>NC_137502.1:13715000-13915000 GCF_041902795.1 Electrophorus electricus
CCTTACACCTGCGCCCAACACTTTAGCCTCATTGGCTGTCCTTTCTTCTTCCATCATGCACACTGTAATAAATCATACAAACCATTAGTTGTGGATGAACTAATAGGCCTTTTGGAAACTCCGGGATGACATAAGTGTTTTGTAATGCTGTATATCACTAGTGAAGCCTTTGGAGTACTAGGCTCCATCTAGGCTGCCAACTTTCTTCCATTCATTAGGTATTCAGTCTTCATAAAACTAATAAATCTCTGGTGCCCACAAATGACTGACACCCAAGAACACATCTGCCACAAATCTATTGGACCTACTGAGAAGATATTATTGTGTACAACAGTGTAATGAGAATTGAGGTGGCAATAATGGAGGATATCATGAAAGGTATTTTTACTGAAAAGGTGATTGTTTATCTTATTCAGGCATAATTAGCAGGTGTTTAGAAAGTGTTGCTTAATCCTTAGAACAAGGACACATCACCTTTCTAGCTTAGAATGAAAATTCTCCTCTATTATAATTGAGAATGTGGAAACTTTGTAAACCATGCAAGTGAGTTTTGAGCAGTCCAAGGACCTTCTCCACCAATTAGAAGCACTTGGACTAAGCTGAAAATGTAAATAATGTCATACATATTTGACCCAAGATGTCTTATAGAAAAGTGAACAGAAGAGTGAATTGCCTTGTGGCTCAACCACCATGTGAAAAAAGGACCTTTTAGTAGCTTGATAAAACTGAGCCACTTTGCATTCAATCCCCCATCTTAGAACGCTCTTGACAAGGGAGAATGAAATATGTCTGTATTGTCTACCTCAGAAAATAAATTGAATTCACCCATCAGCCGATCAATAAGGTACAATAAGATTGCAGATATTGATCCTGCTCCCCCTTCCTCTCATCAATTTCCACAAAATTGTATCTTCGGTTTAGGAATAGTTCTTCTTGCCTAAACTCAATCAAAAGTGGTTGTGTGCTCTCTAGAGATTGTTTTATGATGCTATTTGTATGTAAAGTCACCCCGTGCTAGTATGTGATGCCTGTGACATGCGTTCGGTTCATGTCTTTACGTAAATGCATGGTGAAAAGCAAATCAGTCCAGTATGTCAAACTGATTTTCCAAAAAGTTCTGCTTTCAGTGAATGTTCTGTGACTGTAATTTATCAAGGAGTAATGATGCTTATTATAACGTGTGTTTTACTCCCAGACATAGTGACTGACACCCATTTTATGTTCTCTCTGTTCTTTGCGCCATGCGTGTGTGCATGTATGTGTGTGTGTGAGTAAGAAGGGAACTAGAAACTATGGTGCTTGGGTGTGTGTGTGTGTGTGTGTGTGTGTGTGTGTGTGTGTGCTTCAAATGCTGCTTCATCTTACAGTGTGTGTGCTTACTAATGGCCCAGTGTACTGACCTGGAGACCAAGTGTGTGGCGGCACACCACACAAAGGCTTCGGGGTGAGGTGTTCAGGTCGAGAGCAGACTCCTGCCTGCTAGCCTGGTCCCCCTTCCCACTGCCTGTGAGGTCTCGTGCATGAGTGTTAGAGACGATGTTCAGCTTGATAGTGGTACAGATATATAGTCAGATTATGCAACGGCTTTGCCTGTGTTTCTGCCTTTGTTTCTTGATCGTTAACCTCTTGGTAGCTGAGACTGGAGACAAGGCTTTCTCATCATCTTTATTGTTAGTAAAGTTAAGCCTTCTGCGCCTTAAAATGTCAAGGAGCTGAGATGAAAGGCACTAGCTGAAATTTCAAGCCCATGTTGTGAACCATGTGATTTTCATACATATAGCTCCTTAATTGTGGCATTGTCAGAGAACGTATGTAAGGCTTATATCTTTGCATTGTGACACTTGAACATTTGTCAGCGAACCGTCTTGCTTGACTGGCTGCTTATGGCGATCTCTTACTGAACGGCAGCCAGCCCTCCTGATCCTGCTGCAGCGGTATGGGCTGACCTGTCTGCCTCGAGGAAAGGGGGCCAGCATCAAATAGGTCCATGTGTGTGTTTCCTGGAAGTGCATTTGTGCTGTTGCCAACAGAGAGGCAGGGGGAGGCGGGGCAGAAAGGCAAGTCAGATGAAGTTGTTTGCTTGTCAGTGAGCAATGATGAACACAGACTTTAATAAAGCAACTGTGTGTCTTTGCTACCAGTCTGAAGTACTGTTGTGTTGATACGGAGCGGAGAGAGTTGACGTTTTTATGTGAACCAGAGGCAGGATGCCTGGCCAGTAGTGTGTGCCGTTGTTGAGACAGGTACTGAACGCATATTAACAGGAGGATATATTTACACAAACATTTCTCATCTGATGTGAAGTTGCTGCTGTACATGTTTTATTTTTTGTTTGTTTGTTTGTTTTTTGTCATTTTTTTTAGGAATGAAACAGGCATGTTCAGGTATCTGATGGAGCAGAGGTTTGTAAAGGAATTATGGGTAGACAGATGGCGGAAGGCAGGGGAGAGGTGGGGGTTGTATTTGGTCCGAGGCTGGATTTGAAGCTGTGGCATAGTGCAGGGAAGGGGCAAAGGTCAATCTGATCCAAACGCAATATAAGGAATAGTGATAATCAGTCAGGTGAGGAGAAGGAGGCGGGGAAAAGACAATGAAAGAGAAGAGGTGTGGTGGAGGAGGAGAAGAGAGGAGGAGAGGTTTGTGGAGCAGAGGGCACAGGGAATGAGGAGAGGATGAGAGAAGCATGCAAAGCTCAGGAGGAATTCGCTTAAAGCTCCTGCTGTCTGCTCAATGTCTTTTGGCATCTGCTGTGGTATCTCTTTCTGTGTCTACAAGTGTTCTTCAGGTGTGTGTGTTTGTGTGTGTGTGTGTGTGTGTGTGTGTGTGTGTGTGTGTGTGTGTGTGTTGCACTGAAGCTTCACTCTATTCTGGTTTTAGTTTGCTTTTCTATTCACGCACGTGTGTGTGCGCGCTTGCGCTTGCGTGTTCGTGTGCGTGCGTGTGTGTGCGGCGCCTGGCTGTGGGCAGGCGTGTGCATATCTGCGCACATGCACTTAACACTGTTGCCCCACCTTCATCGCTGTACGTTTGAGCTTAGTCAGTTGTGTGTCAGTGTAAGTTTCCTCCTGTGTAAGCACTACTAGAATAAATCTGTACAGTGTCTCTTGGCCAGGTGTATATACTGAATGTATTGGATGGGGATTTGGAGGAGCTGAGGTTCAAAGAAATAAAGCAGAGTTTATGAGTCTAACTGAACTGAGTTTTGTCTTATGTGCTCTTTTTCTCAGTGTTATTCTTCCAAACAAAGACCAGTCACATCTGAATGGAACGAGAGGTCGCAGTTCTGTTTACTCTGTGCCCATCAGAATTTGATTCGCACGTCAGTTCCGTACGTCAACCAAGCCCATCAAGGTCGTCCACGTGCCTTTCTTCTTCTCAAATCTCATTGTACGTTGGATAGTAATATAAGTGACTTGAACATTTCGCTACGTTTGAGCAGCAGGCTATGAAGGCAGCATAAAGATTATGAGAGGGGATGAAAAGCTCCCACAGCCCTTTGTGACCTTCCATTACAGTGAGAGGAAAAGGACCCTTTCTGAATGCAGGTTTTGAATAATTTACCTCAATTAATTTATACAAGCTACACAGAGAACACGTAGCCTGTGACAGTATGAACAGGTAGGTCTGCTCAAACAAGACTGATGGGTATACTGGTTACTTTGGCATTTAGAAGATGCACTCTGAATGTCTAGAACATGTACTCTTAACCTCTCTTGTTCAGTCACTGACACTGAACAGTGTGCGTGCATGTGTGTATGTTTATGAGTGCGTGTATATGTGTGTGTGCACGCTTGTCTGTGCATGTGTGTGTGTGCGTATGCGCGTGCGTGCACATGTGTGTGTGTGCGTATGTGTGTGCATTCGTGCGTGTGCGCGCGCGTGTGTGTGTGTGTGTGTGTGTGTGTGTGTGCTCAGCTGCCTGGACTCAGGGGTAATAGCTCTAGAGTGACATTTCATTAGTTTGTGCTGTGCTAGATGCTTCTCTACTTTAATTCAGTCACCACTGTGTTTGAGACACTCCAGTCTGGCAGAGTGCTCCACCTTGCTGTGTGCATCCACTGTCAGGAGAGGCTGCCATCTCCGTAAGGTTTATTCTCCGACCGGATGAACAAGACCTCATCTGTTGTTTAAATCTTTGGTCATGTTTGCTCATTGACAATGTTCAGTTCATGAAGAATCTCAATGTATGTATGTTCTATAAGTGTTATTCATTCTTTGTTACTAAAGAACAAGGAAAATGGGTTTCAATAGGCCACAAGAAAGCATATGTTCCGTATTTCAGTGGTTAATTATTGTGTAAGTGACCTTGTCTTAAGTATATTTATCATGTGCAGTCTTTCCTGGGGTATAACTGTAAATTCATTGTTCAGTGCTGCCATCATGTCATCTGTGGAATTACTACATTTCTGCTTGTTTACAATAGCGGGTGTTATCTTTTACAGCCTCGTCTAGTCAATAATAAACAGGCAACTACACTGGATTTGCGGTGGTCTCCTCCCACTGCTGGAGGCCATACGAGCGTCCGCACCACGGTCATATTGGCAGCACAGAAGACATCAGTCATGCTGGTTTAGCCACGAAACACCTAAGCTCTTCAAAGTCTTCTTTGAGGACCAATAAAAAAAATCCCCCAAAAAGCCAGGCATGAAAAAGAAATATATCCACCTGAGGATGAAACAGTCTCTCTCTCTTTCTCTCTCTCTCTCTTTCTCTCTCTCTCCTTCTTTCTACTTCTCTCTCCCTTCCTCTATCTCCTCCCCTATTCTCTGCAACCTGGTCACGTCCAGTTGAAAGCAATTTCAGGGAGTCAACCTGACGCTAATAGCACACACACTGCCTTATGGCGGTAGACTAAAACCAGAGCACTTTCTCCTACCGATTCTGTCCGTGTCAAGGCACAGATGGACGATAGAGCCCCCTCATTACCGTGCAGTCCCTGAAGCTGCCTGATTACTGAAGATTCTTCATTCTTTAAAAGGTCAAGTAAAGCAAAGAGATCTAAACCAGTCAGCCATCTGTACTGGAGCGTTTTAGCACAATTGCCTTGAATTATTATTTTTTGGCTCTGTAAACTGGCCCAGGTACAGTACAGGGAAGTCACAGATTGATTCTGCCCTGTAGAATGCCTGTTCTGTGAACAGTGAAGGACAAAGAGCTAACAAATGGACCCTCTCTCAGTACCCATGTACACACTACAAGATTATGCATAGTAGTAAATGACTCCCCTCTCCTGCTTGAATACAGTTCATAACTACGAGACACAGTAAGATCAAGTGGACTTAAGTGTCAACTGGATAACAGCCAGGAATAAAAAGTGGGGGGAGGCTTCCTTTCCGCTGGAAGATGCATTCTGTAATTTCCTCTTTCTCGCCTCTCTGCCCAGCGCACAGCTGGCACGGTGTGGTCATCTCTCCGCTGGGACGCGAGGAGGGCACGCGTGCCTTCCATCTGACCCCTCTGACTCTAGAACCCTTGGAATGTGTGGTGTTTGCAGAAGTTGCGTCTTCCTGCTCTCTCCTGGTTCATTTTTGTATTCGCCAAAGAGTAGCCAGTGTAGCCCTGGCAATGCCCTTGGTGACCATGGCAGAGTGTTAAGGATGGGCAGGTGAGAGGATGGCTCTGTGCATGTCCTCTGAACATCACTCTGCAGTGGAGAAGCAACCACTGCAGCAGCAGTAATATCAGCCAAAGCACATGAGAGTTCATTAATATGATGTATACAGTTGAAGGTTTGTGTACCTGAAAACAACAAAAAAAAAAACCTTGTAATGAAGGTCAGAATCAGTGGTCTGTCTACTCTGTGATTAGCTTACTATATTACACATTGTATTTTTGGAGGGAAAAAAACAAACTTTTGTTGCTGTTTTCGTTACTGCATATAAATAATATCTTGGGGCATTCGTCCTTTACCAATTGTCACATTAACTTAATGTGGTTATATTCAACCCTTATAGCCATTTAGTCTCACGTAATTTTGCTTGATTGCTCTGGGTGGCAGACAAGCCAACCTAAACCCCCACCTTAGGAGGTAGTGCTACTGGAAACAGGAAATTGCTTGCAGGTGTGTGAATGTGTATAAATCGGAGGCAGGCAGCTGTGTTTGGGCACTGGGCCGGGACAAAAGTGGGGATCTGATTAAGCATGCTCATTTAGCCCACTGCCAATGCCACAAAGCTGAGTGGGGCAATTAGGGTGCTCTGAGAGGCTTTCTCTCCTTCAGCTGCCCTCTGTAAAAAAAAATGTAAAAAAGAATGAAAGAAAAAACAAACAAAAAAAAAACAAAACACAAAAGGCAAAATGGCCTTCAAATAGTCCCTTATTTGCTGGTCGTAAAATGCGTGGAAGACAAATAGTTAACACAATTGACAATTACCTGTTTGTACTAGCTTCCTTCAGTTTAAAAAAATAAAAAATAAAAAAGTTGCATTACCTTCACTTTTAAGGCTGTATTTTAGGTGGTGCGTTCAAATGCAGTTATATATCTGGCTCTAGGAATACAATGTACATGAACACGGCGTTTCCACTTGAACTGCATGTCTGATTTACTTTTACAGCAGCAGTTAAAACTGTGCAGAGAAAGCCTCAAACCAAATAAAATCGTATTTTGTTTGTCAGCAGACCTCCACCCCAGATACCCATTGTGTCCCTTAAATGGCAACATACTGCCATCTGGTGTTAATGTTCGGGAATTACAATTAGAAGTGTTTTACTACTAACAAGCAATTCGCACATGAATATATATTTCTGATTATTTGTTTATTAAGTTTACAAAGCTGAAAAAGAAAAAAAAGAAATCATGGAAATATTCAAAGTTCTTGGTTTGCAAGTTAACAGTTCATTGAAGCTGAGGACTTCACATTCCTCAGAGCCCTCCTCCTCCAGCAAAGATCAGCTCCAGGGCTGCCTGTAAGTCTCCATCCGTAGCTTGGAGAGCACGTACGGCCAGCTCTTCATTCCGGATGCCCATGTCTCTCAGCTGCTGCATCTGTGTTTGCCAGCGTCCCTATAGGACAGGAGGAGAGACTACAGTCAAATCTGATGAACTGAAGAGAACTGTCAGGTCAGATAACTCAAGTCACTGCAGATAACCACCGTTCAGTGAATGGTGTATAATTGTGTGTAAAAGGCCACAAGGGGCCCATCTCCCATCATAGTGTAAAGACCCTCTTAAATGAGAAGGAGAGCGTTCAGTGTAATACTCGCACCACCAGATGGATTAAATATAATCTTTGTGTTATGATGCTTTTGGAGAAACCAAACCCGGCTCAGTGTCCCTGTTCTGAAGGAATTAAAGAAAGGGGCCAGCACAGGGGCCAGCACTGGCTCAACAGGGGGAGTTTTAGCACGACATGGCTGTATGTGCGTCACCTGGAGTGAGGCCACCCCCGAGGCCTGCAGCGCCTGTTGTAGTGCCTGGCTCAACAGATTGGAAGTGACAGGGGTCCCTGCCGCCACTGATGAGCCACCAGAGGAGACATCCTGCACAGACAGAGAAAAGAGAAGACGACGCATGTGCAGAGGTTGCATATGAACTGCTGCGTTGACTTAAATAATTGCTACATATCGAGTTAGAGAACCCAGGAAAGATAAAAATTCCATGTCTGTTTATATCCGTGTTTAATGTCATGGTAATATGATTAAAATGTGCAGAGAGGTGCTTGTGCCCGTATGTGTATGTGTGTGTGTGTGTGTGTGTGTGTGCGCGCGCGCGCTACAGGACTCACTTGGCTACCCAGAATGGGTGTGACTGCGCCGCTCTCTGGCGTGCTGGCCAGTGCCAGGGCTGTGGCTAGCTCACTCTGGGTGATGGGCCGAGGGCCCGCTGCCCCGCTGTTTCCCAGGCTCATGGGCCTGGAGCCTGCTGGAAGCCGCTGGCGTCTGGATGCCCCTGCGCGACCTCCCTAGGTCAACAGAGGAAGGGGCATGGAATTAGACCAATTTAAACAACTAAGGAGCTTGGATAGGCAAACAACTGCAAAATAGTTACAAAGTACCAAAAATACAAGTTATAAAATAGATACAAAATGTTAAAAATAACTTTTTGCTCTCTCTCTTTTGATGTGTACGCCTACTCATCCATAATGTTGTCCATGGAGGCAGCAAAGCGAAGCTCTAAACAACATATCTGCTAAATGCTGTAGATGTAAATAAATACCTGGACAATGACAATTTTGGTTTATTGTGTCAGTTCTGTGCCTAGCACTGTGAAGTTAAATAGCAGGCAATCATCTATAATTAGAGTGTAGGTCCATGCATATCAGGAAGCAGCTGATTCAAATGGCAATTGGTGCTTTTTATACAGTTTTCCCATTTTAGGGCACCAGACATAATTAGTTGATTAGCTGCTCATTTTCAGAGCCAGCTATGTCATCGCATTACTACCTCATGCAGAACACAGGTAACAAAGAGAAAGGTTGGCATTTAGGGGATGACGGCATGATCTAAATCCTCATCTGTGACATGAAGGCCAGTGGAACACACCCACGTGGTGACACACGAAGCCAAAGCTGCTAGTGGAACACGCCCCTCTGACAACATGGGAAGGCACATCTGCCAATGGAACACTCCTAACTGTCAACTGCAGCAGCAGGAGGAGGAGATCCCAAGGGTACCAACGCATCTTAGCCACTCAAATCCACCCAAATACTTTAAAACACACCAGCTAGCATTTCACTGCACAGGACAATCTAAAACATTATGCTACAGCAATGATGGAGTTCAAGGCCAAAAGATGGGATGTTCTCTATTGGCCAGTCAATGAGCAGATCTTTCACTTACTGAAGGGCAAGGCAACATTGTAAAAATCCAACATACAGAAACTGAAAAAGGTCCATTTCTATTTCTAAGTTCATTCCTATTTATAAATATCTAAATAAATAGAAAAAAAGGTTTGTTAGTCTTGTATTCTGTATTATTTTTGTAACAATATAAATGCATATTTACTTAAGCTCTTTCCTTACCTTTTCCTCAAGTCTAACTCACTTTCACATTTCCTCACTGATACTGTCTAGACACTTAGAGACAAGTATAGATCACAAATGACTGAGGCTGGGTGAGACCTATTACATTAGCCTTTTTTAATACTATAATGCTCACCACATATGTAATACATTTCACAACACTGCAGATGTAGAAATGATCATTGAGCATATTTATTATTAACTGCTAAGTTGTTTATTTATCTTGTATATAAATGTTATGGTGATTGTGCAGCACAGCAGAATCTGTAGTGTATTTTTACAAAATTTGTACTGTATTTGTACAGAATTTAAACTAAATACATAACATACTGATTTCAGTGCAGTCAAAGAATTCAGCTGATAACTGAAAAAGCACCCAAAAAACAACCTGACTTACAGACTGGAAATCTTCTTCTTCATCAGACATGCCTTCAAACAGAAATCCTCCTGAAAAGACAACAAGAAAACACTAAAAATCTTAGTCAGAGTGAAACAAAAAGTAATGAGCACTCTTTAACAAAGCAAGTGCCATGAATGTACCACCATGACAGAGGCTGTCATGCGTCTAGCACTTAGCCGTCTCCCCACCTGGCATTTCACTGTAAGAACTAGCAGAAGCATTGCGAGAAGAGTTTGCACTTGATTGGCCAGGCATGCTGCTCGTTACAGAGTGCAGGATCAGAATGATGGCATTGACTAATGCCGGATGAGAACGGATCAACCTGTAAGCCAATAAGAGATAGATGTGGGAGACGAGAATTTCACCAAAGCCTTTGGTGTTTATCATTAAAGATGCTTTTAAAGCAATTTATTTTTCAGATAAACTGTCCCGATAGATCTCTCCAAATTCACATTTGCTGAGAAAAAGTCTTTGTGATAGTTGCTGATTACAGAGCCAAGAACAAAGATTTTAAAAACAGTCAATTACGTTTCATGTGCACGTACCACGCAGAATGCTATACTAAGCCCTACGTGGCATGTCCTCGGAGGGAGGGCCTGTGGGGAAATGTTTGGATTGAAGGGAGGGAGTGGACTTCTTTAAGTCTGCCAAATCTTTAAACTCTGTGTAAGCTTTAAACATTGCTTATATCAGTAAGAATTTTGATTATTGTAATTAACTGAAAGACTTACACATCAAGCAGATTTGGATCTGTAAACTGCACAAACAGATCTTTATCTTGAAGTACACCTACAAAAACAAATAAAGAAAAAGAAATGCATTTGTACTTCAACTGAAAACGTTCCAGCAGACCCAGTACATTATGTTCCACTTACCTAATGCTATAGGGTCAGATCTGAGTCCTGGTGAGGCAACAATGATCTGATCCAGAGACTCTTTATTGCCCAGCATCTTAAACACCTGGAATACAAAGGCAAACCAAATTCCAATCAAAATCGAAGAAGCTTTGTGCTGACTCATGACATCTACTAGTTCATGGTATTATAGCACTGGCACTCTGTCAGCAGTAGACAACTCTTAAGAACAGATGTAGGGTGTATAAAGGATCATCACAAGCTACATGCAGACTACTATTTGTATACAGGTTACAGCCTTTGCGCTGTTTCTCTGACCAAACACACTACTTACTGCGTCTCTGTAGGCAGCATTGGAGTGCATAGCGGCCTGCAGCAGCCGGAACTCCCTTGCGGCGGCACTTCTGTTAACTGGTTCTGGGCGGGGAAGGCATGGCATTTATTTGTGACTTAATTTGTGAACCACTACCAGAGTTTGCGATATCCGCGTTCCTCCTGTCCTTGAGCGAGCGGCAAAACGTGACAAAGGGCTAATGCAATGGCTCAGCGGACAAATGGCTGGCCACTCACCTGGCTTGACCTCGGGTTCTGGCCACGCTTTCTTTAAGATATGCAGCGTGGATCCGGACTTTATCCCGTAGGAATCTAGCGTCAAGTCATCTTTTAACTTACACCCACAATGCACCAGCTCTAGAAAACAGACACAAGCATTCGGTTTGACAACGTTACTTTTTCCATAACATTTAGCTATAACACTGATCCTTGTAAACTGCAGAGTAGAGAGGAGAAGGAAGACAAACCTATTAGCTCTGGGTCTGGCAGGGAGTCAGGTAACTGCGCGGAGACTAGTTGCTTTAGAGTCGCCACCCGATAACCACCAGGTTCAACATCCCCCGGGACTGTCTCCGGGAAGTGAAACACTGCCTTTGGTCTGTCGTGAAGTTTCAGTGACAGATGCCAAACTGAATTTGCCATATCCTTTACAAAAGGTAAAAGTTGTAAAGACGATTATTAGCTTGTCTGTTTAGCTAACGTTAGCAAACTTAATGTTAAAAAGGTTAGCTAGCTAGCTAGCTGGGTGACCAGCTAACAGCAATCGTTTACGTCAAATTAATCGCAATTTTCCATTTTTATTACTAGTATCCCTCACATTATACTGATGCTTTTCTTATGAACAAACCATGCTCACCTAAACCGGATTAGTCACATGAACAAAGTTGCTACCTAGCTGGCTAACAAGCTATTAGCTCTTGTCAACAATGACGGTTTCTTCTTTAGCTAAAGTTTAGTTAGCAGCTCAACAATATGTGCATTACTGACACCTACTGTGCTGGAGTATAAGCAGCAGCTACTGTGCATAGTACATAGAAATTCTGTAGATTTTCTTCAGAATAAAATTTCCATCATCTGATTGTACAGATTACCCTGAGCTATACAAAATATTCTAGGTTTTCTCAAAGGCCAGCCAGCATTATTTCTTTCATCATTCATTCTTTTTAGCCTTTTTTTTGCCAGCATCAGTAAGGAATTAAATGTAGACCTTCCCTTAATCGTTTTATCCTTAGGTTTACATATGTCAGACATGCAATGGGCCTATTTACACTAGGCAGCACACTAGCTCATTCCCAGTGTGCGGGAAAAGTCCATTCCCTCCAGTCCAAATCTCATTAAACAACCCCATCGCTTCTTCAGGCAGGTGTGTAAGCATCTAATCACATTTCAAATCTTTCCTTGGGGCCATGTTTCCCCAATCCATTATAGCTAACATAAGTTCAAACTAACCATTTTTGACATTCCCATTCCTTCTAAATATTCACTTCTTCCTTCCAAATACTTAATGAACTGTGGATTGTTGTGAAAACCCTACCCAAACACACTGTCATTTCTTACATGTGATTTAGACAGTTCCCCTTCCGCTTTCACCATGGGAACCTATTGGGTTCTATATGAATTCCTTAACATTGCATCCATACCAGTCTCTCTTCCTACTGAATTTCAAAAAGTCTGCCTTGCCTGTCTCTTCCCTTTTTTTTTTTTTTTTAAATACTAACCCCCCCCCCCCCCCTTAAATCACTGAGTTCTCACAATTTAAGTGTTTTCCCAACACCCAGTAAACCTTCTCCCTCTTCCTGATCTCAGTACTACATTCTGCATAGATGCTACATAGATGTGCTCTATGGTACATATATTTGTTCCTTACAGTTACTGGACATGAGGGGAGTAACCTGTCTTGCTGATCTATAAAAAGCCAATACCATAGTAGTCCACTGTTCCACTAGGTCCCTGCTAAGAAATGCTACCAGAGATCTCCCCCTGTGATCCTTCAAACTTCTCCCACTCTCCGTTCCTCATACATGCATGTTCGTCATTGCAGGTTCCCGGAATACCAGTGGAATCACCAACAAAATGCAGGTGTGGCAAAGAGCTACAATTTCAAACCACAAATATAAAATGTAAAACTTAAGGAGCATCATTATTGCTTCTGCCTATCCATCGCTTCATGAAAACTGATGGCCCAGGGGAGCTCCTCTTAACTTTTGGGAGAAATAGTAATCTCTAGCCCTGCACCGCATTCCTCATGTCACAAGTTGCTCTCTATAGATCCAACTACCAGGAAAAGGTTTCTGCACATAGTGAAGTGTTCCTTTTGTTAGTATCTCTGATTGTGTCATTGCTCCACCACATATAACAAGCATTAAAGATAAGAGAAACAACTTCATCAGAGTAGCCTTCTATAGGGCTGCTTAAAGTATAACACTGACTGAGCATTGCTATGGGTTAAAGAACTTGATAACCATAATTTCTCTCCTAGACAGTGATAATTCTCTCATTAGACATTCACTCTCAGGCCCTAAGGAATTTTACTCCAATGTTTTCTTTGATTCAGATTGTATATCCTCCTCCCAGTCCTCTTACGTTGTTCTCTCTCATAACCATGTAAGCCTCATCTTTTATACACACAACATCTGGGGAAGTGTTCATTTCTTCAGAATGTTTCTTCCATTTTCCTTTCACTGCTCCCGGCATCCCACTGAGCAACGAGGATAGCCATCACACAATTAAAAATGGCTATTTTGTGAAATCCCAGGGTGCATTTGTTGGCTCCTAATTCCCCTGTCATTACTGCCCTCACCACTTTTATTGGCCATGTCGTGTATCCCGTTCTTCTGCAATAGTCCCAGGAGATCCCCTGCAGCATCCACTACACTTTTCAGACTGTCTTCCCCTTGACTCATGCCATTCCAGTCCCCACCACACAAATGGATGTGTTCTATCACAGTGTTCTTGGAAACCTTTTCCAAGGGATACGGCATTCCATGAGCTGCTTCCACATTTGAGTTAGAAATTAGTAGCTCTCATTCCCTGAATTTCCCAAGCTCGTGGTTGGACAGGACCGGCCACATAAGCAGCACTGTGCCTCCCACCACAATTACAACAGTTTTACAGGATGGATGGTTCAGGGCACTCTCCATATTTCTGGCCCTCTACCCGGCCTCTGTCTCCTCTGGATATCACTCTCTTTGTCTTTCCCCTACACTGAGCATCAGCTTGCCCCTTGAGTTGACATTTATAGCATCCTAATGGGGGTAGCACATATTCTTAGACTGCAAAGCTAATATATCCCAGAGGGACTTTGGATGGCAAGTCAGTATCTGCAAACTGCCACTGACAAACCACTGCATTTCTCCCTCTCCTTCCATACCGCAATCAGTTCTTCTCCTTGTTTTCGTTTGTCTCATCCATCGGAGCACACAGTAGAAGCCGCTCAGGACAACCCCTCTCTTTTGGCTCTCTTCCCCGCTGTCTCTGATACTGTTTTTTCCCATCTGGCATTTTTGTCCTCAGGGTTTTTGCTTGTTGCTTCTGAACACTGCAGACCTCACTCTCTCAGTTTCTTTATCACCTTCTTCACGCTCGCTGCATGTAGATGCCTGTTTATGAAAGTGACCATATCCATAAGTTTCTATGATCTCCCACCCGGGCATTTTGGCCATCCTACCTCAGACCCAGAACTTGGCTAGCCTTTTTGTTTGTTTGTTTTGAATAATTTTCACTCCAGCTTAGCTGTCTGCCATATTCTAACTTAATTTACAGAACTTTTTGTTGCCCAACCATAAAACTTATAAAAATATGAGTGTATGTTCTAACCATTGAAAAATTATTGCATGTCTGAGGGCACAATATGAAGAAAGGCATGCTCAGAGCTGAGAATTTCTAATACTCTATCATTTGCTTGGAATTTTCATGTTCTAGATTTAAGTGACCAATGACATTTAAATCTTTATGCTGGTTTGGTGATTGCCTGGCAAATGCTCTACAAATCGGATTCAGCAGCAGCCTGAATTGGTGTGTAGGTAGCTCATCAGGATTGACCTTTTTCTTTGCTCAGTAATACGTATCAAAAGACCTGATTGTAGGGTTGCACTTTAAGGAGAATGCTGGAATATATCTACCTTCAGCTTTTAGGCTTGAATCCATTATTGTTATTTCAAAGTTTCTGTCAAAATAACAGGGTATCAAAAGAGTAGATGAGTGATGAAATGTTCCATAGTAAAACACTCAGTATATTAAGAAGTAAGTAAAAGAGAGAGAGTGAGAGAGAGTGTGTGTGTGTGTGTGTGTGTGTGTGTGTGTGTGTGTGTGTGTGTGTGTGTGTGTGTGTGTGTGTGAGAGAGAGAGAGAGAGAGAGAGAGAGAGAGAGAGAGAGAGAGAGAGAGTGAGTAAAAATCAAGGCATATCAAGTTAGTCATCAAGTCAGTTATATTAAAAACATAGGATAGATAATTTGTTAATTATATTTATTTTAATTCCGAGCTTTCCCTTTTGTAATTAATCGAATTGATTTCTTTAGTTTAGTCGTCATTGAGTTGGTTTGTGTCTTCCACAGTCTATTGATAAAACTATAATTTGTCTTGACCGGAGGAAACGGTGGAGAAGGGGGTCGGGCTTTGGAGCGCTTTCATTGAATGACATCACGTTGGACAAAGCGACCGAAAGATCTAGGAGTGGTTTCATTTCTCGACAGGATTCTCTTTTGAATTAGTAGCTAATGACAAAAGCAATTCACTTTAAGTTCTGAAACAATTACCGTTTTCATCTTTTTACGGAGTAAGACGTAGCCTTGGCTGAAAAGGAGTAAGCAAAGTAGGCTAATGTTGATCAAATCATTACTGCTGGATGGTCGCTAGTTTCAGTCTAAATTGCGTTCTACTGGTATGGTAAGTTGATCATAAAATATATTTGAATGTTCTTAGTTGTATTAGTTTACCTTCTGAAACACTATATTGAAAGTTCCGGCATGAATCAGCGAGGGATTTTGGGGGTAGGCTAAGTGGAACAAACAGTTGTCCATAACAGCTGTAACTGGAGAAAAATGCGTCCAACGTAATGAAAAAGATGAGTGAGAAAAACAAATTCGCATTTACAGCACTGCAGATGGCAAGTAAGCTACTTAAACTTAGACTGTTAAAAACCTGTGTACATTTTTAGTCAGACTTTAACTGCCGGAGGCCCAACCACCGTTTCTACGATTCTGGTGAAATTTGGGAGCCCCACTGCTTAGACTCATAAAAGTTTGAGCTACAGTTTCAAAGTCAGTTTAACTGCCCAAACACCACCAAATGAACAAAAACCATACTAGAATAACGAAAAGATCAGGACGATATGCAGCGAATTCATGTCGCCAAACCTAATCTAACGTTCAGTAGGATGTTCGCGAAGCATATTTGCCATTATTAGAATGGAGTTTTGGAATATTTCAGGCTCAGTCATTAAATCCAGTTCCACCCTGCAAAAGCATTAAGCCCAAGCTTACCCATTCATTTGGATGGCTATCGTTAGGTTAATATCGCCAACTTCTCCGTTGGTGACGTTTCACTGGAACAGACGCAAACAGGATGGTTACCATGTGCAAGGGAAGAAGCAGTCAACAAGACATGCTGGCCAATTCGCTAGAATAAAATACAACAAAATATAAACAAACAAAACACGTTTATTTCAAATACCCAGATCTTCGCAGACCGCAACTTGGCATAGTCCAGAGACCACATTTAGAATACTCATCATTTCTGAATCACATGGCTCGGAGGTGTTTTCCCAGTTCTAATTTAAAACGGCTTCAAAATTGCACAAACCACTAAAGGCGTAAACCTTGCAGTGGAAGAGAGGATCTTGGACAAAACATGCTGCTTGCGTTATACAGCACTTTACTGGAAATGTTTTATAGGCAAGACAAAGGCCAGGCAATTTCTTAAGACTACATCAATGCACCTTCCACTCACTCTCTTACTGGCTGGGAGACATTTTAATTCTCTCAGGATATATATATATTTTCCATATATATGTGCGTGTGTGTGTGTGTGTGTGTGTGTGTGTGTGTGTGTGTGTTTAACTTTTTTTTCCCTTCATCCCAAGAGGAGCTTAATACAGATACCTCACAGTTGTACTGAAGAGGACTGAAACTCCTAATTCTAAACATTTTCATCACAAGAGGACCTTAATACGGATTGTACTTTCAGTACCTAACACAGTTGTACTGAAGAGCCCTCAAACTGCTAATTCTAAACATTGAGAAGTTTTGCCCACTTTTCTGTGGGTGGCTTGTCTGACCACTTCCCTGACCACTGGGTGTCTCGCAGCGGTTGAATCTGAACTGGGATGACGACTACAATTTTTTAGAGCACACTTTAGAGGTTAGGTGTGCTGAGGCGGGGAAAGGGGGGAGATGTTTGGAGCCCACGACGGCTGACGGCGGCGCTGTAGCATGTACGCTGTGCTAAGGTTATGGCCTTGGGAGGCGTTTTTATTCTGATCAAAAGCCGAGTCTTGTTAATTTCTTCCGAGCTGTGTGCCTGATTCATTGTGTATAGTGCTGACATATGGGAAACTTGAACTTGCCCCTCGAAACACGTCACACTGATATTTTCATACAACTCTTCCCTCTTTAATAATAGTTTGACTAACAACTTGGCTATGAGCTTGGTGCTTGTTGACACTGAGTTCTGTATGAATGAGTCAGCAAAACCAGAGAGAAGTAGTATGCTGTCTAGCACTAATGAGGCTACAGTGTGGTTTATGGTCTCATCTCGTCTTGTGAACTGAACTCCTGACCTTCTACTGGTCTTGTTATTTTCACTGCTCAGCCACTCTTTCTCTATTACTGTTTGATTGATTAACTAGTATGGGAACATAGAGGGGACAGGAAGCTTTAGGGAATGAGACATGTAATCAGGAGACAGTGATGGTGACATTACTTATTGCTTAATGTGAGAACATTTTCCCCTTTTCTTCACCAGTAATGGTTGAGCTGTGATTTGTTTCAGAAAGTCTGGTCCTAGAACAGGAGAAAAAAAACCCAAACCAGTGATGGTAAGAGGGGGAATAAAGAGAAGAATTTTGCCTGGATGGAATGTGCCTGGAGAGCTACAATGAGTCCAGTAACTCTGATGAGCAGTTTGGTGGTTGAGAAGTTTTGGCTCATAATGGTTTAAGGAGATAGCCCCCTGTACATGATCAATATGAGTATTTGTTTGTTAAAACACATCCTGAGTATGCTTTCAGGCCCATCTTTGTCGTACATATTCTGTGGCATTATCACCCGGTCGACGACTCCGTTTGGGCTTTCTGTCCCGTGTTGTATCATGTTCAGTTGTGCCATGCCATGCTCCTCACGCATACAAAGAAAGCTGAGATTGGAGCCTAGCAGATGATTCTGTGCTGGCTTCAGATCTGAGGCATTGACCTGTGACCATGAAATGGCATCACTAGAGGCCAGGTGGCAGTTGTGACATGTGTGGGACAACAGAAGCTCCTGATGTTAATCTATCAGATGGTGGGGTTTGTACTCAAAAGCAATGAAAGAGAAAGTTTTTTCTTTGTGGCAGTGATCAGTGTTAGGTGTATGATATTGACAAATTATGTATTGCTAGATTCTATGATTGAGATATCCCTCGGTGTATATTAAAGCACATTTGTAAACCCTCGATGTGACACAATTAGACACGACCTGCATAATTTTAACCAAAGATATTTGTTAGAGCATATGAATGCCAATCAAGTGTATATATGTAAATATATGGACACACAAAGCAAAGTTCAGTCATTGTTATCCTTGCCATGAACATCAGTTGATGTTCAGAAGAGGTTTCCTTGGTTCTCTTCTCAAACGCACACATATTCACCACATCTCTCCCCCCATCAGCCATGCCATTAATCAGCCTGTTGGCGTGTCTGCGTTTGCCCCTGCAGAGCCGTGATTGAAGAGGCCGCCCCTGCTGCTCCGCACCATCTACCCCGCGCCCCACGCCTGCTCCACTCCTTGTCTTGCCCATGTCTCACCCACGTCTCACCAAAGCCTCACCCAAGCCTCCTGGGATCACCATGCTGCAGACATTGCTATTGATATCACTGCTGGCTGTGAGATCGCTCGGTGAGTGCCCTGTTCTCTCCTCCCGCTTGTCCTAAAATTTGCACCCCTGTTGCGCGGAACACTGTCCTATGCTGCCCCTCTCGGCTCACGGGTCACCAAGGTCTGCCCTGGAGAAGTGGCAGTCCAAAGACCTTTATTAGAAATTCTGTCCCACCTTCACTTTTTGAGTAACACTGACATCAATGGAAAGTTTAAATAGTAGTACTGTAAGTAACTAACTTGTTTAATGACATTTGGTTCGTTGCTAAATGTTGATAGATTACATTTTAAATTCAGTCGATTAGTTTACTATATATATATATATATATATATATATATATATATATACACACACACACACACTGCTGTAAGTTCTGGAAATCCTGGGAGTTATGTACTTAAGGGCACAAAATCTGTAGCATTCACATGGGATTGAATCATAGCTCAGTCCTCATAATAGTCTTGGGTTATTAATCAGTACGGAACTCATCTATTGGCACTTTAAAATGGTGTGAATTTGTAACAGTTGTATAAGTTACTGCAGAAGCACATGAAGTTGTGGTCAATTTGCATTAAAGTTAAATTGTATGTCTTTTTTGCCCTCTATATTTTATAGTGAAGGATCTACTTTAACTGAGATAAATCATTTTATATTTAATTCAGAACCTCTTTAAACCCCTTTGCCTTTAGGCCTTAAATTGACCTCCAGGTCCACATAAAATCACACACACTCTGTGGTCAGAATGTCCTGGATTTTAGGATAGTAGGATAAAAATCTGATTATGAAGCAGAAGTTCCCCCTGCAGGTGTGTGGGGTTTAGTTGGAGATGGAAAAAGACGGGTTTTCCCCTCCTGACTCAGACGGCTGACGTATCTGCTCCCTAGAGTGGTGGGTGTGTTAGGTGTGGACAGCCACAGTGGGTGTGGAGTCTTGACATCAAGCCACAGCTGTAGGTGCATTATGGGGGGGTTGGGTGGGATAGCGTAGCGCAGGCTGTGAGCTGGCAGTCTCTTTCCAGGATTATCAGGCTTAATCCCTCCACTCCTCCTTATCCTCATGGTTCTGCTATGCTGATATTTGCTCATATCTCTGGACAGGATTAAAGACACACACACATGCACAAACATACTTGCTGTACTATCATGTATGTAAGATTGATGCATGCCTTGCCCTGCTTCAGTTGCTATCATTAACTAAATTCCCTTATGAAAATGAACCTTTTCTTTACCATGGTAAAGAAGTCCTAGGTACCTGATAATCATGTTTTTTTGTAGGACAGAAAACCATGCTTATACTATGGTTACTACGTTATCTATACCATAGGTTAACTATCGTTTGACTGCTACTGCAGAGAACATCATTTGTGAACCATGGTTATACTACTTCGGCTTAAAAAATGTTATGATAATATCATCACCATTGTTTTCTACTGACTGTTCTCTGTAGTTTACCATAGTTCTAAGAAATGGACAATTATTAATTATGATCTAAAATCTAAACAAAAAAGTACAGTAAAAATTTAATAAAAACGTTGTCAGTCTTTTGCTACTTTTGCTATGCTTAGGTGGTAAGTCCAAATTGCTTTCATAGACTTTGTTCAGGATAACAGCCTTCAGGTCATCCATGTCCACTGGGATAATGTAGTCTTTGAGGGAGTGTGACATACATTAAAAAACCTCCATGACAAGCAAATAAACGCAAGATAACAAGGCAAAAGATGTGCTATGGTGCACATGAGGGCCAGATCTCCTGCGACGCAGTGCGCTCGGCTGGGTATGGCTGGTGCCAGTGCAGATCAATATCACAATTGGTCAAAGGCCCGTGGCTGTCACTTCGCTAGTGCCGGATGTGCGTGTATTGGGATGCTGTGTCTGTGAGAGTACACGGACTGCGCTGGGTTAGTCGTAGCACCCTGAGCCCGAGATCCCCCACACCCTTATAGACGACAGCCCCGCTCCCGCTTCTGCAGTGTCTTGTCAGGTTCTGGTTACAGTGTCAGGTCCAGACGAATACACTTAGAGTAGACTCTTTGCTTCTATCTTCAACCATGCTTCTTCCCATCTTTTGTTATACTACTGTTGTAATATCTGAGACAAGGAAGGAACACTTTAGTCCCCAGGGAGAGGAGTGCGGTTTGGCACCTGCTTTAGTAATAACAAAGGCAAGGCGAGCAACTGCATTTTTGTTTCCTGGCTAATTTCCTGATGACACAATGGAAGAAAGATAGAAGAGAAAGAAAAGAACTAGTGGAGCATAAAATAAGATACCTGATAACGTATAGGGTCTGCGCTAACATAAATCAATCCTGCACACAGGGTTTGAGTTTCCTTCACTGAGATTATGAGTATCCCACACAGGGTCTGAGTTTCCTACACTGAGATTATGAGTATCCCACACAGGGTCTGAGTTTCCTACACTGAGATTATGAGTATCCTGCACACAGACTGCAGTAACAGGCAGTGATGGATTTACTCTGTGTCTCATGACCCCTGGGTTGCAGCAGAGCACCAGAGAGTGTACATATTCTATCCTCCCATCCTCTCACCTTCATTCTTAATGCCTCTTCTGTGGAAACAGAAGTTCTTACACAAGTTTCAGACAATACAGTGTAGACATGATTATATCATACCATATGTGTGCTATATGCTTTGTGATTATTTATTTATTTGCAGCTGGACTGTGAGACTTTTATTTTGCTAGACTTGCTGTTGCTGGGCTCTAATCATTAATCCCGACCTGCTCCCTGTTCTTTTCTGTCACTAATCACTGGGTATGTTCTGTCCAGAAGCTAGGTTTCTCCTAGGTTTCTCTCGCTCTCTCACGTTCTCTAACTGTCTCTGAACATGTGCATGTCATGTAAAAACTGAGTATAGGTTTTTTCAGTGAGTATACGCCCCTTAAGCCTTACAATGCTAACATCTCTAACAGTAAATGAAAGCAGATGGCCCCCAGTCAACCTATCCCACCAAGTAGCAAATACCACCTTCCATTCATTGTTAACATGTTTGCTTCAGCATTCCTTTGACTCTGATTACTTCAGTACCCTTGGTGATCTTTCCTTCTCACACCCGTTTTTCCTTTTCCTTTGTTTCTTGGACTTCCTGAAGGAGTTAGCAAAGGAACAATTAAAAAAAGAGTAGTTCATCGCCTTGTCTTTGCTCACACTAAAGCAGCCATCTTGCTCCTCTCTCTGGGGATTCAGTGTGACTTTGTCCCCTCAGCTAGTAGGAAGTGGCTTTGTCATCAGCCCTGAGCCAGTCTCCCACATGCCTCGTGTGCGAAGAGTGCAGATTAACCTCGGCCCCCGGATTGGGATTCGGATATATTTATACACTTCCCACACCTCTTGTGTTTCAGCATTCAATCTCCCCTTCCCCTTTTGGTCATGCTGTCTCACTGTCTTTATTTTTTTCACTCTCTCTCAGCCACACACACACACACTTTTTCTGACTCGCCGCTGTCCTCATCTGTCAGCTCTTCATCCACTGCTTCTGTCTTCAGCGTTCTGAACCCATTAACAGCTTATTGATGGGTATGAGAGCAGCGCATTGATAAATCCACCGTGGCCAGTGACACACGCAGGGAGCGAGAACGGAACTAGAAAAAAATTGTCTCGGAGATAATTCTGTGATTAAAATGAATTGAACAGTACTTTCTTTGAAACACGTTAGTATAGTTTAGCATTTTGATATCATGACTTTGGTTGAACACCCTGTGTTACTGATCAGGAGATTCCTCATTAGACTATGAGAAACAGAGAGGGCGCGAGAGGGAAAGCCACCTGCACCTGACCTTGTGTCCTCGCGCTTGGACAATACATGGACCGAATGTTAAAAATGCTCATTCGAACAGAACTCAAAAAAGTGTGGACAGGCAAGTGTTGATAGGAAGGAGGGAAGGGTGAGTGCGACCAAGCAAATAAGAGAGGAAGAGATGGGGAGAGCATGGAGGAAGAACATCATCTAAATCTGACATGGGAAGGTGTGAAGGAGAGAGAGAGAGAGGGAGAGAGAGAGTTTGATTTGACAGTAGTCTGTGGGAGGGTTGTCATGTCCAGCTGTGAGACTCTGTTCCACTGTGCCCCAGTAATGACCTGGGCAGAGAATAATAATCCAACCATCATGTTTCAGATGGGAAAGGGGACATTTCATGTGATATGTCATGTAGCCTTGCAAATGGCTTTCTTTGTACTGCCCATATGTAGCCTATTAAAAGCCTTGGAGGAGCTGTAAGCCATCAGATTCTACAACGGATTCCTTCTTCGTTTTAGTGCCGTGTACAGGTTACAGTTCATAGACTTTCAGAGGCATCTGGTGCTCATGGTAAATAGCTTCTAATTGCTAGTTTAGAGAAATAAAACAAGTTGCAGTTCTTTTACCAGACCACCTGAGGGCGATGCTGTCACACTGTAGTTTTTTTTAGCTCTGAGTCTTACAAGAAATACAGTACATTTAATTTCTGTCAACTCTTGCCTAGATATTAAATAAATTAAACATGCAGGTATTTGGAAAGGTGTGTGTGTGTGTGTGTGTGTGTGTGTGCGCGCGCACGTTCATGTGTGTTTTGCGTTTGTGCATGTGTATGTTTATGTCTATGTGGCCAATCTTCTAAGTGAATTTTCAATGTGTGTCTGCATGTACACTTGCAAGTGCATTTCCAATGCGATGTTCTCCAAATCCAAGTACGTCCAAGCTGGAATGTGAGCCTTACAGCTCTGCGCAGAGTGATGGAGGGCTGATCGTGCTCCAGTCGGTTATTGAGCACTTTAAAATGGACCTGTATGTTTCTCCATGGGTAGATATTGAGCTCTGTGTTTTTCAGTGATATTGAGCGCTGTTATTTGGAGCTGCGTGCGTGCGCAAGTGTGTGTGTGTGTGTGTGTGTGTGTGTGTGTGTGTGTGTGTGTGTGTGTACCCAGTACCTGAACTGATAGTGGTCTAAAGAGTGTGTGTTATATTAGGAACCGAGATGCTAGCCCCCCCATTATTGAATAGAGCGCATAGAACTTCAGTGCATTACAGCTTGTGTTATTAAAGTTAGAGATAGGATGGTGTGCGTTATTGAACCGCGAAGCGACTGATGGGGATGGATAGAGAGCAATGGAGGCACTGGAGAAGAGAGTAAGTGAGAGATGGAGAGAGAGGGGGATGAGGGGAAGGAGAAGCACAAAGGGGACACGTTTGCCAATGGAAAATGGGGATGTTCTGCATCTCGAGATCCCAAGCTGAAGTTTGGGGCCATAGTAGGGGAGTAGGCCCAGTGACGCACTGGAGCTCATTCTGGGGATGATGGCAGGACACAGAGGTGATGGCCAGGAGAGAAGCTGGCCCCAAAGGTACCTATTGCTCTCTGAATGCTTGGATGTTTTCTGAAGATTAAATGTATTACAAATGGGCCTAGTTAGTTGTGCTTTGACCATTTGAATGACTATCATTTTAATATGAATTGGATTTTTAAAACCTTGTGTTTAAATTTGAATAAAATATCAGTAAAGCAAGACTGGCTTAATGTATCAGACACTTGAGAAAATGAAAAATAACAAAGAGTCGGTCTCAATTTGACATTCATTTGCTTTATGCTGCATTTTATCATGGGCACATGTACAGTATTTTTCCATTTAACACAGACCTATTCAAAAAGTCCTGGAGGCTGAGCCCTAGTATCGGTCGATGAAGGAAGGAGACGAGGAAACGGCTCATAGACACGGTAAAGAGAGAGAGCAGAGCTGAGAGAGTCTTTGATTGTATCCGAGGGGCAGAACGCTGGCTGAGGAAGAGGGGTAAATAAGGTATAGCAACTTCTAGGGCAGTGTTCATAGGGATTTTAACAACTTTATTTGATGCTGGTAGTGTATGACTTCCATCTCTATCTCTCTCGCACTCTACCACCTCTCTCTCTCCTTTCCTCTTAGCTAGTCATACATCTCACAGGATTATTAACTGAAAACCCTGACGGACTACTCCATCCTACTCTTAGTCTCCGACGCTATGTCCTTTTCTCCTGTTCTTCCTGAAAGAGCACCCGTAGATCAATCATCTGTGGTATTTAAAGGGTCCCAATACCCTTGTATAAATCTTAATCCCCACATTTTCTGCTGACATGGGCCAAATTCACATTTAAAGTGCTTGAATGAGGATTTGGTGTTCTCAGATGGCCTTTTGCTTCCAAGGTGAGAACAGAGCTAGATATTACATACAACGGCCACAAGCACAGCTCAGTCCAGTAGATTTTGGGTTTTTTCCCTCCAGTTATTCTTTTTATATTTTAAGAAATATTTAAAAAAAAGATTGACAGAGGTAAAATGTAAATTTTAATTGTATTGTGTGCTATATCCGCCTGCATTGCGGTACAGAGTCTTGGCCGACGGTCACATATTGTGTCTAATTTGTTCATTAGACGTGCACACCCACACACAAACACGGACACTGGCGCATGTGCACACCAAGAGGCTCCCAGTCAGAGGCAGGTCTGCCTCCCAAATGCAAACAGATTGGAGCTGATTTGAAGCAGCAGTAATCAGGGGTGTGAGACCCTCCCCTGCGCCTCAACTTTCCGTGACGCTCCGCGGCCCAGCCTGACGTCCCTGGCAGCTGACGTCCCTGGCGGGGGCACCCGAAATGCAACTGCTCAACATAGCGCACAGAGCAACGCCACAGCAGACGAAGGCCCCGCGGCCAGCCTGGGGGGGGGGGAGAGGAGGAGAGACGATAGCGTACGCTACCGTGTTAGAAGATGAACGGCTACGGAGAGGTAAAGGATAGAGAGCGCGTCACTGGCAGTGAAGGAGGTACGGGGTGGAAGGCAAAGTGAGGAGGAGGTGAGGCTGTGTTTTTAAGCAGGAAAGTTGTTCAGTTGGAAATTGCTCTCTGCTGAACACTGATCTTAGTAAAAGGATCCTTGTCTTGTTTCTGATAATACAAGTGCTTGTATATTCCCACCTTACCATTCCACTCCTCTCCTCTCCTCATCATCTGGGTTTATTCATGCCAGCCTTCCAGGGTTCCTAGGGGACTGAGCTAATTACCCTCACTGCATGTTTCTCTTTCCTCATACACACAATCTTTCTCTTCAGAGTTCTCAAATATAACCTTTTGCCTCTCCTCTCCTCTCCTCTCATCTTCTCCTCTCCTCTTGTCTTCTCTCTTCTCCTCTCCTCCTCTCCTCTCCTCTCGTCTCCTCTCCTCTCCTCTCCTCTCGTCTTCTCTCCTCTCCTCTCCTCTCGTCTTCTCTCCTCTCCTCTCGTCTTTTCTTCTCCTCTCCTCTCGTCTTCTCCTCTCTTCTCTTCTCCTCTCGTCTTCTCCTCTCCTCTCCTCTCGTCTTCTCCTCTCTTCTCTTCTCCTCTCGTCTTTTCTTCTCCTCTCTTCTCCTCTCGTCTTCTCCTCTCTTCTCCTCTCCTCTCGTCTTCTCTTCTCTTCTCCTCTCATCTTCTCCTCTCGTCTTCTCTCCTCTCCCTTGTCATTTTTTATTTCAACCCCCACCCCAAGGCATGTATGTTAATGCTGTTAATGAAGTACACCAAATTGAACAGATGACACATTATGGCTGCAGAAAGAAAGAAATTTGGGGAGATTTGTCTGTTCATTTAGCTCAAATATTGAGCTACCAATCATATATGTATTTAATAACATGTATTTAACAATGTATTCATATCTACACATATATTAACCTATAGAGCATTTACATCTGTATTATTTCTGTTGACTGCATCCTGATGAATGACCTTTAACATCTTATATAATAATAATAATAATAATAATAATAATAAGAAGAAGAAATATATTGAAAAGCAAAAGCTTCATTTCAGCAGTTAAACTGGCCTAACGGTGGCATGCTGCATGGTGTAGTGTAGCTTTTTGGAAGTCCTGTGTAGCTCAGGCATGGTTGGGGAGCATTACGGACAGGAGCCTGGATGATGGCCTGACCTGGGGCCTGACTTTTGTTCTTAAATCTACAGCACTGATGGCGGAATGACTACTGGAGTTTTATTCAGGCATCTTGTATCTTATGTGCATGCATTTGGTGGCCTTGTGCTTATACAATATTGAAATTTGTGCAGATTTATGTTTTAAGTGTGTTTGCCTGTGCGTGCGTGCATTCGTGTGTGTATCGTGCGCTCTCTGAATTATCCTTCCTGTATGTTTGGTTTTAACATGCTGCTGGTGTTGCTTTAGATACTGAATTGGGGGAATGACTAATTGAGAATTTCACACCATTCTATAGAAGTGCGAGTGCTCATTTATCAGATAACACTCTTTTTAATAGGTCTGTATGTACATCAGAACATTCTGTGATGACAATGCAGAATATTGTTGGCCTGTGTATGGGGCTAGGCTTAGATCTTTTATTAGCTTCTTTAAAATTGTATCCTCTCTCTCTCTCTCTCTCTGTGTTCAACTCAGTTCAATTCAACTGCGCTTTATTGGCATGATATTCACATTTGTACTGCCAAATCTCAGATGAAGAAATTAACATGTTTAAACAAAAGATATACTAGATAACATCAATACTACAGCCTCTCTTTCCCTATACCCCTCTCTCTAGCTCTGGATGTGCAGGTCCCGGAGTCACCATTGGTGGTGCTGTTCGGCATGGACGCCGTCCTCAACTGCACGTTCTCGGGGGGGGTGCCGGTCTTCAACCTGTCCGAGCTGAGCATCTTCTGGCAGGTGGCAGACACCCAGCGCAGTGTGCATAGCTACTGGAACCAGCAGGACCAGCTCTTGTACCAAGAGGAGAGGTTTGTCAACCGGACCAGCCTCTTCCCTGCGCATCTGGCAACCGGCAACGCCTCGTTGCTGCTCAGGAGGGTCCAGGTGGCCGACGAGGGCATCTACACCTGCTTCGTCAGGGTGCAGAACTACAGCAAAGCCGCCCTCGTCATGCAGGTGGCAGGTGATGCACTATTTGTCCTTCATTGCACCTGCGCAGTAGCCCAGTAGCCTACTGGACTTGGAGTGCAACTTCAATACAGTGGGTTGTGTGAAAGGACAGCATCGCACTATTACTGCAGTGTAGAGATGCACCGATGTTGATAAACATATCCGAATTCAAACTAAATTGTACTAATGTACACTCATTTGTAATATGGGTGTCAGTAATGCTGACATCAGAGTTTAATATGTATAATGTTGTGTACTATGTATGCAGTATTGTCGACTTTGGTGCATCTTTGGTGACACAGGTGAAATTTCTGGGATGTTTGCCCCATCAAAATTTGGACTATGATCGTTTTAGCTAGGGATTCACTTACATTGTATGTATTCATCACCACACACTTACCAGAACATCACACCTTGTTATTCCTCACATATCCGTCTCTCTGGATTTTACATATTTCACAGGATGTGACGGTGACATCACATCCAGCAAAATTCCTGAACGTGTTGCTGTGAGCCCTGAGTGTGTTTTCCGGCCTTGCGTTTTATTGCCATGAGGCGGGGTCATCCTTCAACACAAAACAAAGTGCCATACATCACAGGAGATGTCGATAGAGTTACATGCTTCCCCTGGTATACATGGACAATCACATGACTGATGTGCTGACACTCTTCTGAAACCGGTCTCAAGATACAGACTCAATCTCAACGGAGGTCAATAACACGTGATAAAAGGTCTAGATCAGCTTCCCAAAGTGTTTACTGTGACCTTTCTGTTTTTTTGACTGACCACTCTAATCCACTAAGAGGAGATTCCTGTTCAGGTGCATGCTCTTATTCTTACAGCTAAGTGCCCTGCCACTTAAGATGATCCATCATCATCATCCTCTGTTGATTGCATTCAATCTCTTTGTGTCTTTTCCCTCTTTCTCTCTTTTTCTCTCTCTCTCTCTCTCTCTCTCTCTCTCTCTCTCTCTTTCTCTCCCACTTCATCTGTGTGTGTATGTGTGTTATGGAAGGCCAAAGTGCTCTTTTTATCTCTGAAGATGCATTGCATTAAGTGATGTTAATGCTCAGAAATGCCCAGCCTGTGTATGCTTTTCTCTGTTTTTCCACTGGACCTGCCAAGTGATCATGCCTTTTCCAGCGCACTGCTTGAGATTTGTGGACAGTATTATATTTAGCTGCCACTTACAGGCTGCATGGACTGCCAGCCTGTGGGCAGAGAACTGGAGAGATTGAACACAGGTCTCCACGGAGACCCCCCTCCTTGTGTCAGTCATGACGAGCCATGCCAGAGGTCACAGCCTCCGCTACAGCCGCACCCCACTCTCCCATGGTTCCTTTTGCCTGCCTGATTGCATTTCCTCCCCTTGTACCCAGGCCCCTCCCCTTTGTTTGCTGGGCCATGATTGGCTCGGGGAATTAGGCCGCATCCTTTCCCCTCGGGGGACACATGCGGCGTGATTTTTCTGTCAGAGAAGCGACCCGTGTCACCTGTGCCTCCTGGAGAAAAAAGGAAAGCACTCTGCCGCCACCACCCGATTTCCCAGTTGCCATTTCTGTTTGTGTGGGAGAGTGAGACAGCATCAGGACATGTCCCAGTCACCTCTAGGATCATGGGTGGAGACCTGGCTGCAGCAGACAGGCTAAATCTGATGGCGAGCTACATATCCGCATTATGCTAAGCTCCTGGAATATAATTAAAACTTTAATAGTGATCATGTCAGGATGTTCCCAGGGCAAGGCACTGTATTAGATTGCTGAGTTAGATGACTACTCTTGCTTCCTCTCTGTTAATCTTTACTCATCAGTAGCCAACACCAGACTACTGGAACCAGGAGGCTAGTTCCTGTCTAGATGTACACAACACCTCTCACCGTGTTGATGTACATGACACCTGGCATTGTGTTTCTCTAATGTCACACTGGATGTTAAGTGTTTTGAAAAGTTCTAATAGTTTTAATAGCATTTAAGTGGTTTCACCTTTGCATAATCTTTATTTCCTCGTGTGTCTTGAGGATTTTCTCATTGTAAACACAGGCACATGGTAACAGTGTAACATGAATTGGTTATAAAGCTCCAGTGTATCTTCTAGTAAGTTTGGTCAAAAAAGATTTGTTAGTGAGATGTCATATTTGAGCACTATTGTTTGGTAGTGTTGGAAAAACATAGTAAATCACATCTTGTGTGTCTCCCTCTCTTTAGCCCCTTACTCTAAACCTTTGGTGACCTGGGAGGCAGCTGCTAACCCCAGGCCGGGGGATCTGGTGGCCCTGACTTGCGTGGCGTATGGAGGATACCCCGAGGCTCAGGTGTTGTGGCAGGATGCCAGCGGCCACAACCTCACGGAGAACGTCACCATCTCGCCAATAGCCAATGAGCAAGGCCTCTTCACCATCAAGAGTGTCCTCACAGTGGTCCTAGAGCCTAACAGCACCTACAGCTGCAGACTGACCAATCCGCTGCTAGGAGATGAGGGCCATGCATATGTCACCATCTCGGGTGAGTGGAAGTGATGCTGGTCAATCAGCAATTATTCTGCAGCTTGATAGGTTAACTGCTAAGCTGCAGTACATGCTGCAAAATGTTCTTGGTGTCATCATCTCTCAAAATAACATCTGTTCCTGCCTTGTATGCATTGACTAATCATTCAGAAGTTAATCAGGATGATCTGAAGTCTATCAAAAGTCAATTAAAATCCTAGCTTGGATAGCTTTTCCCTTTGTATCTCATAGCTGTTCTTTGCCAAGTTAAATGGAAAGAAAATAATGAATTGTCCAATTATGGTCCAATAAGCATAGCCATCAGTTCTCTCCCACTGTTAAATGAGTTGAGTGGATGATTATTTTATAGATTATCTCTATGAAATTAGAATGAGCCTTCATCAGAGATTTTCTGTTTAACAGAGGGAACAGGACTCCAAAAAAGAATGCCTAACCATGGCTGTCTTTAATCTCGAGATTCAGGCGACCGGGGGCAGAGTTGGATGGGGGCATGAAAGTGAGGCTGGAGTCAGTGGGGTCATAAGGTTGAGATCCAGTGGTCTGGCAAATTGTCAGGCTGTCGGGGGCTAGCATGTGGTTGACCCATAGAAAGATGAACACAGACAGACAGGCTTCGCTTAACTCTGATGCTTACTGGTGACTGCACAGAGGTGGAACATCCCTGGTGGGCTTTCCTAAACTCATGTTGACTTTGGTTAATGAAATTATTTCATCAGAACAAGCTAATCAGGCAATTGAATATGTGGCAATTTGTCTTTATGGAGCAATGGTCAAATGCCATCATTTCATTTTATTTTTTTTGCCAGTTTGACAGTTCAGAGTATGGCTTTTAGGTTCTTGCTGGGAAAGGAACTGCAGAATTGCTAGAATCCCCCCCAAATATTTCAAAGAAGTGAAATGTTAACACATTTGTTTCATTATGTCCTTATGCCTTACTATCCAGAATATCCGCAGTATGTAACAGGATGAAAACACAATTTGCATATATTTCCATTTGTTTTGTGACAACACTGAGCTGCCTCAGATGTGAAATGAGCAAGCGCTCCGTTAGAACAGAAACAGCACTGACGCGGCAGCAACTCTTTTCCGAACAAGAATTTAAGCATTCTGCCACTTTGAGACCTAACCGTTTAGGTCCCAGCGCGAAGATGCACGCACAAAACGCGATAAACGTCTTTCTAGTTATCAGCGGTAGCTGGCATGCTCTGGGGTGGACCGTGATCTAAGCGTGTGGTTTCAACAGGCCCCAAGGAAAATGGGCTCTAAACTACATGCCGGAGAAACAGTCCGAATATTCCTCCTTATGCCTTGTTTGATTTGAACTTGCATTTGCCTTTGTTTACAGTGGCTGCTGTATGCTCAATAACTTGGGTAATTAATTTCGACCTAGCTATGTTTGCGCAGCCTTTTTTTTCTTGGAAAATTATTAAACTGCGTGCTCAGGGTATTTCCCAAGTATAGCAGTCGAAATCGAGAGTGGACGTTAAAAAACGCATTGCAGACACGGAGTCGCTAGAACTAACAACTGAAGTCACGTTCATTTACAAAGTCTTTATATTGTCGTGTCCGTTGATGCAGGAAAGAAGAGACAGGAACCAGTGCGTTACCCTGTGGCCTTTTATTAATGCAGAGCTCTGGAGATGTCACTTCACAACGCAGTGCGAGTGAGATCTAAAGCATAACTTTGCAACAGACAGACTTATATTTTTTCTTGCCTTGCACCACTTCTGCTTTTGCGTTTTTCCATCTCAGCCGTCACCTCTGTTTGACCGTCTCGTACACATGTCTTCTTGCGTAATCACACATATGCACGTCTAGGTCATTTGCTTTTATGTCTGGACATACAGTAATTATTTTATTAATTCAATCATTAGTCCTATTTCATTCTGCGCATTATTCTCTATTAGTGTAAGCTTAGCATTCATTTAATTTATGAAACCCCACAATATCAACCTAATTATGGTGACTGTCTTACTTTTCCGATGTTACCAACAATCGTAACCATCCACAGACCGCTGGTCAAGACTGTCATGTAATGCATAGTAACATATTTTATTTTTCTATTCTGGCTGTCTGCCTGCTATGACCGATATTGCGCAAGTTATAATGAAGTTGCAGTTACCTGACAAGCGCGTGCGGCTGCGGTTATAAACGACGTTCGGATTGTAGTCAGCGCGCCGCGAGCAATCGCGTTACTTGAGAACAGCAAACTCTGTTTAACATTCAAAAGGGGAGCGTTCCGGTCGAACGGCCAGAGATGCGGAATGAGAACAAGCAAATGAAAATGTCACACTTCACTCACAGTTCCGATTGAAAAACTACAGTAGAGCAATGTATCCGAAGGAAGATGACACGGGGGCACGTTCAGCTGAACCGTCACGTGGCGCTGTCCAGCTGACATCGAAGTGTTCACCTTCATGTAATGACTGCAAAGGTCGCTTTTACTGAAACTGGAAGAAAAGCTGATCAACAAGAATACACCAGTCATGTTGACACTTGAAATTAGGATTTCCTTAACTAACATTATGTACAGCGTTAGGTAACATTACCAAATCCTAAAGTTCAGCAAGTTCAACATGTTAAAGTAACTAAACCCTGTAATAAGGCCTGCCGGCCAGAGGAGGACGGCCCCGCTTTGAGTCTTGGTTCCTCTCAAGGTTTCTTCCTCCTGCTCTAAGGAGTTTTTGCTTGCTCACTGGGGGCTTGGACTTGGACATTTTTAAAGCTGCTTTGTGACATCTGTTGTAAAAAGCACTACATAAATAAATTTGATTTGATTTGATAATTACACTTGGTGTCCATTATTAAGATTATTTTAATTACTTATTTTCATTTACATTACCCAGTGCCTTTTAATTCTGAAATTCATGGTTTGCTTATGTTAATTAGTTAAAGTAACCATAATATAGTGCTAGGAAATATTTTACTAAATATTGTTTTAAAAAAAAATAGTGCTTTACTGTAGTACCTTATACTCTTAACATTTTCAGGTCTGTTGGATACTGCTAGCAAGTGACCTTCTGTTCACACACATTTTTGGAGTTTTGTGTGTGTTTGTGCATTCAGATGCCAAAAGAGAAGACCTAAATGGTGGCATACACACTTACAGTATTGTGTTCACAATTTCAGCTTGCAGTGTGATCACAGATATCTTCCAAATTAGAACCACAGTTCACCCAGCTGTGCTCACCTAAAATGGGTTCAGGACACAAAGAGGTGATGTATGCCTGAAATAGTCAACTGCTTATGCTACAAAACACAAAACAAAAAAGGGAATATTCTACACTTTCGTACCCTAAGTTTTGTCCTTAGTCCAAAAAGCATTCATCAAAAAGAACAATTTTCATATCGCCGTCCCAGTACTCACACTGTACTTTAATGTCTAATGACTTCAAAGTGTGCTTTAATATCACAGATCTAGGATCAGCACAGATTGTAAGCCTAGTCAGTGAGAAGGCTGTAGCAAAGCTCACTCACAACAGCTCCACAGGGCAGGTTCTTCCACGACATTCTAGGCATCAGCTTTCGGGGAATGGTTAAGTAATTGGCTCTCAAGGAGACCGTAGCTATCGACCTCTAGATGTCTGAGGTATGAAGCGCAAACAAGAAAATGAGTGCGGAGGGCTCCGAGTAAACAGGGCGCTCAGGGGTTGGGTGGGGGTGGGGTGATGAGAGAGGCAGAAGGGCACAGGGAGAGAGAAAATAGATGGGGGGTGGGGGGTGGGAGAGAAGGAAATTGAGATGAGAAGGAGAGAGAGTGAATTGACAGTAGGTAATGGCTGCAGCTGTAGTCCCTGTGTGAACTGGGCTGGCTCTTAGTCTGTCCTGTGTGTCTGGCTGCTTCAAAGCCAGCCGTTTCAAGGCTAAATGGGAAGTTTGTTTCTCTCTCTCTGTCTCCCTGCCTATCTGTCTGTCTCTCCTGTCTACATCTTTCTCTTTCTCCGTCTCTCTCTGTCTCAGCACGCACCCCGTCCATAGGTCACTGGCAGGCCCCTGTGTGAGCCAAACGCCTCTCTCTGTACCATTGACTCTGCACAAAAGTGCTGCATCATGTCAGGAGCTCAGAAATATGGCACAAATATTGCATATATTTGCATGAGAATGTTTTTGCAGTGCTGGGTGTGTCTGTGTGTGAAGTGGTTACAGAAGATGACAACGACCAGGAGTGCCTGTTCATCTTCAACCTAGTTCATCCCTCCATCTTCCACTAAGAACTTTTTTTAGCCACTCTTTCAACACTGGAGGTCAGAGAGAGGGAACGAGAACAACAGAGAGAGAGAAGTTTCAGCTCTGTTTTCGTGCGAGTGCCTCATAGAGCATACAAATCCAGCAAGGTAGTTCTAAGCGCTTGCACTCGTAGACTGCTGGCCAGTCTGTTGGGGGGGGGGGGGTTCGTCACACACCTCTCAATTCCTCAGCTTTCAATTTGGATTCATGTCAAAGTAAATAAAATGATAATAGATTCTGATGAGATGCTCTTAGATGGATGAAAGATACTCTTTTCGCTTTGCAGTGATATTAGAAATGCTCTGCATACATAAATACACACACACACATACCTCTATTCATCCAGACTCAGAGCAGCACGCGGTTCACTCCAGCTTGCCCAGGCAGTGGTGTTGGCAATATCGCTTTGTTGTGGTTTTTCCCTTCATTATCTTGCCTTTCAGGCATTCTCCCTTCCCCAATGCCATCGTCTGTCCTACCGCATGTCCCGGCACGTGTGTCCTCCTAAATTACTACCTGACCAAGCTGGCCACAGTTGGCTGGAGAAGAAATGAGAAAAGCCAAAGTGTGTGTGTGTTCTGAGTGTGTTGGGTGGAAGGTGGGACAAATGAAAGAGAGCAGGGAGAAATGGAGAACGACAAAGTTCAAAAACAAAGCACTGTATTAGACGTTGCTCTCTCCCTCTCACCACTTCTTTCCAGGTCTAATTTAAATGTAATTAGCGCATGCAGAGGCAGGAGAAACAGCAGCCTAAATGAGTGGGCTGTCAGCAGAGCTGCTCTCTGCTCTGCTCCCCTGATGGAGCTCTGGATTAATTACTGTCTTAAGCACAAACAGCACACTTCTTCATACGAACACTTGCCCTTCTCTGCCCCATTGCGCGTGACCAGTCCTCTGATAAATATCCCCAAAAGGAAACTCGAGAGACTAAATGCTTTCTGGTAAAAAACAAAACAAAAAAAACCCAAAACCTAATTTGCTGCAGGTGAGTATGGGCTGAAGTTTATCAAATAATCTTCTAAAGGCCTCTGTCTCCCTCTCTCCATCTCTCTCTCCTCTGCCTCTCTCTGCTCCTTCCTTCTTCCCTCTCTCTCCCTCTCACTCTCCCTCCTTTCTCTCTCTGTCTCTCCTCTCCCTCTCTCTGTGGTGTGTGGGGTGTCTCTCCTTCTCACTCTTTCTTTTTCTCTCTGTCTCTCAGGCTGCAGGCCCCTTACATCATCTCATTTATCCAGCTGCAGGTCTTTTGTTTGCAAACACAGTCTGGATACTGATAAGCACTGTATTTCATAAGGCTTAGCTCATCCTGCATCGGACCTCGGCGCCTCTGACAATTGTTTTTTAATTTTTTTTTAATCTGATTAATTTCTAAGTAAACTGATAAAACTCCTCTCTTCGCAATTCATTTGAGAAACAACTGCCATATATTGCTTTGTTTCACATTACTCATAATACCAACTACAAACCTATATTTTTTATTATTATTATTTTTATGGAATTGATGGTGACTCAAGTATTTGGACTTGGTAGTAATACATTATGGGAATGCCTTGATATTAAATGAAAATGTGAATCTTGCCGTCACCGGAAGAGAAAATAAAAGTGGTCTGTGATTTATTTATTTATTTTTATTATTATTATTTTTTGTCTGACTACACTTCAAAGGCACATGCCAAAAGAATCCTTAACTTTCTTTAATTGATGTAGGCAAATGGTTGTCCAAAAGGCTAGCTTGTATGTGTGTGTGCAGGCCTGCGCATACGTGTTTGTGTCACACAATCCCATTAAATCCTGTCAGAGATTGGTTTTGCACAGAATGTCATCTTCCTTGGCTCAGATATTTAAAATCATATTCACCTCAGCACTTTAGCTTAAACACTAAACAGAGAATAGCCTCCTAAAAACGTCTGGGCCATACTTACCAAGAGCACTCTGCCCAATTATTTACATCCCTTTATATTTGGATTTAAGTCTCCAGAAGATATGGACACAAATTAGTGTTGCACAAAGGAAGCTTGCCACCTTTTTAAATTGCTTTTGTTTCTGGCTTTAAAACAGTCTAAATCAATGTCAGCTTATGCACAAAGACCATTGTCTTTTGGTGTAATGTATTTTCAATTAGGCGCTTGGCTGTCCCGGACTCAGCTAGCTCTTTTCTATAGTTTACTCTAGGGTCCAGTAATTGATTGCAAAGTGTGAAAATGAACCCTAGGCATGGCTAGACCATGGGCCCCTTCCAAAGAGAGAGACCCACGCGCTTTTAGGAGCCATTCAGTTATTCCACCAATAACTTAAATTCAAAACCAAGGCCAATGCAGAGTGCTTACATGAAATCCCATGACCCACTTGTTTCACCATCAACTAATTTTGACGGTTTCTATTTAGATGCAGTCATGGAGTTCTTTAGCTTTGAAAAGTTGCCCCATCCCCCGCCCCGCCGCACAGTGTCATACTAATTTGTCCTGTGCTTTAGCTGGCCTCCATGCCTGTCTGCACATCCCCGTGCTCCTCATCCAGTGTGGTTTGACGTAAATGTGCTCTGTTGTATGGCCCAGCTCACAGTCCTCAGTGTTAAGAAGTCAGAGAAATCCAGATCCGTCCTTCAGCCTCATCAGTCTAACATTAAAAATGCAGGCCATTGTCCTTTTACTCATAGGTCTCGTATTCTCAAGTAAATCTCAACAAACATGACAGATGGTCCTTGCTGAAAAGCCGGATGTCAATCTCTCGCTCCATCCGGTCTCACTGTCCTGTCTCGCTCGCACATGCGTCAGCCTGCTTCTTGGCTGGCTGAATGGGCCCAAGGAACATAAGCTCCCTCCTCCTCTGTTTAAACGTCAGCAGTAGGCTTTGCTCCATGCTGTTTGTGTGTGGAGTCTCTAAACAGGGACGAGGGGAGGGAGGGGCTGTGTTGGTGGTGGGGGAGTGTTGGCGATAAGAGCAGCCTGCCGTCGGCGACGCTCGGTGCACAGCGCATCAGTCCTCTGACCCTCCCTTAAATGGTCTCTCATAGGCATAATGCGCCTGTCTGGGGACAAGGGGAAAAGCTCTCACACCAGTCACACGCCAGAGGGTTAACATGCAGCAGCACTGATAACTCTTAATTCACACTGAAATCACTTGCATGTCAATGCAACCCCTACAATTTGCATATGAGTGCTATATTTGTTTGTTTGTTTATTTATTAATTCCCATTGCTAGAGATGGCCAGACAACCATGGTAACAAATTACACAATGAACTATGCACCTTGTTCGGCCAGCAGCATTGGCAGTAGCTATAAGATCGTGGCCTGCGATTTTACTCCTGTGATGAGCAGCAGACTCGGGGCTGACCCAAGCCTGCTAGTCAGTGGCCAGCCCATAACGCAGTCACGCAGGTCCCTGCCTGCTTCTGGCTCCATGTCGGAAAAATTGGTTCCGGGCAGAAGGAGGTCTATTGCGTCACTCTCACTGTGTCAGTGGGAAGCAAACAGAAAGGCAGGCTTGTCTGAGATATGTTGAATTGCTGAGGGTGTTTTGGAGCATTCTGCACTCACATATGCTTCTGCAGAGAGAGAGAGAGAGAGATTGGGGGAAGTAAAAGAGTGAGGGAGAAAGAGTTTAGTCAGTTTTTTAAAAAGTGGGCCACTGAACACATCATCAACCCTGCCCAGCAGCTCCACCATCGATTTATTGCAAGATCACAAACTGGTGCATGTGATTCCAGCATGGATCGACATCACAAACTGGTGTGTGTGAATCTAGTATGGATCAACATCAAGTATGGATCAAGTATAGTTCACACACTGGGGCATATTTAGTATGGCCCCCAAATTACTGAGACTTATCCTTTTAGTTTCTTCCAAGCCATATTGATCCAATACCTCTAATAATAGACTTCTAAAAAAAACACCAAGCCACAAATGTCCTTGGGGTCAAACTCTGCACACCCTTTTTCTTCCCCAGCCATAAAACTGGGATGGAAGCTTTCAGTTGGACTTTATATAAGACATCATGAAGCAGCTTTCTCTATATCTGTGGCCCTTATAGAACTGAGACTAGTAAAAAAAAAAAAAAAAAGGTTTTTCTCCAGAGGATATAGTCATTGTGTAAATGAATCTGTCTGAGGTCTTCACGATGTGCTTGAGGGGGGAATCGGATGAAGTACACTTGCCTGGTGCCAGGTATGAGTTCACTTCCTGGCCGTGAGTTGAAGCAGCATTAAGAGCCGGGGGCACGACCTGTGCGGCCATAAGATGTAATTGATGGCTGGGTGAGCAGCGGTGGTATCTGTGAAGAGAGAGTGGCCCAGTTAGACGTGGAAGCGGAGCTGACTCTCCCTCCCCCCTTCACCCACTGGGCTGCTGCCTTCAGGAAACTCCTCATTTATGTCCAAGAACTGAGCTCAAATGTCCAAACCCATCAACAGGAGCATCCTTGAAGAAAAAAAAAATCAAGTGGCTTTGTTATTTTGATGCTCTGACTGTCTTCCTCATGCATTGTCTGTCAGTGGTGTGTTCTCTCACTCTCTCTTACACACATGCATGAACACAATTGCACATCCTGCTTCCCAATCTCATTTGCATTTTTACATTTTTCAACTCAAGGTTTCTGAAAGTCTAATTATTTATTTAGCAGTTTGTTCATTTATTTATTTCTCTTGAACCAAAACTGTGCTGTCTCTAACTTCTCTAACACCTCAGCTCCAACTAAAATACCTGAATATACTGCTGTCCAGAAAATGGTAATAACAGAGAGAGAGAGAATCATGTCTTTTTTAGAAACTCTGCTGTTACATAATCTGCTGCAGTGGATGAGCCACTGTCACTTGCTCTTTGAACTGAAGATTTGTGAAAAAAGGATGCGAATTAAATGCGGTCTTACTTTTTGAGCATGTGGTTGAGGTCTGGTGAGGAATATCATGGCTCTCCAAGACAACTGATGCAATGCCAGTGCATTTGTTAAAGTAAGAGAAATAACGAATGAATAAATCGGGCAAGCCAAATCAGATGTATTTATATATATATTTACAATTTTTCAAAAATATTGTGTAGGTTATATACACTCACCACCCACTTTATCAGAAATGCATCCTAGCATTCTTTCATCTACATGCACTGGCCATTTGTATTTATTTTTTATTGTAGTGGGTGGTTTTTTTTTTTGTTTTTTTTAACCTCCTCCATCACTGGTCAGTTTCTGACCACTGGACATCTGTTGACTGGATATTATTAGACCATTCCCAATGCAGCAGTGACACTCACATGGTGCTAGCAGGGTATTTGGATGGTATGCGTGCGCCTGGCACTTAGCTGGAGTTTGTACACGTGTTTGTTTCACTGCTGAGTGTACACCTGTTGAGGCCTGCGTCTATATGCATACCTAATAAAGTGTCTGGTCAGTTTGGGCACAGCATAGATGCTACTAACATACTGGCCACTGAACATGTAGGTTTATTGCTTGGTTGCAAACCCTTGCAGATTCTTTGCAGTCACTGGCTGGCTTAGCCCTGTGGGCTAAAGATGTTACCAAATGTTGGGTATCTTCACTGGTCACTCTGTGCCAGGATAGTGCCATGTTTAACTCTGGCCTTGTTTCAGGGGCTTCTGTTAAATGTGTGTATTTTTAATAGTGTTCAGTGGTTAAGAGTTTGGCTGAATCTGAGCGGTAAGAAGCTTGCTGTGTGCTACTAAATAAATCCAGACACTGCTACTGCTGTCAGCATTCACGTCATCAGATCCTTGAGCTTCTCCCCACTGGCTAAACTCTTGGAGGCCAATTCTTATGCCTGCTCCTCATGTTTTGGTGTATTTGACACATCCGTGCCTATATTTTGGACAGCATTCTGCATATGTCCAGCAATTTTTCTTCATGATTGAAAGTGTTCATTGAAAGTGTTTGTCTGTTCATTCATCTTCTGACATCCTCTGCTATGGTGTGCCATGTTTTGTTCTAAGTGATTTCTTGTCTTTCAATCTTCAAGAAGCCCTGCTATGCTGGCATTGACACTTCCTCTACCCTCATGTCGAGAAACAATAAGACCAGACTGCACAGAAAAGTGCCACGTCTAGAGTCGACTGCATATATATATATATATATATATATATATATATATATACACAAACAAAGAAATATTCAAAACCATACACATACAATTATAGCAATTTTATTTTTGGTCTCTGTGTGTGTGTGTGTGTGTGTGTGTGTGTGTGTGTGTGTGTGTGTGTGCAGGTAGATTCAATAATTTCTGTAATGTCCTGGAATCACCTTAAGGTTATTACATGAACAATTGAACAAACCATTATACTTTTACTTATGGACTCTTCACAACTAGCAAGTGAAGTTTCGCTTGCAATGAGGAAAAAAAACAAAACAACTTGCTTTACTCGCACTCTGACCATTTGAGCATGAGCATGGGACCAGCCAAGGCTTTCACATTTTTCAATTCAGAAACAACGTGGGTGACCCGTTCTGGTTAATGACCCAGAGGTTTGAGCTGGCGGGGGCGCTGCTGTCTGCGTGCTGCTTTGGGAACTCATGAAGAGAGCTTTTAAGCTGCATCTTGGGGGCAGACCCCATCAGCCCAGCTCCACCCCCTGACAGGCGAGCATGTGAATGAGCTGTGCTCTTCACCTGCTTAATTAAGGCTTCCCAATGTTCTTGGATGGCTAATAGAGGCATAATGAATAGCTTAGCCTACTTTTCGGGTTGTTAAGGTTGTTCTAAGTGATCATGAGCAGTTTAATTAGACACCTTTGCAGCTTTATTGTGCGCTGACGGCAGTGAGTAGGTTCAGTCAAAGAGGGCTAATTTTCGGACTTCACTGAGTTAATAACGGGTTTGTGTGGGGGGTGTCATTTATGTTCTACCATGAGTTATAAGCTGAATACTGCTTCTTTTGTAGACCTCATACGGAGGATTCTTATGACGATTATATAATATTAAACTTTAATATTGGGTAAGGATGAAGGTTAAACCTAGCAAATCTAGATGTTTGTCAATTGTTAAAAGAAAGCTTATGTGGGAATTTTTTTGATGGAAGGAGAACTGATTCCTTCTGTACTGGAGAAATCACTGTTTCTAAGACTTTAGGTAGATGGCATAGGTGTAGCACTAAATGATAAAAGCAAATTGTGTGGCTAAAAACAGAATTGTGAAGGCTATTAATAGCATTGAGAAATCATGTTTACTAGGTAAATTTTGGTGTCTCCAGTTTGGCTTCTTGTCTTGTATCAGATGGCCACTGACGCTTTATGAGGTCCCAATTTCAGAAGTAGAGAGGCTGGAGAGGATTATAACAAATGCTATAGGGAAGGCGCCAGGGTTGCAGCATTGTTTAGGTAGTGTGCCATGGTATGGAAGAGGGATGTTGGAGCTATCACTGACAAGTTTAATTCAGAAATTTAAATGTGCCAAGGTGAATTGCTAAATGATTTTTTTAGGGTCTGAGGATGTGGTAATAAAATCAGCTGCACCAGTCACTAAATTGGGTAAGAAGTGGAATGTGCCATTCGCAATGCAATTAGCCAACATCTCGTTAAAACTAAGGGATGTCATTGGCCAGGTGAAATGTGGAAAAGCAGGTTTTGGGACTGGCGATTTGACCTGACCCAAAGCCTGATCCATGAATGAAAAGGCAAATTTGACTAGTTTTATTCACGAACAGGAAGAGCACAGAGCACCAAATGGCAGCATCACAACGAAAACAAGGACACTGTCTGCGTTTGGAAAATCTAGAGAAGCAAAAAAATCACCTGACAACAGTTGTGGGCAATGGATGTGAGTCGCAGTAAGTTTTTGCTGGGAGCAACATCCGATAACCTTCAACTACACAAAACCTTTGTTGGTGAGTAGACCCTAGTTGTAAATTATGTGTGGGGTTGGCATGCTGAAGCATATTTTATCAGGTTAGTAAGGTTAGCTGTAAGGTTAGTTTGTTGCAGGGATGATACAAATGGAGACAAAATAAAGTGCTTAGTGTATTAGCATGTTTATTCAATAGTAAGCGCCTAGAGGTTAATGCGTTGCAGGGTGGTGATGGTAATAAAGTGGTTAGGTTTGTGTGTGAGGTGCAATGTATTGGAGAGGGAGTGCAGACTATGAATATAGGTAGATAGGGTGTAGCATGTCATTGGAAATTGCTAGTGGCTGTAGTTAAAGAACCACAGGTCCCGCAGTGCATTGTGCCAACTATACTGAGGCCAGACATGCTGTTGTATCTGAACGTAAATGGATAGTTTATTTTATAGAGTTAACGATTTGGGAATGCAGTGGATGAAGCTTTTGAGAGGAAAAAGCTGAAATATGCAGATTTGGTGGCTGATGTGAGTGAACGCGGGTGGCAGGCACATGTAAGACCCGTAGAGATGGGTGTTGGAGGATTTGTAGCAAAGTCTGCCACACCCTTGCTTGTCCAGTTCAGCTTTAGAGGCCATAACTGATGACTCTTTCACAGCTACACTTAGGTTATCAGTAGCTGAAAGGGCTAGTCAGTGGCTGTGGATAAGGAGAGCACAGACTATTTGGAGAAATGTTTTAGGAACATGGAGGACTGGGTTGGTGAGTGAAGTGTTGTATTGTCATTGTATAATGTGGTACTTCCAGCTGCAACCGGTGGCACTGAGCATGCGTTAACAGTGCCAGTGGCCTTAGTCACCGAGGAGGCCAGTATGGATCTGCTGTGTTGGGGGGGAAAGCGTATGTATCTGTGGGGCTGAGTACGGCCTTGTTCACCAGGGAGGCCAGTTTGGGGTTAAGTTTAAAGAGTTGTGATTTGGATTAAAAGTGAGATCGGAGGGGGGTGTGGCTGGGACAGCAGACGTCACTGTTGGCCATTCTGGAGGTGTTGTGGGTTTAATTCAGTAAAACACGAAGGGAGGTGAATAGCTGATAACACGTGAGTAGAGCTTGAGACAATGTTGAGTGCTGGTATGAAGAAAGTGGGCTGGGACCTATATGAAGCTCTTATTCTATGTATAATTACAATTTACTTGCGCGCACACACACACACACACACACACACACACACACACAAGATGGCGAAAAGTAAATGAACACCATATAAGTATATAGCACATAAATATAACCTTGATGGACATCTAGTTCCAAAACCATTGGTGTTAGTATGGCCCATGCTTCAGGGAAGGCTTGCACAAGGTTTTGTAGCCTTTTGGGAATTTGTGCACATTTGGTCTAAACAGCAGTTCGATGTGGGGCATTGATGTTGGACAAGAAGGCTCATCTCACAGCTGATGCTCCCATTCATCCTAAAGTTGTTTTGTGTAGTTGAAGTCAGCATTCTGTGCAGGCCACTGGAGTTCATCCATACAAAATGTGTCAAACCATGTTTACAGCCATTCTGGAACAAGAAAGGGCCTTTCCCAAACTGTTGTCACATTATCATTACCCTTCACTGGAGCTAAACGATGTAGGCCAAACAACAACAACAACAAAAAGCCCTAGACTATTATCCTTCCTCCACCAACCTGTTGGCACTGTGCATTTTGGTAGATAGCATTTTCTTGGCATCCACCAAACCCAGATTCATCCATCAGACTGCCAGGTAGTGATGTGTGCTTTATCAATCCAGAGAAAACTTTTTCACTGCTCCAGAGTCTAGTGGTGATGTGCTTTATGCCACTCTAGCCAACGCTTGGCATTGGGCATACTGATCTTAGGCTTGTGTGCAGTTGCTCAGCGATCCCATTTCATGAAGCTCTCAACACACAGTCCGTGTGCTGATGTTGCTTCCCGAGGCAGTTTGGAAATCTATTGAGTAATGCAACATAGGACAGGTGACTAGGTTTTTACATTCTCTCTCATGCCAGTGTTTTATTTTTATATATATAGACACACACAAATGTTATGTTACTTTATAATAACATAATAAATGTGTCTTCTGTCTTTCTATTTGATCTATTTCTAAGTCATCAGGCAGGACACTAGGAAAAACACTGAGAAGTGAATACACACATGTTCAGTCCCCTCATAGCTGAGACAGCTTAGGTCTGAGTGATTGCCTCCTGCAGTTCTCTCACCCTTGCAGAACAGGCCTTTTGTTTAAAGCTAATTAAAATTTTAAAGAACATGACGTCTTAGGCTGATTATAGCAACCAAAGTTCCTATCGCCCATTACCTCCTACTGGGAGAAAGAGAAAGTGAGAGAGAGACAAACAGAGAGAACGAGCAAGCACAAATAGAGTAGCAAGAGGAAAAATCAATAGTCCAGTCCAGCGGTGATGGAGCTGGTGTCAGTCAGGGCCTGGCCATCGGATCATCCCCCTGACTGGAGCTCGATTAACGCTTCCCCTAGCAGGCTGCAGCTGGCCAGGAGCGGTCGGGTCCTCGACTCCCCTGACTCCTAGCTGCCCTACATTTCTCCTGTTCCGGCACACTCTCCTAATGAGTACACCCCCATGCTCTTCCACTGAGCAATGGGCATTTCATATTTAAAATATATAATATATAAAATTTAAAAAAAGTAAAAAATGAGAGATGTAGATTTACAGGGAAAAAGCATCTAGAAAGGAACTGTACATCTGCACAATTGTCAACAAACCTTCTATAAAGCATTGTTTTATTTTTTAGGTTTTTTATACATAAAAAAAATCCAGAGGCCATAATTAGGGTAAATTATGTCCATGTCCTATTACAGGGCTTGGATTTTATGCTGGTTCATCAGGTGAAGTGGAGATTTTATTGTCCTGTTGGTATATTTTGTTAGCAAATGTGGTGCTGCTCAGCTAAACATATCAGACATTTTTCTGGATGGCTTAAAATGCGTTTTATTGATCCGGGCGGGAAGGGCAAAGCATGAAGAGTGTATTTACATGGCTGTGTTCTTTCTGTTGAGAGCACTACCATTAGATCAGCCTCCAGGCCCAGTGTAGCAGCAGCTGTGTAAACACTATGACTAGAATGCTCATTTTTGAAGAGTGCCATACTAATGTGTCTCATCAGAGCGAGACTCATTTAGGGGTTTTCATTGCTAGGGAGACTGTTCTTTTGTCATTGCCAGGGAGACGCCAACTTGGCTCAGCAAATCAAACACGAGTGTTACACCGAGTTTAGCCAATCGCAGCTCGGCTCACTGTTTCAGCTCGTGCCAATCAGAGAAGCTCCTAGAGATTGTAATTGTTTCTAAACAGTGACAGGGAGTGAACTTCACTTACTGCTGTGGTGGGCTCGGCGTGCAGTGTCTTGGTTTGGGTTTTGTTAGCGTGCTTGTTGTGTCTATGGTCACATTCAGTTGCAGAAACCTTTGTGTCACAAAAAGGCCTGGTAAAATGTTAACAGTCCGTATTTGTAGTTGTGGGCCTGACACCTAAGATGGAAAGATTAAATGACACTTCATGGTAGAATCAGAATGAGAATGGGAGCCCACAACTCCGCCAACATTAAATGCCGACGCGGTTCAAACGGAGCCAACCGGGGCTAGCCGTGATGCTAGCTGATTGATGATTTCGCACAACGTGCGGCACCCAATATTTCAGGGATTTTTCTGTCATAAGCCTGTAATTTATTACAGCAAAATGTGCAGTTGTCAACAAAGTCTGCCGGCTTGCGGAGAGCCGCTGGGGGTCGTTCCGAAGGAGTCCAAGTGTGCAGTTGCCTGTGGAAACGGGGCAGCTTTCTTCCTTAAACATCGCCATTTGACATCAGGATAAGCGGAATGATGTCGTTTTAAGAGAAGTGGTTTTTTGGTGTTTTTGTTTTTTGAGCAGGCAGAAAGCGAAGCATGCGCTCCTCTTCTGAATGCCAAATAGCCGGCCCTCTGCTTTCCCGCCTCTAACGAAACTCCCCAAAACAGCAGGCGACTGCTGCACAAAGATGCTGATGAGACAAAAGACAGCCCCAATTCCACAGTGTGCCAAGCTTCTCAGCTCCCATTGCGTTGCAGGTCTTCTTAAACACACACACACATGCATGCTGAGGGACAGGTAGCCTTACCAAGCCCCGATGCTCTGTCAAGAAAAAAAAAGAAAAAGAAATTGAAAACCGTCACCTTTATTGAAATTAATGCCATGCGTCGAAGGCAAATCCAAAGTCATTTATTCAAACCAAATCCCTCTAAAGGAGAGAAATCAAATCTTAGCCCTTCTTGTGTCTTCCTGTTTGGCTAATCTCTGTCCTCTGACATTTCTGGCTCGCCGTCTCTGATTGCATTTATTGTTATTGCTAATCAGAATTCTTGCAGGCTCCTTGGCGAGTTTGGTGGAGGAGCAGAAAATAAAGAGATGGATAAATAAATAATAGCAAATAGCCTCAGAAATGTCAGTGTGCACCAGCAGGAGATGACTGCTGCATTTTCTTGATCATTTTAGGCAGTGTACTGTATATGTTATTGTTTTGGGTCTGTCTGCTCATGGCATTAAAAGCTATAGCAATAGCAGTTAAGAAATTGCAGTGAACTGGAGCTGTCTTGTTTCTTCCTGTGTGGTATACTTAGTTGCATTTATCACTCGACACTGTAAAACTGTATTTCAGTGGATAAACAGTTGGCCTTTACAATGCAGAACACAATTCTTGTTCACACAGACGTCCCTCTTTGTCTGTGACATCTCAGCGTCTCAGCTGCTCCCTGTGCCGGTTCTTTGGCTTCTTCCTCTCCTCATTCCTGGTGCCCTAGAGTCTCAGCTTGGCATTTAGCCTGCAGGAAGCCGTTTCTGAACTGCCGCTTGCTTTCCTTTTCCCCTTCCTCATTTTTGCCTGGGGGCTCATCCCTCACTCCTTTCTCACTCCCTGCCTGTCCATGTCCTTGTGCTGCTGTGTGGAGGTGACACTCTCTCTCTCTCTCTCTCTCTCTCTCATTCACACACCACACACACACACACTTCTCACTCTCCCTTTTTTCTTTTTGTCACAGATAAGGGAGGTGGTTTCTTTGATCCTTGATCCAGGTGTTTGTCAGAGGGGTGAGATGGAGGTGGTGGGTAAGAAGAAGCCAGAGAGCTCGTTATTCCCACACACAAAAGGAGACATGGTGGGGTAGGGTGGGGTGGGATGCAAAACAGGTGCTACTGTGACCCATGCAAGCCCCGGCAGTGTTGTTTAAACCATCGCCAGTGCTTCTAATAACTACTCATCACATGTGCCTTAACATCCATTTAACTTGGTAGTGCTATATTTAGAATGTAGATGTCATACTGGTAATATTAGCAGTTCAAGCCATTGTACATTCCTACTTAGCCCATCCCTGTGATGCACTGTGGTGGTAAAAAAAAAAAAAGAAGCAGCAAAACAGAGGACTCAAAGGAGGCGCTATGTCCCAAGCTAGAGGAGACGAAGATGGAGAGAACAAGCTGGAGATGAGTAGGGACCGTAGAAAGGAGCGAAGGTGGATGATGGGTAAATAGAGCCATTAGGGACAAATCTATTGCAGTGGGAAACAAAATCACATCATCAAACAGCCAAAAGAGAGAAATATGATCCTGCAGGCCTCAGGGATTCCAGCGCAGAAACGATAACCCTCCCCAGTATTTGTCTTTATCAGTCTGTCCTCACTCAGTGGAGGAGACGGCATGAGAGATAGAGGGCTGAAGCAGAAGAGGAGAGAGGAGGGAGAGGAGAGATGGAGAGGCAGAGGGAGGGACAGGAGGAGGAGGCTGCAGGGCTCCGCATGGCTATTCTAACACCACATCCATTTATTCCATTATCTCTCTCATACCCCCTCCTTTGTCTTTCTCTCTCTCTTTCCCCCACCATCTCTCATTCTCTCTCTCTCTTCCCCTCCTTTCCTGTGTTGTGTTCTCGTTCTGCACGACCACGTTCACACGCGTCAACGTTCCCTTATCTCAGGTGGTCCAGAGCGCTCGGAAGATTCATTCATTTTTATTTGTGTTTATTTTATTGACTTGTTTATTTAGATATATCTTTTCCATTCCTTCACGGCTTTGCTCGCCCGTGTTGTCCTGTGTTTGCATCCAGGAAAAGCACCTAGCTCTCCTTGACAAGATACTGTGGGCTTGTATGACTTCCCGTTCCCTGATATTTACACAGCTAGTCCTCAAGGACATTAATATAGAAGTAGGTGTCATATTGATTTCTCGCATACGCAATTACTGCTTTGGCCACTGAACTGCAGTAAAAGCACATACCCTTTAATTATTACTGAGTTATTTTGACTCCATAGGCCACACAGCTATTTTATTTTTTTAGTACTCATTATCTTTTCACAGCCTCCCACCCTGTACTCTCGACCTTCTTATGGTTTGGGAGAAAAAAAAGCCATTAAAGATGGGTTACACCACAAACTTATAGATCTTCCACGTCCACCAGGACTTTAGGGGTGAAGTCTCAGCATGCCGAGTAAGCCTAATGCTAAAGTGTGGACAGTTTGCATGTGGACAAAAGGGAGATGGAGGTGGAGAAAATATAAGAGGTTGAGGAAAAAAAAGCTGCAGGATGACTTTGAGTTACCCTACACACACACACACACACACACACACACACACACACACACACACACATACTACCTCGTAACTGTAGATGAATAGACTTTGAGGCTGAAAGGTACAGGTTTTTCCATTACGGATCCATCGGTCTGTCCTGTGTGATGCAAGATGCATCTAGATTGAGGGAAACGCGTTCTAAAATCGCTTGTACGCCACGCAACAGCTGGACAGCCTGCAATGATCCTCCAAGCTGGACTCAAGGCTTCACTCATGGCATCGCTGGCCTCTAAAATCTCTGTCTCATTGACCAGTGCCCTTGGTCAGAGTTTTTTCTGTCCCAGTGCCGTTGGTCAGAGTTTTTTCTTCTCTCTCTTCAGCTATTGCGTCCTAGTCCAGAAAAGCATGACCTAATAAGAATAATATTTTTTGGCAGGTGTTTTAAGCTCAGTTATCTCCCCATTCTTCTGGCATTGGCCCAGAGTTCTCCCTCTTTTGCAAGTTAAAAAAAAAAAAGTGTTATATATATATATATATATATATATATATATATAGAGAGAGAGAGAGAGAGAGAGAGAGAGAGATGTTTTGTAGTCAGTATACAGTATGTGTTGTGATTTTGTTAAGGCCATTTATGGGTGCTTCTATTTTTTCTGTACTTCCTTTCTCCCTCTATCCATACACGCGCACGCACTATGGTGCACTGGTACACCCGCTCCCACACAAATGCAGACAGCAACACCCGGTGGAAATCTGCAGTAGTCCACAGTAACTTCCTCTGTCGGCACAAGCCTGTTTGTTTTGGCCTGCTTCTTCTCCCCCGGCCATGTCCTGTCCATTAGGTCACTGCTTTGTTTTATCCAGCGTCCAGTCCTGCCCCCCATGCCAGTAAGCTGCCCGCTCTCTGAGGCTCTGGCCTGGGCCTCCCCCTCCTCCCTCCCTGCAAAGACGTGACTGAGGAGCTGAGCTGAGGTGAGGATCCCATGTTAGGGGAGCGGAAATGTCACATGGCCCCCAGGGAAAGGGCACACGGCCAGCGAACTCCGGCACACAACACGCGCAGGAGTGATGCTCCAGCAGTACGGCTGAGGTGCCTTCTGGGAATCTTTTAGAGCCTCTTAACTGCCTTCTCAGTGTTGTCAGCCAGTCACCCGCACGATGCGGTGCTTCACATCGGACCTTTAGGAGAGTCTTAAAACGATATTAAAGCAGGATGAATACAAGCCGTCATGAATGGCTGCTAATGCAGCTACTTCTTGTGCCCATGAGAGTAATGTGATGAAGGTGAAGATGATGATGGCCATAAAAGTGAATATCCCATAATACTGATGTCTCCATCTTTCTGTCTGTGTGTGCGTGTGTGTGTGTCTGTGTGTGTGTGTGCGTGTGTGTGCGCGTGCGTGCATATGTACGCAGCCCAGGGCATGGTTTTTCCTCCCCTGGCTCTCTGGGTGACGGTGGGGCTGGCCGTATGTTTGCTAGGCCTCCTTGTCGCCCTGGCTGCTGTGTGCCACAGGAAGATCAAAGAGAGCTGTGAGGAGATGCGAGCAGGTAAGGGCATGCGCCATAGCACGGGGGGGGGGGGGGGCATACTTAAAATGCCTCCCCCACCACACCACACTCCACCCCCTCTCCCTAGAGGACATATTACATAACAAGGTATGAGTCAGCTCATGAGAAACTAAGGGCCATACCCAGCAGGTGTATGTAGAAGACCTTGCCCTGGTTTACCTTCCTGTACCCTGTGGCCATCTAGAGGCTACTCACCTGAGGAACTGCAGTGTTCAAAGGCTTTTGTTTTTCCACACACTGATGTACATACACATTCTTGCTGCTGTTGTCCTGAAGATGTTTTGTAGAACCTGGTTGTTTGGTAGAGTTTAGAGGGAAGAATAGCTGAAACATGCTAGGTATCAAGTACGACACTACATACCTATGTTTGGGTTTTTATAATAGATCAGAATTGTAGTGCCGTTCTGTTTTAAAAATGGATTCAACTCATTTTTTTTTTCACAGTAGCTTTTCATCCTGTAAGCCATAACATTCTCATTTCTAGACTGTTGTCTATTTTTATTACTGACTTAGCTCTAAAAATGTTTCGCTTATATCTTACTAACAAACAACAGTTCATATAGAGATCTTTTCTTGGACCTCTTCTTCTCATTTTATATATTTCTCCAGTAGGCCACATCATTCATAATCTTGGCTGTAAATGCCACTAATGGGGTGACAACTTTCAGATTTTTATTAGTACTGCTTTCCCCACAGTTTTTGCCCATGCATTGAGTTCATGTATTGCATATCTAAAATTCTGGTTGCATAATACTACTGGAAACTTAATGCTGAATTGATCTCCCTGCTAAATTGATCAACTGCCTTCAGTACATCCAAAACTCAGCAGCTAGAATACTTATATCTACCAACTGTTCTGCACACATCAAACCTGTCTTTCAGCAGCTACACTGGCTAGCTGTTATCTGCAGGATTAAGTATAAAATCCTTCTTCTAACATTCAAAGCTCTTTATGGTCTTGCTCCTACTCCTACTATAATCATGGGTGGCAGATTCTTCCAGCTGCTACTCCAAACCATTGGGATTCTCTGCCATAATCTCTTTGTAACTGTGCTACTCTGTCTTCCTTTAAAATCTAGCTAAAAACTATAATTTTTATTTCTCATTATTCTTCTTAGTTTTTTCCCCTCCTAAATGTAAAGCATCATTGGCTACTACATCTGGCTGCCTAGTCAGTTTTGGATCAAGGCCTTGGTCAGACAGGTAACCAAGGACCTAATGGTCATGTAATCTTAAAACTTTAATAAATTGTCAGTCATAATTGATGAGATTAATTGGGGCACCACCCTCATTAACAGGGAAAATTAATTCATTTTTAATAATTCATTAATAATTCATCATTAGTTTGATAATGTGATTATTTCTCGTTTACCAAAAGATTTGAGTAACACTCTTGAATCACAATCATAACTATGGGTAGGTTTATAGAATAATCAAAGATATGATAACATGCATAAGCCCACTGACTGATGCTAATAATGACCAGAGGTATTGAGTTCACTAAAATCACTGTAGTAAAACAAACCATGTAAGCAATGTAACCAAACCAAAATGTAACGCAAATGAGATTTTGGTGGACTGAACGTGGCTAACTAAACAAAAAGAACAAGTAAAGGAAAAAGAATGAAAAGAAGATAAAAGAGAAAAGAAATATTGTTTAAGCCACCCGTAAGAACTAACTAGGACTGAGTAGCAAATGGGAGGAAGGAGTTAACTGATCCAGTGTTGGGTGTATAAACATTATTAACCATTGATACCAACTGGTAATGTAAGAAGTAAATGGCTTTCCTTATTAAACCTTGGGCTTGACCATGTCAAGATGTCTGGATGGCACTGAGAGAGTCCGATTTCTGTAGCAGTGCTGGCTTGGCCCTGTGCGAGTGATGTAGGCCAATAACACTGAAGCAATCAGGCTTTCTTGATCCACAGGATTGGATTTTCGGATCTCCATTAGAGAGACAGACCTTTTTCGCTAGGTCTTTCAGAAACAGGCGTCCTGGTATCAGTGGTTAGGTGGCCTGTCCTTGCATTTGATGACAATTCTAGAATGGTTCATGGCTGGCCAGGTGATGAAACTTCAGTGAGAAATTAAACAAAATAAACAAAGCAACAAAATAAAGTAACATGGAACTCGAGTCTGTTTCGGTCACTTAGCAAGAGGCTATTGGCTTAGTCTCAAAAGAAAAGCTTAAGTCCCGATTTCTAAGGGGTCTAACAACCTCCTGCATTACTCTCATTTCACACTGTGCACTGACTAGGAGGGTCATCATTTGTCAGGTATATGATGAGGAAAGGACATGCCTTGGTTCATGCAAATTCAATAGCCTTTGTTTTAAGTAGGAGAAAGAGTTCCAGTAAGACCTTCTAATAAGGTTCACTATGAGTCAAACAAAAGAAAATAATCATGTTTGTATCATGAATCAAAAGAAAATAATCACAATTTTTTACCTCATGGTGTTAAAATGAAGTTTACAAGCAAAACTATCAAAACATATGATGGGTGATGCGATTGGATAGTCAATTTAATTCCTTTCTTATTTTCAAATTACTGACTAATATATTTTTGTCTAATAGATTTCTAGTAAGCACAATTAGGAGTGATTAACAGTTTGTTTACATTAAACATGAGGTAAGCCACATACAAGTAAATTGATTATGAGGAATAATGCAACTTAATAATGAACAAGTAATGAAGAGAATAATGAAACAATGGAGAATTATCAAATGATGGAAGCAAACATACAATTTGAAGATCTGATTACCATTTGACATCATAGTGGTTTAAAATAGCAAGTTATTACTTTGAGAAGCTGTGGGAAAAGAAACATATATCTGTGGACATCTCTTTGTGGGTTGAGAAATGTTGGTTGTCCTGAAAAGGTTTTAAGTCTCATAGAATTTATGGTAATAGTTCCTTGAAGTATAACCAGGCTCTTAAAAGGTTCCTGCATTCCAGTCTGTGGTTTCATGACATCTAAGAGGAGAGGGAAGGGTTAGAGTCAGGCCAACATAAAAAGCCAGCACCTAGGCTGTTTTATGGCTTTGTTGCTAGGCATCATGGCACCAGAGGGGTCCTGGTTCCTGTCTGTGGACCAGAGATGAGAAGCCCACTATAACCAGATTAAAGTTTCATCACAGGAAGACGTTGTAGTGTAGATAAACAGCAGAAGGGTTGAAGGAGAGCTAGAAAAGATGTAAAAGGTGAAGGTAACAGTGGTTCCCATAGTAATTGGAACATTTGGGGCTATGACCTCCAAACTGTGAGAGTAGCCCAGAAGATTCCAAAAGTGTGCAGTCCTGGGAACAGCAAAGATATTTTTTTTATTTTTTTTAATATATATATATATATATATATATATATATATATATATATAATAGCGCGAGGGGGAGAGAGAGCGCGAGTGAGTGCTTTTCATGTTCCTTTTTCCTGGTGTTGCTATCACTTGGGATTGCCACATCTATCACTGCGGCACCATTTCCGCTGTTTATCAATATATCCATATAATTGCTTCCAAAGTGCTTCAACTTTTTCCTCACCTACAATCTTATTTGTGTGTGTGTGTGTGTCTCATATATATATATATATATGTATGTATGTATGTAATATGAGTATATATATATAATATAATGAGAATGAATATGAATGACCTGTGTGTAAAACATGGATGCTGAACTTCCTCTTTATGTTGGATAGCATTACTGATGACTGGTTACCGATTGCAACTAATAAAAATGTCATTCTATGCAAGGCTGTTTTGATCTACAGTCACTTTCTGTATTACTAATTGAGATGCTGCTTGTGTTTGTGGTGCCACCAAAATTATACACGTTGCTATTTTTAAATTAACTTCATTCATTGTATAGTTTAGGATGGACTTTACACCATAACTTGCAATTGTGACTTACGTTCAGCTGGTGCAACCAGCTGCAGGCCTTTATGGTAGGTTGCATGTTAGAGTCTGCCTGTAGTTTGCCAAAAGGCACTCAGACCATGAGAACAAGATCATCTGGTTTCATGAAATGAAAATTGAAAGATTTGGCCTCAATTCCCAGTGGAGTGTTTGTTGGAAACCAGGCACAGCGCATCACCTCATTATTAAAATCCCTACAGTCAAACATTCTGGTGGCAGCATCATGCCGTGGGGATGTTTTACTGTGACGGGGAATGGGAAACAAGTCAGGATAGAGAAAAAGATGAATGCAGAAAAATATAGAGCAAATCCTGGGTGAAAACCTTTTCCAGAGTGCCAGGTTTCCAGGTTCATGTATATTTTAACAAGACCAGCAAGAAAACACAAGCATCGCAATGGGAAAATTCTGTGGAAGTCCTAGAATGGCCCAGCCGCAGTCCAGACCAGAATCCAATAGAGCATGTCTGGAGAGACCTGAAAACAAGGAAATGAAAGGGTCTCAAAACTTGCCGTATCACTTGCAGTGATACAAATATCAGTAAGCGCTTTCCATTGTGTGGAAAGGCAGAGTAGAAGGCTACAAACACCAAACAGCCAGTGAGTGTCCATATGCAAGTCCTCCAGCCACCCAGACACTCTCCTTAGTCTTAGTGCTGGAGGTAGTCCATTAACTGGCAAAGGATAATTAGCAGCAGCCATTAACTAGGGAGTGGGACAGACTTGAGAGCAGGAGCCCAGCAAAAGACAGGGACTGAGGAGTGGGGTGATGGGTGCAGAGATTGAGGTATGGAGGGGTGGCAGATGTTTCTGGGGATGTTTTGTGCACTAGAATGCCACCACTATCTCAGCTATAATGAGTTTTGCTCATAGCAGAGGAGACATTTAAATAAAAGGTCAGTCTATTGTAACGCAGGACCCATGGGCTTTTAAAAATACATCTGCAACTGGAGATGGGAGCGTGGTGGTGCAGACTGTCTGTATAGAATGAAATGGGTTCAGGTGAAAAATGCTCATGTGCAAAATCACTAATGTTCTTTTAAAGGCAGCTCTGCCTTGGAGGCAGAGCTAAGGTAGCTAATTGGTTAACAGTCTTTGAGCAGAGATTAACGTGGTTGGTTAACAAGCAATGGCCAGAGGTTTTTAAATACTGTGTGTTCACCCCACATGGTTCCACAGAGCAAGTAGTGCAGCACTCAGCACAAGTGAAACAGCTGCTTGTAGTGGGAAATCTAAATGAATCATTAATGTACAACAAAATAAACTTTTATAAAGTTAATAGGGCATATTATTAGAAAAATCAATATTTGTTCAAAACATTTTTAGGATATAATGGTGGTTAACATCTTCGTCCCATACAACTCTTACATACTATTTCATGTTAGTACCTGCCTCAGAGGCAGCAGAACATTTATCATTCTGCAGCTTCCTCAGAAGGAATGTTGTCACTATGGCAACATTTACATGGCTGCATACACTGGATGCAATTCTCCTAGGAGGCATGGAATGAAGTTTTTATATTTTTATATATATATATATATATATATATATATATATATATATATATATATACATACATATAACAAAAACATGCCTTCTCTTAGACACTGCACAATATTAAGATTGCCAGCAAGTTATTAAGCTGCCATTGTTTAGCTAGCATTCTTAGCAGTTAATGTTACTTGACCTGCACAACACCTTGCTAGCTAACAATGAGTGAGTAAGATGCACCTTTAGAGGCTAGCTAGCTTGTCAGGTAGTTTTATGAGAAACTAAATCCATATTAAAATAGCATATTTTTCACGTAGTGCCCATACAACAATAAGCTCTGATGTGTATAAAAAAGATATGCTCTGCCTACTGTTATTTTGAATGACATTATAGTCTGAACCAATTAGGTTCATTCTGCCTGTTTTAAATAGTGATTTTGCACATGAGCATGAAGGTCATAGAAAAACATGAATGCAGGCTTCTACTTAGGCCTGAAATGACATGGGGTCATAGCCCAGTATAAATGAGAGAGGGGCAGGGTGGAGGAAATGACATAGTCCATTTCCTGCAGCCCACACTGGAATAGGATTTAGTGAATGGGTCACCTGCTGCTGGAGTAATTGAGCTGTTCAGTGAGCCAGTGGGACGGACACAGACTCCAACTCCAAGAATTCCTTCGCTGGCTTTCCCCTTTCAAGTCCGCTATGTGTCGCATTCATTTTACCATAAATATCTGCCATGTTTCTAGAACTACGATTCAAGTTCTCATTTGCCTCATGCAGTATACATGGCTGCATGTGTTCCATTGTGTCAGTGTTTTGGCTCCCGGTGCTCAGCGACCACAGCATAGCAGTACCTGCACACTGCAGGTTCTTTTAGAGCCTCTGCCCATGGGCATGCATGTTTGCAGGCCATAGCTGACAAGTTTCAAGTTTGGTTTATTCGTCACATACATAGTCATACACAGTATAACTCGCAGTGAAATGGTGGAGAGTGTTCTGTCCAAACTGAGGAAAAGACAATGAGGTAAAAGGAGTCGGAGCCTCTGCTATGGGCAGAACCAGGAGTTGAGCAGCACACATATTGAGCCCGCCTTCTCGTCCGATGAGAGTTGTTACTGGCTGGTGCGTGGACTGGAGTCGACACTGCTCTCGTCTCCTCTTTATGAGAAAAGAGTGTGTAAATAAACAAAGTTTTGGGTGAAGGACATAAAACTCCTTACAGTCTGTCTCATTTGACCCATTTGGAGTTAAACCCCCATATTTAGCTTTGTCCCAGTACAGGTTACTTTGATTTACTCTGCCAAAATAACGAATGCATCTGGGCGGTGGTCTGCAGTAGCCCCTGCTCAAAGGCTTGACCTTGACTTTACTTCTGAATGTGTTTGTGGAGATAGCTATAAAATGTCCAGCTCACAGGAAAGGAAGATATATACACACGCGCACTCTTATCCCCTGTCCCTGATATTTATTTATTTATTTATTTTTAAAAGTCTGCTCAAAAGTTGGATGGCAGTCAAACACAGGGACAGGTAGATTGTTATATTTCGATTGCTAACTTTTTATTTTCTTGCATTTATTTTTGTGTGTGTGTGTGTGTGTGGGAGTAACACTGAGACTATGAGAATGTCTCCCTCTTTCTGAGCTTGAGAGGAAGAGAAGGAGAACCAACACAGGGGCCTGGGTAGCTTTTAATGTATTCTGTCATATATTATACTGGTGCACTGAATATTTTGCTTTCATATATATGTTCAAGACTTGAGCTGTATGTGTATAGATTGCACCGAAGTAAATGTACATTGGCACTAACATCCGAATAGCTTCTGAGTTGCATTGCACTGCCTTTCTTTCTTTCTTTCTTTCTTTCTTTTTCTTTTTCTTTCTTTATCTCTCTTTCTTTCTTTCTCTCTCTCTGCACAGAAGAAGAAGCCAAGGAACTCGAGGAAGCCAAAGAACTTGAAGAAGCCAAAGGTCAGTCAGTATACACCATCTTGTCACGGAGTTGGACATTTATGATTGTACATGGTTCCTGAGTGTAATAATCCCTGAATTATTCAATAAAGGTGATGTTTTAGAAGTCTGATACCCAGATAAAAGCATTTAAAAATAACATGAGCGGTCCACAAAGAAAAAAGAGTTAAAAAACTTAGACTGCTAGCATTCTGGGTGTTCATTTACAGCACTTGTTCAGTGTTTCATTATCAGGACATGGGGTTGGTGCTAATGGGGTTAGACAACAGGGTTGGTGCTAATGTTAGCTATTCTGGGCTTTGGCTGGGCACTTTGGGGGAGATAAGTCATGTTTCGTCCACTTAATGATCCCTTATAGGTATAAAAGCATTTACATTTTTTAAGAAAATAGATGATAAATGTGTCATACAGATTTTAGTTGTTTGTAGTTGTAGTTGTTTAACTGATTTGCATATCATTAATGTCAAACAAAGGCTGATTTCTTAACCTTCTTAATCCTTTGTCTTTCCTTAGCTTGCTTTATGCACTGGCAAAAGTGGTAAAAAGCACCCCCTGTTTTTCTGAATTGACTTCCTGAATTGTTGAGTGAAAAGTTTTTGAGCAAAGGCCAGAGTAAGTATTGCCAGAGTTGCATCCTGCTCTCCCTGTGGCAGCAATGTCATTAAAGATATTAAAGATATCTTTAGTCTGATTGAACTATTCAGCCTGGCTATGAGTGGCAGAGTGGATAATATGAGATTTTAATAAGCATGAGGGTCAGAAATGGAGAAAAGAGAAGGAATGAGACAAAGAATAAAAGAGAGAGAAACGTATTGACATCTTCCTTGTAATGGAAGGCCCATGAATATTTAAGCAATGACGTTCGACCAACAGGGTCGAGAGCCTAGAACATTCCGCAACAGAGCACAGCCTCCTGTCAGAGTGGTGGCACTTTCAAGTGGATTTCCATGTCTGAAAACTTCATATTCACCTCATGATGGGGTCAGGAATGGGAGAGGGAGAGCAGTTAATCGCTTCTACTGTTTGTGAAGCTGATGTCATTTGAAAGAAAACTCCAACCCTGCTTCCTAGAAAAGAACTGAAGGTTTTTGACCTTGTGCAAAAGGGACTCAGTTTGCTTTTGCCGAACTCAAGATGTGTCGAAACGTGACCAATAACTCCTCGTTCTCTTGTGAACGGAGAAGCGGAAATTGTATCCACCCAATGCCAGTGACTTTAGCCCTTGGCCTGCTCAGGCGACAGCCACATAAAGCTAATGGAGAGTCATTGCCAGGATCCTTCCTTTACTGGTTCTAGTCAAGATGGCATTGTACCCATAGGCTTGATCAAGGCTGCATTAAGGATGGTTGACTTTTACTGAGAGGTGGTTAAGTGATAAGTGACTTCTACACTGGAGAGCATGAGGCCTGTGTGTGTGTGTGTGTGTGTGTGTGTGTGTGTGTGTGTGTGTGTGTGTGTGTAGATAGATAATAGCGGTTTGACCTCCAATGAGATGGAGTCACATTCATACAGCCAAGGTGATCGATGAAAGTCAAAATCTGAGTGTCGCCACCTAGTGGAGACAGCTAGTTTAACCAGCTTTAACTGGCATTTAACCAGCATGTCAGTTGGTTAAACAGAGGACACTTAACAAGGACACTTAACAAGGACACTTAACTTGCCACAAGATGGAGGATTCAAATAGTTGACAAGTATCAGCAGCTTGTGTTTGGGCTCATGTTGAAAGTTGGGTAATCAGAGTTGAACACCATAAATACAGTTCAAGCAGTTTCAGCCTGCATTTTAAAGACTTGTCGGAGTCCAACTGCAGATTAGCCTGCTGTATTAAAACAGTCTGACATACTAAACACACTAACACTAAACTTGAATTGCAGTTTTTCCTAATTGTTGTGTTGTACCCAGTGTCAAAGTGCTTCGACAATGGGGTGGGAGGTGGGGTGGAAATCAAAGGCTTCCCAGCAGGTGAGTGTCACTGGCCATCTGACTCATAGTTCAAAGCGTGAGGAGCAGAAGCCCACACACACTCCACATGCAGCTGACCTTTCCCTTGCTTCAATAATAGAGTCTGAGTACCAGAGTCTACACACCTGCTGCTAGAGCTTCACTTGTTGTTGCTTATAAATATATAACTAGAATCTCAGCTGGATCTGGATCTGAAAAAAAAAAAATCCAAACAAATTTCATACATGAGAAATATATAAATATATAGTGCTTTAATTTTATTTATTGAAACCTGAAATTTGCGTAATGACAGAAATATTGTTAGAATGTTTTCTTAGAATTTTCTTATGTTCTCCTACAGTGTAGTAAGCAATGGTATAATTAATATACATAATGGGCCAGTTTTAGCCAACATTACATGATAGTTTAGTTTATTTAATAGTGTTATATCGCTATAGCACTATTAAGTCAACTAATCTTGTTTATTTCAAAGAAATGTTGGTTAGGATGAACCCCACTTGATTTCATCTGTAGACCTGCTGATCCAAGCTACCTGATCACATGATGAGGTAACAGGAAGTAGTTAATTCTCTTTGCCACTAAATGTGACTATCACATAGAGCATGCTTTAAAGCGTATCCATTATTTGCTTTTGAAATTTGTGTTAATAAATCCATTGATTTGCCATTGCTAATAAATGAGTCATCATGGTGATCTACAGTATATGACAGCATCTTAAAAGTGCAATTGTTTTGGTCGCTAATTTTATGGTCAATAACTAATTATCTGGAGAACAGTTATTGTGACTATTGGCCTTTTAAAGCTTATTTAAGCATATTTTTTTAGACATGTACACTTACCACCTATTTTATTAGGGGCACCTCAATTGCATCTACTCTCACTAGCAACTTTATGAGCTACATTTGTCCTCCATGCACATTTTCTGAGGGTCCTGTCTGCAGTCCATGAATTGCTCTGCATAATTCGTTTCCCACCCAGTATCCTGTAGCCCCTTATTGGTTGGTTTTAACCATAAGTCTACTGCTGACTGCATGTTATTTGGGTGGCAGATATTTCTCAAGTCAGCAGTGAAACTGACATTGTAGTGGCTGGTGCACTGGTATGAGTGCATCAGGCACAGCAGTCTTGCTGGACCTTTTACTTGCGTCAGTGCCGCTGCTGGGTTGAGAGCGGTCTCGTCCAAAGATATTCAGCTGAGTTGGCCCAGAAACTGACCACCAGTGAAGCCAGAGGACTGCAAACACAGAGTCCTCATGGCCACAGACGAGCTATAGTCTATACCAGTGTACTAAGAGGGTGTTCTAAATTAATAAATGATCAAATATTGTGTTTTACTCGCAATATGAGTTATATCTTGCAATATGGGAGTTGCTTCTGGGATACGTTTCACTCCTGAGCGGTGACTTCAGCATTGTGGCCTCTGTCAACCATTTCAATACACTACACATCCATTCTGACAACAAAAGTTTATTTTTTCTGTCATTGTCTTTCTGTCACACTTCCTCTCCCTCTCTCTCTCTCCCTCCCTCCATCCCTATCTATCTCTATCTCTCTCTCACTATCTTTCTGTCTCTATCTGTCTCTGTCTATCCATCTTCTTCCTGCATCTCTCAAACACATTCACACACACACACATACATACATACACACACACACACACACACACAGAAACAGTGTATCTTCCCCAGTCCCTTCCACTGGCTACATTGCTAGGGAATTGTTCATGCCATTCATACCTGCTCTGTCTCGCCTGCCACGGTAACCCTCAGCAACCGGTCTCCTGTATCCGCAGCCTCCTGGGGGCTCTGACACACATCACACTCTGTGTTTTCACTCCTCTGCTTTGGGCTCCACACAGGGTCTCCGCATCAGCCACTAATTAGACAAACCCCTCTGCCCTCTGTCTAGTGGTGAGGGCAGCAGAAACCGCAGCGATAAAGCAGTAGAGGGAGAGAGAGATGCTTGGAGAGAGGGAGGAACTTTTAGAAGGGATGAGAGAGGTGGAAGCAGAGAACAGAGATGGATGGAGAAAGCCAGAGTCGTGCATAATGACAGCCATGCAACTAGGAGAACAGGAGGTTTGCAAAGTCCCTTTTGCATAAACGTCCCTGACTGCCGCATAAACAAACCTAAGATCTCCCCATAGGAAGACTTAATAAAATGCTTCGGCTATTTGTAAATGTTGCATAAAGAGCATGCACTGATGCATTTATAAAAGGACACTCAATGCATGTCACTGGACAGCAAACATCTGCTTTGTAAACAGAAGCAGATATGACGGCTAAGAGGCCAGCAGAGGCTGAAACCATGGCACAGTGCAAGATTGGGGTGCATTCAGGCACCTGATTTCTAATTGCCAGCGATGCCTATTCGGAACACATATAATGCATTTATAAATGTAAGGCAGGTATGCCTACTTGATCAGTCACCCAGTATGTGGGTCATCGAATGGGTCATTAGTAAATGTCTCAATGTTTTGAGTAAGTTGCTCGTTAGACGTGTGTGTTTGTGTGTGCTCATGTGCAAGAAGACAGTGTGGCAGCGCACATTTTAGTGGTCTGTGAAAAGCAAAGTTACTGTTTGAGAGAGTGGGGGGAAGTTTGTAGTGGCCCTAGGTGGAGCTCTGTCTCGGAGGGGGGGGGGGGGGGTGGAGGAATGCTGTGGATCGCTCTTTCCACAGCGCTCCAACCCTGTTGTCTAGCCCAGCATACTTCTTGACCTTGTGCTGTTTACCTCCTCTGACGATGCAGAGTTCAGTCTCTTGGTGCCTGATACTATTTTCTATTTGCGATCTTTTTTAGCCACAACTCCTCTGAAAAGCTAAAGGCAAAGACCACAGGTAAGGATATGTTCTGTTTTTTTCATGACGGTTCACCTCAATACATTATGATGTAGTGACTTACAAATCAGCCTGTTTTAAAATATAGCTCTGATGTAGTAAGATTGTTGTGTTTTTTGTTTTTTTTTTCCCCCATTATTTTTCTTTTTCTTTTCCCTTTCCAAAGGACATGCTCCATTTTAACCAGTCTGGTTTCCTGTCATTTTCGGTGATTTTACCGTGTGTGTTTCACTAGAGCAGGGTTAGCCTGGGCCTCTATTATAATGATTCGACGTCGACTTTATTCCATGAAGGATGTTGCAGAGTTCCAGAAGTCTTGACATTTTAATTCTGGAAAACGTAGCAGGTCGATGGTTGCCATGACAAATTTGTTTCAGCCCCTTGTCATTAGAAAGGCCGGGTGAGGCGCTTCTCGCCCAATCGCCTACCACGCTGTGCCGAGCTGTTAATCACAAGTGATCTGCGTCATTAAACACTAAGACCCAGGTGTTAATATGTTGGGCAGCAGCGTAGTTTGTGCACATGCGTGTGCCTGCGTGTGACAGAGGGAGAGAGAGCGACCGCCGGGTTCTAAGCCACGGGAATTCACGTCTTGCTTTCCTAGACACGTAGGAGGCTGATTGACGGAGCTAACATCGACAAGCAAAACTATTTTTAAACCATGTCTCTTATGCCTTAATTACAAAAACATGGAATGAGTGAATGCGTCTCCTTTGTGGGAAATTGGCACTGAACCCTCCCGGCCCGAGTCGTTGCCAGGGCTCTGTCCAGGGAAATTCGATCCGGTACTGACGAGGAACAGATGTCATTTAGATCAAAACACAAGAATGAGACAAGTGCCTTGTGCAGATCACATTTAAGATGCTCAACCTTTCTGAGTTTAAACATGTAGGGAGCGATCATTTCTCAGTAGACTTTGACTGCAGATGAAGTTGTAGTACACCAGTCAGCCACAAAATTAAAACCACTGACAGGTGAAGTGAATAACATTGATTATCTCATTATAATGGCCTCTGTGGAAAGGTGGGGTGTATTAGACAGCAAGTGAACACTCAGTTCATGAAGTTAATGTGTTGGAAGCAGGAAAAATGGGCAAGATCAAGGATCTAAGCAACTTTGACTAAGGACAAATTGTGATTGCAAGACAACTGGGTCAGAACATCTCCAAAAAGAAAGGTCTTTCTGGTATGCAGTGATTAGTACATACTAAAAGTTGTCTGAGGACAACCGCTGAACCAGTGATAGGATCATGGGCACACGAGGCTCACCTGTCTGGTCTGATCCCACTGGAGAGCTACTGTAGCACAAATTGCAGAAAAAGTTCATGTTGACTGATAGAAAGGTATCATCTCACACAGTGCATCCCAGGTTGCTGCATATTTTGCTGTGCAGCCGCAGACGGTCAGAGTGCCCATAATGACCCCTGAGGAACATGACAGAGTTCAAGGTGTTGATTTGGCCTCCAAATTCCCCAGATCTCAGTCCAATCAAGAATCTGTTGGATGTGCTGGAAAAACAGCTCCAATCCATGGAGGCCCCAACTCACAACTTAGAGGACTTAAAGGATCTGCTGCTAATGTCCTGGTGCCAGATACCACAGAATGCCTTCAGAGGTTTTGTGGAATCCATGCCTTGAGGGATCAGAGCTATTTTAGCAGCATGAGGGAAACCTACACAACATTAAACATGTGGTTTTAACACTATGGTTGATTGGTTTATGCCTGGACTCACATTTTGTTACAGACCCATCAGTATAACACAACACTTACAGTCATCCTAAATGTCGAGTATTTAAGTATTTATATGTGCAATAAGGCTGTTTTTCTGATGCATTTTTTCAGTATGTTTACTGCATCTCGCTAGGAAAAGGTGTTTTCTGAAAGTTTTGTAATATATTGATCACAATAGCATGGTGAATGCGACAATGTCTGTAAGACAAACCCCTAAGGGCTTCTGGAAAACGTAAGTAGAAAGGCCCCTTACTTGATCACACAAAAAAACAGATACAAGCACAAATGTACCTATTGTCCTATTAGGAGTGGAATAACCGATTTGGCCATCTACTTGTTAATGTAGTCAAAACTTGTTAATGTAGTCAAAAGGTTATTTACCAAGGACACTTTAACACTGTTAAACTGGAGGAAGCCTTTATATGATATTTTGTGGTTGCTAATGTACTATGCAATAACTGGCCATAACTCAGATAAAATTGGGCATTAAATAAAAATAACTAAAAAATAAGGATTAACAGGATATGAGGTTACTAACACAGTGTTTAACAGCTGACATACACATTCCAATACAGGGTGTTCTTCATTTGGATTTGCTATAATAGAGATAATATTGAAGTTAAAAACCAAAAAAACAAAACCATCATCCAGTCCAATAATTACCTCTAACTGTTAAGAAGCTGATGGTTTTGTCTGTGAGGTACTAGTGAGATAAATAAAGAGGAAAAGAGTAGAGATGAGAACAAAGTAAAAATGAGAGGGAACTACAGTCCTAGACAGTTCATTTTATCTGGACCAGACACAACGGCAAAGCAATTTCTAACTACACTAGTACAGGGACCTGTTTGCTTCTTCAGGCCTGCTTTTCAATCCCAAATAAATTGTTGAGATAGTCATGTTGTCAGTTACCAAATTGTATTTTTAACCCTTTCCAGTCATCCCATTCAAATAAAAAATTAAACAATCAGTGGCTTATACTGTTGTATCTCAGCTGACCAATCACCAATTTTAAATCTGTAAACTGCCTTGTGATCAGGACAGAATAACCCACATTTCAGTATCATGGGTTAATAGGTTTGTGGTACAAATTTGTTTCCATACATAATGATATGTTGGGGGAACAAATTCTGGCTTGTTCTGCTGGACTCAAAGAAAACGCGTGAGGATAAATCATCGCATGTTTTCATCAAAGGAGAAACCTGGTCTAACCAGGTAAGACATTTGTAAAACTTTACTATGACTTCATATTTTTGCTGGGAAAACCTCATTCTGTGAGAAATATGCAAACACTGTTTAGATTTTAACAGATAGCCTTTTTAGTCCTGTTCCATCTAAATTAGCTAAATATTAGCTAGATGTTTGCTAAATATTTAAAAGTTTTACATTGACAAATGGCAGAATCTACAAGAAACTAGCAATATAGCTAAGTACCTTTGAACAGTGCAATCACGTTTAATATGGCTAGTTCAATGTTCAGTGCTTTACAAAATGAGACTTTGACTACAGTCTGAAACTGTTGCTCAATGGCCATGTCTACAATAAAAACATAGTTATTTTGTTAGGGCAAACTAGAATGTTTTAACACTATATGGGTCTAATTTATTAAAAGCTGTTGACATTTGCATTTATTATATTGAAGCAGATGAAGGGCAGTTCACACTATGGTCCGACTCTACGAAGAATAGGTCCAATGAAGAGGAGGAGGCACCCTTCTGGTGATGGGCTGAGGCTAAAAAATATATATATATATGATTGTGTGTGTGTGTGTGTGTGTGTGTGTGTGTGTGTTTAGTCTTTTTTGTTTTGTTTTTAAAGTTCAACATGTACAAAAGTGGTTGGGCCAGTCAAAACCTTTGTAATAATTTAATATATAAAAAAAAGTTTTAAAAAATTGTCTTTATTTTAATTAAATTATTTGCTATATAAGCACACTTTCATGAGTTTTTGCTTTATTAGGACATTGGGAATGAGTAATGTGAAATAGGAATGACATTCTAAATCACTAAATATATTGCAAAATTAATCACTAAATTGTAACATTTAAATAATAAATGTTACTTATGATATTTGTTTTGATATTTGAACAATAAATAGGTCATATTCTCTAAGGTTTTCTATATTTTGAACAAACATGTATCAAAATCACTTTCTGAAGCCTTTGCTCTCTTACCACCTGACATGTTTACAAGTGTGTGTGTGTGTGTGTGTGTGAGTGAGATTTGCACCAAAATCTTTTTCTTTAGTTTAAAGAGCCTTCTGTGTGTGCAGTCAAATGGGCATCTTACTTTGTCAGACTGCAGCAGTAGGCAAACAAGCAGACAGGCTCTGTAGCACTGCTGCATTACACACGATCAGTTCTTATTGTTACAGTTTATGCACTGATTGCTGATTAACACAGCATGGAGAATATATTAGTTAATATCAGAAATCAGAATATTGCTACTCTAAGCTACAGATTTTGTGTGTGCGTGCACGTGGTTTTTATATATATATATATATATATATATATATAAAATGTGTGAATATATGTTTATATGTGTGTGTGTGTATATATATATATGTGTGTATATATATGTATATATATATCTGTGTGTGTGTGTATATATGTATGTGTATATATATATATATATATATATATATATATATGTGTGTGTGTGTGTGTGTGTGTGTGTGTGAGACACGTGCGCACACACACTGTATGTATGTGAGGTGGTTTAAGGTGAAAGGGGTTAAAAGGGTAAATATGATTTTAAAGATGGATTTCTTTTCTGTTAAAAAACATCAATATGTATAAATGCAAGTTCATGCATGTCAGTCCTGTCCATTTCTGAATCATCTTTCGAATAACGAATAATACAATTTTGAGTGCAATTAGCAGCTCTCTCTTTCTCTCTCACTCACACACACACACACAGCTTTACACTTTTCAATTAACCATCTCATATTGTATTTTAATAGTATTCCATAATAATTCCATAAGTGGTATTTCACAAGGCCTGCTCTTTCCTCATATTTATCTGACAATACTTCCGGTACTCCATTATGTAAAGGCAGTGGCTATGGACTTCTTGGTAATATAATACACTTCAGTAGGAAAAGCCTACAGGGACAGTTAGTGGTAGATAATGGCTCCTGCACCCACAACAACTTAAATGGTGCACTCAAATATTGATTTCATTTTCCCCTATATATTTACCTTAACTGCTGTACTGTCACTCTAAAAATATCTGTCATTGTCAGCCGATGTCTGTGGGACTTACGCATGTGGGGACTGAGAAGCTGACCGTGACAGTGGAGAGGAGTGCGGGAATGAAAAAGCAAGAGAACTATTCTGAATAAAAAGTGTTTTTGTGATGATAGTTCCTAACACACCCATTATTAATATGACATTTTGATCTTTGATTTACCATGCATTTGTCTGTTTGTATTTACAATGCCAGCCTATGCTTTGCTTTCTGGTTTCAAATCATGGTTGTGTGGATTATATATATGAGAAAGAGAGAGATTCAAAATTGTAGTAAAGTACAGTTTCCAGAGAAACAGAACATTGCTGACAGAGGTCAGCTGTGCAGGCAAAGTGCTTTTTATATATACATACATGTCTAGTGTTCCTCAGATGTAGATGTTAAACTGCTTGAGTTAGCTATAAAATATAGAACCCAGCCACTTGAGGTGTTAACTTGAACAATTCACATTTCTAAATCACCAGCCCCGTTAATCATGCTGGGATGATTGTTGCATGTTTTGCCTCATACCAGTTTGATTAAGTGCTTTACCTAGAGAGGAAAGGTAGCTTGTTTTTTTTTTTTTTTCTCAGTATCATTAATTATATGAATGTATACATTTGCTATTAACACCTTTGTTTTGTTTTGGTTTTTTTGCCACAGAATAGGTGGAGCAAACAGTGTGGTGGCTTGTGATGTTACGAATACAGCACACATGGTCCTGCTCATCAATTTCTTTCACTGGTCTTGTATCCTCTGGATTACTCTGGCATGGGGCCTCTGTAGGTGGGGTGGTGGGTGGGGGCGGAGCATCAGAAGAGGGATTGATGGAGCAGACAGACGAGTGATCAATGAACAAGCAGTGAACAGGCCTGGAGTTGCACTCATCTAGCTGTGAGGGGAACAGTTATGCAAACCAGCTGGCGTGAGACTCAGTTTGATGCTAAGACTGGCTGTAATGCAAATGAGTGGGAGAGCATGGGAGCAGAGGAGGCGACCTCGATGCTCTTTCCCTCGTGCTCCTGTGGTGCCCTTGATGAGTCCTGCTCTCTTGGCTGGGAGGGAGGACAGTGAAAGTTGTGTTCATTTCTCTGTCACTCTTACAATGGGCTTCCTAACACCTCAGGCTTTCAGGGCCTCACACAGCTTAATATCACCTCGTGCTGCGACCTGATGCATTCTGTGACGCTGTGTATGGATGTAACACACCACTAAAAAGTACTGCAGTTCCCACAAACCCTTGCAGGAAATGAGCCATAATGTCTTTAATTTTGTTTGTTTTCATTTGAAAACTTTTTTACCTTGGTTCATTAACTATGACTTATAATACTAATAACGTTTGTTTCAGTCAATCCACCCTAACTCTTTGTTCACTATGTTTACTTTAGAAGTGTTTAATATACGAGATGATGGTTGGTATGTAAATTGGTATTGGAGAACTTTTTGCAGGTTTATTGTTTCTCCACCAAGGCCTTCTAGGTGTCCATGTCAGCTAATTCATAATATTTGCATTATGTACATAATGATGTTGAAACCATTTACCTAAAATCAATTAACCGGGTGTCATTTTGCCAAACAACTACAAACAAGAAGTTAATCAGAGCATTGTATAAGTACATTGTGATGTGTTTAAAATGCAAATGGTTGTGTTAGTTCTTTATAATGGGAATATTCATGAACTTCATGACCGCACACAGGAAGTGCTTATTAAGCGCTTTTCAAAGTGGATAACTGTCGAGGTGGAAACATGTATGAACAAATTGATATCAATCCGAGTTATCAAATCAATGTCCAGCTTATAGGGTGCTGGTGATTATGGTTCCTCCCAAGAAATATGCAGTCCATAGATTCCTCGTTGTGTCTTGGAATCGGTAAATTAAAAAGAAAACACTGTCCGAAAACCCTCCAAAAGCTGTCACTTGAAATGGTTTTGCTCAAATAGGCTGACTTAGATAGATATCCTAATATCCTGACTTACCGAGAAGAAAAAAGGAGGAGAAAACATTATTTGAAACGGTGAGCTCTGCGCGCCCATGACGCGCCTGAGCGGCGTACATCAGGCGAAGCAGTGGAGCTCCAGCCGAGGCAAATTGAGGTTGGTGTCGGAGGCCCGCGGGCCTGTGAATGTATTAGTGTGGTTGCAACAGTACGTGTAGGAGGCAGCGCTGGATCGGCGTCAGAGCTTGCACCCCTGTTATAGACGCCATTAAATATATATCAGTCATCCTGACTCAATCCAGAATACTGCATGGGCTTTGGTGCACTCTGACCAAATATTCACAGCTGCACTGTTTGGAAAGCTTGATTACTTAACACCCTATGTTGTATGTCAGTAGTCTTAATGAGAGACATTTTACTTTGAACAGATTCGTATTACAGTCTGGTGTGTAATCCTTCATGATCGGAACACTCAGTCCAGTTTTTTGCACATATGTATTTGTGTATATGTGTATCTTGATTGTGGAACGCTTGCATAAACGTGCTATTTCAGGATTATTTCAACGCACATAGATTTCAAAGCATCGCACTGTGTTAATTAGAGGCACAGGGAGTGTCGTTCGTTGAGAGGTCACATCTGAGATGTGGAGTGGCAAGGAGCTTAATCAGAAACGATGATCGGTTCACTTACTTGGAAATTGATCCGACTAAAATGGAGAGGCGGAGAACTTCATTGAATGTGATAGGCCTCCACCTGCAGTGACCCTCATAGACTGGCCAGACTTCAGGTTGGTGGAAGTGCTCCAGAGGCATTGGGCAGCCCTGCAGGCTGTGCTGCTTCACTCTGGACCCCTCAGCAGGATACGAGCGCAGGCACTTAGGGCAACAAGCCTTTGCGTGCTCTGCAAGGTGCTCACGTTTACAGGAGAAGATATAGACCACTTTCTTCCTACTCTCACTCTCTCTCTGTCTGTTCCTCTCTCTATGTCTGAATCACGCTGCCTTTGGGGCTTACCAAAGGAGACTCTTCAAACAAGGCTTTGTACTGAAGTGGAGAATCAAGATTAATGCACTTCCATAGTTCTGCTTGCTCTAGGGGAGAGATCCAGTATAATTAACACCACAGGGCCTTGAAGGATAGTGCAGAGGGGGAAATCATACAAAATAATAGAAGCGAGAAGGAGAGATTACACTGGTGATTTTTCCCCCCCTCTGGCTTACTTTCTTTGTGATGTGACCTGGTGCGACCAGACATGACACCGATGGCCGTGTTGGACGCGAGTGGTCCCGCTGGGTTGCAACGTCGGTGCTCGCATGATTGGAGTCCAGTCCTCGATTACATCACGAGGTGCAAACAGTCTGCCGTGCAATCGAGGCAAGACCAATATCAGGCAGGGTTAAACTGTGATGTGCTGCAGTAGCAGCTCAGTGTGGGGCTTGCACCAGCATCACTCGCACCCTTATTTGGGTGTGTGTTTTTAATCCCAGCACATAACCGTGGGACATATTACACCCACGCTGCCTGCGTGGGCACTCGCTGGCAGTGTACTAATCTTCGCAATATGGAACGTGTGTGGGGCTCACTGATTATTTCCACCCTTGTCCCCATTTGAATTGCATTATTATCGTTGCTATCATTCACATTAGAGCCAGCCGAGCGACAGGCACATGTCCTGCCCTGGACGTCATACTGTAAATATATAAATAAGTGTAAGGTTACCAGGGAAGAGAATGAAATATGGCATTTCCATTTCAATGCAAATGAAGGGAAGAATGAATGCAGTTTGGATTTACAGAGGCTCATTATAATGGGACCATTGTGCCTGTGTGTTTCTTTTAACGGAACAATCTCCTATAGGCCAAGGAAATTAGTGTGCAGGGCTCGGCACTCCGCACAAATGAAACTGTCTGTCAGCACAACTCCTTTCCTGCTAACGGTGCGGGATGGGGGCAGTTCCCCTCTCAGTTGGGTGGAGTTGCACCACGGGGACAGTTATACAGTATATGTGGATGGGTGGCAGCTCACCCCAACCCCAATCATTTATGAAAAAGAAATTGATGGGCTTGACTGCTAGAGAACAATGTAGACTCATTGTGGAGAGTATTAAAGGATCACTATGGACAATACTATACCAGGAATTCCACAGGAATTCCACCACTGTCCCATGCTGCAGACTACTTCACACAGTGTTTGCAACCAAACTCTGAGAAAAAGAAAGGGAAAAGTAATGTTGGAAGAACTGGAAATTTCTGTTTTAGAAATTTTCATTCTACCTTTTTAGTAGTGAGTTACCTAAGCTCTTCCTGGAAGACCCATTTTCTGAAAATCTGATAATGCACCCTTAATTTGCTTATCAATCTTTTTTTTGTTGTTGGCTCCCTTGTAATGGCTTCTCATGGTTGGAAAATATGTAGTTGCTTCTACGTGTTAGATAAATCTTTTCCTTTGCAATCCATCTCATTCGCTTCCTCGCAGAGCAAGACCTGAAAGGAGATTCGGGTCCTGGGGGAGCAAGCAGGTGTGAAAATACAGTGCTGTGTTCATTTGTCTGATGGATTACTGCGAAGCTGAGGGTGCGTGAGCTGAAGGAAGTGTTCAGCACCACGTCTCCTCTCTTACTCTTACCACTGTCTTTTGGCTTGAACTCTATGATAAACACGGCACTGGGAGACGTTGCAGCTTTAAATTACAATATTAAGTACTTCCATGTCACCGAGTGTATTTTTTTTTTCTGCAGATGTCATAATAGCTTAGTTGTCTTGGACAGTCCTTTTTGCGTGACTTCGTAATGTACAGTTTGCTGAGTTTAAACGGCGACATCTTTGTGCTTGAGGACAGACTGGCCTGAGTAGAAGCTCTAGGTAACGAGGAAATCCTCAGGGCTCTGGCTGTGATTCGAGCATTATTGGCAGCAAAGTTACCCACCTTATGCATGAAACTATTACATTTGCTGTCTGCAGTTTGTGGCAACAGATCAAGATGAGTCAACATCAAAACGAGCATTACTGCTTTGACAGCTAAAAATATAGGTCCACCAGACATAGTGCTGCTTAGAACAGGATCTCTTTTTGATTAAAGAGCTTTTCTTCATCTGTCTGTTATCTATCTGCTAGTTTGTTCCATTTTTACATCTTCAGTCTACTCCACTTTTTGGACAGATATTTTATGTTTCACTTAGCAGGCTAAAGCCACTCTCTTGAGTATATGGATGATTGATTCTAATTATGTGTCTAAACTAACCATCTACGCTCTCTAGCCAGCAATATTGCCCTTCTCCAAGTCTTAAACTTGCAGGACCTCGTGTGTGACATAATTAAGTTCTGTCCAAGTTAATTCTCCAGCACGTTTAATGATGCAGTGAGAGCTATTTCTTTAGCCGTATTACCAGCAGGGTAAAGCAGCCCGTGGGGAATGGAATTGAGAGTGCATTAAAAGTTTGAACTTACCTGTTGTAACAGTTTAGCGGTTTGTGATTGGCTGATATTTGAACACTGAGGTTTAATGAAAGCCATCTAAACAAGCTTTTTTTCTTTTCTTTCAAGGTAACTAGTAGCACACTAGTGCATTAATTAGACTCAGACTATTACAGAGGACTTTCTGACTTTGAATCCACCACTCATAATTAGGTAGATGTTCACACTAGGTTACGTTTATTTTTGTTATTTTGTTGTTTTTCCATTCCTGTATGCTTTTGATTAATTTCAATGATGGTCCTATGAGAGAATGCTTCATTCATCAAACTCTTAGGATCCAGTTTACAAAGATGTTAGTTTCTAAGTGTCAGGTTTGGATTGTGATATGTCTATAAAGGCACATATAATACTACCTCATTAATAATATTATATGAAAACATTAAAAGGCATGGTTTTCTGTAAAAGGGTTTGTGGATTACTGCATTTCTTTATTGTTAATAAAGTTAATTATGTGTCAGCAAAATTGCAAAAATAGTGGACTGAAATGCCATGAGATGATGATGGATGTTCAGTTTATAGAACTGACTCTAAACATGATGGTTCTGATCATTTAGGCTGTTTAAAGTTGGCTGTGGACACACATTATGTCTAAAGGTAGCTCAGGACTTTCAGCCTGTCTAGAGCTGACTCTGGAATTCCAGTCTGTCTAGAGGCGACTCTGCCTGTTCAGTGTATCTAGAGGCAACTCTGCATGTTCAGTCTGGATCTAGAGTGGGCTCTGGACATTCAGTGTGTGACTCAAGCTCTGTCAGCAAGAAATATTACAAGAAACGCAGTGCTACACAGTTTATCACTCAGATGCAGAAAGTAATGATTACCATTGCGTAGAGTGATATAATGTTTTACTCATTGCAAAAATGTTTGAACACAGAGACAGTATTCATCCTCATGAGAGGTCTTTCATCACAAAAAAGTTTGATTTGGGACTACCAGCATGTCACTTAGTTTAGAGCAACATCAAGATGGTGATGCTTTTGCCTCCTTTCAACATTTAGTGTCAGCAAGGTGTCAGAGCAATTCTGCAGCAAAAGGATTATCAATCTGCTGAGTTCTGCTTTTCACTTATCTTGGCCTGTAGGGTGATTATGCATTCCTGCACTCGATGCAAAAACACAGGTGCCCAAGTGTTACTTTAATATGAACCCATCAGGTTCTATCCATAAAAGAACATTTGCTCATTTAACCTGGTCTGTCTCCTCCTTTTGTGTTGCAGGGTGAATCTACGCATGAAGCAACGAATCATACGTTAACCCTCAGTACACCATGCCGGCAAAAAAGAGGCGCATCTCATTTCAACACACACACATGCATATATACACCTAGCTTTTATAGGGCCTTATTGATGTTCTTAATACCTACGCCTTTACTGTATGCTGAAAATGGCAGTTTAATACATTCCTTTGAATCGCATGCTTGTCATCATAAATGGACTCACTTTACAATCCTGGAACTCAGGGTTCAAGTGAGCTCATAAGGTAACTGGCACTGGCTGATTTCTCATTGCCTTGCTGTTGAGACTCATAAAGCCAGTTCTGCCCTTTTCCCCATGAGAAGAATTTGAATAAAATGACATGCCATAAACACACAGGTATCAGAATTCCTTTTCAGTGTCATCAAAGTGGCACTCGCCATTTCTGCTTCCGTTCAGTTCTGTCGTCAGTCGAGTTTCCTGTTTTGTATTCCGGGCACCTCTCCGCCTTTTCCAAACAAGCACGATCAGAAATCACCTTGGCCGCTTCCAGGCGCCCGGCCCCCGCAACTTGGCGCCGATCGCTTCCTCTCTCTGTCACCGCAAGGTGCGTGCCTGAAAGGCACCAAGCAGGCCCATAATTGTATGCAGAGGGCGCTAAGCTGAAAACGGGTTTGAAGGCCATTGGCTTTGACAAGCTTCCGGCTCCACCACTGACACCAGCTCCCTCCACTCTGCATGCAGGCCGCCGCCACTCATTACAGCTCGAGCCTAATAGAAAGTGAAGAGCTTAAGGCAAGGCCCGGCAGAGAGGGAGCCGTCAGTGTCTCGAGCGAGGGAAGGCTCTCTCTTTCTCGTCCTCCCATCTCCACCAGCTCTCCAGCCTGGACTAATTAAGGCCTGCCCATGGACTAACTTGTTCCTGTCAGCGTCTGCCGGCTCCGAGGAATCCAATAACTTTGGGGAGAAACTTCAATTGATTGCCAGCTAAGCTCGAACAGGCTGCAAATGGTGCATGGGGCACACCCAGGCTTCTCTTCACCCTGACAGCATTATGGTGGAAAATGGTTTTAATGAACACAGAAAACTGTTGCTGTGCCAAACATTTGACATGTTGTCCTCATGTTTTTTCAGTCCGTTATTAAAAACATGCATTAAAGTCAAACGTGATTTGTCTTTAAACTATTTCTTTTAATGGACTGTTTAGTGTTAGGCCACTGTAAAACATCACTCTTTTTGCTTGGGTTTTAAGACAGAAACTTGCATCCTAAGATGTGCAGTCACGGAGTAATCTAAACTTCTCGAAAGACACAGCCTGGGATGTATGCTATTTCTGCATGAATGTGCCTGTTTGTACTGCCCTTCCTAACACTGGAGTGCTCTCTGGAGTGCCCTGGAAAACTGCTTAAAATTAAATGACAGATTACTGAAAGCACTCTCAGGGATGGCTTTATTTCCTTCCACCTTTTGTGTTTCTGCCATAATTTACTCATCCTGAGTGCAGGCAAATGTCATGGGATTGGTGAAAGGAAATTGGAAACTCGAAAGGCAGTTCACAGTAGTTCAACATTGGTGTCTAGAGCTGGTTCTGGACATTGGCCTCAGAGTAGGGTAAAGCCATGTCTCTGTTTGGCAAGATGGGCTTCCTGGTGGAAAAAAATAATGTAATATTTTAGCCATAATCAAACCTGAATTACTTAAATCACTTTTACCAATAGTCCTTTGCTAATCTACAGTCCTGAGCTGATACCAAAGGTTACTATTTTGTATGTCTAGGACCTTAAAAAGTGTTGAATCACTATAAATCCAATAGGGTTGGACTCTGAAGCCTGAGAGCTGCAATCTTTAGAGGACATAGGAAGGTAATTTTAAAAAAATCAATGCATTAAGATAGGCCTTAATATATCTGCTTAAGATAGGCTTACTCTAACTTTCAGAAGTCAGAATATGTCAAAAAATTGCAGTAGTGTCATAGTGATGCATGTTAATTATGAATAATGGTAGTTCAGACCATTTTGTCTAAGGGAAAACAGCCCAGACTGTGGGGAGTAATTCAAGTCAAGAAGACGATCAAGGTAACTGAAATGAGTGGCAATTAGTGGTGATCAAAACCACTAAGAACAAGGCAGGTCTCCAGACCATGACCAAAATTGTTGGAAATAATATAATAATATTATAATATAATATCATTCCATATTATATCATTCCAATGATATCATTCTGCGATGGGCCACTGTAACTATCCAAGCAGGAGTGAACCTAACACAACTGATCAGTTGTCTGAAAACTGAAACCCTTAAAGTGTGGACTCAAGTGTGCACCTTGGTTGGAGTGAAGAGTGCAGCCACATGCTGTGATTCCCTACCCTTGTTCTATATAGATCTGCCAAGTCCCAGTTTCTGTTCATCATTGCTCGCTGGCTCTTTTGGGGGTATTGATAAAGGTTTTCCACACATCATTTGCCTGATGAGCATCCTGAAAACTTGTATCAGTGCAGTGACAATTTGGCCAAACCAGTTAGGCTACATGCACCATTATCTAATTTATGGTGTCTTTGACAGCAAGACTGGAACTGAGATGTTGGGGTGAAGGGCTTCAGTATGCTCAGGCTTATATTACTTGAAGGTTCAAGCACTGAGACAAAAAGGCACCTTGAGCTAGCAAGGGGAACAGCACATTCCTTGGAATCAGTAGTGGACCAGATAATGCCACTACGGACCTGACTATTTTTTAAAAAGGCCCAAGAATATTAAGTGTACTAACAGAGCCATCAAATATTGATAAAAAGCATTTTCATTCAAGCATTTCTAGCTTGCAGCAAGCTATTCTGATCACTAACTACTGATTAGATAAAGGTCTCTGTGCTGATAGTGTGTCAGATTTACTAGCTGTAACCAGCTGCCAATATTTAAATTTATATATATATATATATATATATATATTTTTTTTTTTTTGCATTTATTTTGTTTTCCCTTTACAAGCTGGCAAAGTTATAATGTGTGGAAACAGTGACAGATATTCAAAGCAGATGGCTGAGGCGGAACTTTTAAATTTGCATTTAATAATATAATCTACTATAATCTCATATACCAAATAACAATCATCTCATTGCATTAGGTGAACTGATTAAGGTAAAGAAGGTTTGCATTATGCAGTAGCATTTTACTGCATATAGCAAAGAAGCATGCAGTGATGTTCTCCAGTTGCTGAGTGCTGGGAGTTTGGGAAATCTCAGACCTTAAAGCTTCTCAAAGTTGTGATTTGAATGTGATTTGAAAAGTTCTGATGGGTACTTTTTGCACATGCGCTTTTCAAGTAGTCTGCACTTTCAGGATAGGCATGTGTAGGCTACTTGTATCCAAAGCTAGTTTTAAATTAATAAATAAACCTGCCATGTTCAAAATTGTTTTTGGACTCTTGAAGGCGGGTCCCCCGTGCTAGATTATTGGAGTGCGATTCAGAATTGCTGTTGTTTTCTTTTAGGATAGGGAAGCTGCGACCCTTTATAACAATTTGAGCATTCCTCTCACTTCCCTACCCTAGAGGTAGATGGGTTTATTTTGTGTGGAAAAACTAAGTGATCAATAAAACCAGCTTCGGTGAGCATGGGGCCATATGAGTGTGTGAAAGTTTCCACATGTTATTAAGTGCAAAAATTCAACTATGGATGCTGAGTTGCTGGCTGTGGGCTGACATCAGGGATAAATTCACCAGGGGGGCTTAATTTTTGGATTACATGGCCACACACAGACCAATGAAAGCAGACACTGGTTTGGTTTTTGTTTACTTTAAATATATTTTTAAAAATGTGTCTGTAGGAGTATATGTATTATTTCTTAGTTCCTATAGAATTGAATGTGCTTTGCATATGAAATTAAAGCTTGTTTGTTTTGGAACAGTAAAAATCATAGGACTATATGACACACTATATATGGTTTGATACATGCATGTAAAGATGGGTCAAGTTAGAATATGATATTGTTAGAAAGATGTGTCTCCTATGTATCTACTGTAGGGCACTTACGCTTAAAATATGTGAACTTAAGTTTTGTGGGTAGTGCTTGAAAAATCAAATAATTATTCAAAATATTGAATTAATAGGGCTACTGCAAGTAGCAAATGGTGGAACTGCTCATTCAAAATAAGTAGATGCTTGTGCAAACTGCAGTGAAGAATGCCAAAGGCAAAACCTGGAGATGTGAGGGCTTTGCTATGAGCTGTTTGCCTAAATGAAGAAGTCCAATTGTTTTACACGCTAAGGATGTGAATAATTATGTTCAGATGTTTAACTGAACAAGGATTTATGCATGGTTATACAAACAGAATTAACAGTCAGCACACTCTTCAGGTCTGGATAAGGAGGTTTTTCACAGTAGCAATGCTCAGTGGAATAACGTTCGATTTAGCAGCCAGGGATTGCCTACATAAGACTATGCTGAACTGGTAACAGTCAGAAGTGTCTGTCACTCATTGGCAGTAGCCCTCAAGCAGACTTTGGTTTTTATCTTTATTAAGGACTACCATCCCCTATTCTAAGGATTATTTAACATTTGTTAAATTGTTTCCATCCTCAGATTAGGATTATTAAACCAGCATTTTTATACAAGTGTTGAGTGATGAATATAAATACACAAACAAAATAGCCAAAGGTATGTGTGCACCTGACCATGACACCTATATGAGTTTACTGGACATCTGTTTACATTTCAAAACCATGAATATCAATATGGAGTTCCCCTTGTTTGAGTCTATTATACCCTCCTGTCTTCTGGGAAGGCTTTCCACAAGATTTTAGAGTATGTGTGTGGGAATCTGCCCATTAAGTCTAAAGAGCGTTTATGAGGTCAGAAATTCTATGTTTTAATTCATCCAAAGGTGCTGAGTGGGCTTAAGGCCAGGGCTGTAGGCAGATCACTGGAGTTCCTCTACACCAAACTCTTCAAATCATGCATTTATGTACCTCACTTTGTGCACAGGGGCACAGTCATGCTGGAACAAGAACAGGTATTCCCAAACTGCTTGTAGTTATCTAAAATGTTTTTGTATGCTGTAGCATTAGCTCGAACCCTGAAAAACACCCAGACCGTTATCCCCTTTCCACCAAACTTTACTGTTGGCATAATGCATTCAAGTAAGCAACATTCTTCTGACACTTTTTCACTGACGATCTTGATGTATAGTTCTTGTACTGATGTTGTTTCTAGATGCTGTTTAAAATGTTTTAGTTAGATATGCAACAGAGTATAGTTGATTTTTACATGTTGTGTTACAGTACTCTGCAGCCCTACTCTTGGATTTTGTATGGTCTGCTGCTTCGTAGCTGAGCTCTGTCATGACAGTGCCACTTTTAAAGTTACTGAGCTCTTCAGTATGACCCATTATACTGCTAATGTTTGTCTAAGAAGATTGCATGGCAATGTGCTTGATTTTATATATCTGTGTATAGAATGAGCTCAATAATTAGGAGGGGTATTCACATACCTTTAGCTGTATGTTGGAATAAATGGATTAACTCTCTGTAGTCGTAAGGGCATTTTCTCTGTACACATACACTGCTCACTGCATCATACTCTTTAGGCCTGAATGCAAGGCCTAAAATCAAACAAGGATTGTGAGCTAAAATGTTCTCATTGCTTGATTCACATGTAGTATAGGTGGAGTAGTTGGAATCTAATTAAATCGTTATGCTCTACAGCATCTCCAACTGGTCCACAGCAATCTTAGGCTAGCCCGCCAAACACACACACACACAAACACAGAGCTGAGATAAGTCCTGTTTACAGTGAGAAGGAAACAATAAAAACAGCAGTCTGATGGAGGCCCATATTTAATCCTAAATGGATTTTTCTTGTCATTGTTAAATGCTACTGTACTAAATCCAAATTTGTAAATGAGACCACTGAAGAAGGTCTTTGAATAGAAGAAGAAATTGCTCTGACTAAAGCAGTAACTTCAAACTCCGCTTTTTACATTGGCATTGCACTTGACTTTCATCATCTGCTTGGTTGGCAAACTTCCATAAACCACCTAAGTAATGAACGTCCACAAAAGACACTTAAAGTCTAATGGATTGAAATATCAACAAACAAGACATTGCTTGACTAACACAATAGGCACTGAACTGGTCAACAACTGTGGTATAAAACCGGTATAAAAAATGTAAAAGGAAATGGCTGGGCTGCAAAATATGGTCATCTATACTGCTACATATTGAGCTTGTGTTATGCCTTACAATATATTAAAACACTTCGGTACCAAGGGAAAAAAACAAAAAACAACTTGACCTGCCTTATTTTGATAAATTATTCACGATTATTTATTTATTTATTTAGCGTCCAAGTGAATGCTGTGGCACATCACAGAACACTTACCTGAAATGCCTGAGATAGTCCAAGATTTTAATAAAATACAATAAAAATGTTATGATTTGCTAGAAGGGTCATTTATTCAGGCTTCGTTTATATCAGCATTGCTAAGGCCAATATTATGATAAAGATTAGAAAACGATGCATTGCGTATCCCAGGGAATGGTAAAAACAAAATGACATTACTGCCAGCAATAGAAGATTGTGAATTTTATCTATGATGTCTTGATTATGCTTATCAGAAGTTTTATGGATAGGTTAGGCAATCTACTTTTAGTTAAGGTTCTCCGAAGATGTAATGGCTAAGTTTGCATGTTTTCTTTTTAGGTTCAATGCAATTTCTGACTTCAATATTGATCCCATTATCAATATTTTATGTGTTAAAAAATTTATTGATTTTCCAGAGCTTTAATTAATTAAGTACTGGACAGATTGGTTGCCTAAAAATGCTACTCATTTTATTTCAAAGCAAAGTTTTCAAAGTCGCATGACCTTGTGCAAAAAGTGATCTTTTAAAACAGTACAGTTGAACTATAAACATACAAAATCTGAACTCCTCTATAAACCTCTATATGGAATATGAAACACCCTCAGAAGAGACAGAGGGGAGTATCAGCAATGCTGTTTAAAGGTTCTATACTTAAAAAAAGCAATTGTAATTATATTAACTAGGCTCCAAAATATCTGCTCCTTCCTGTCAGTTGACTCTCTCTGTGTTGTCCCTTTAGGTCTGTTAATTCATTATTCAGTGTTGGTTCATGCGCAAATTATTAACTTGGATGTGCACAACTCCCCCCTCCCATCTCTGTCTCATGCTTTGCCATTATACATGATTAATTATCTGCCTATAGTCTCTCAGTATTGGGCTGTGGTAATTAAAAGATAATGATTGGCCCCTTTGAGACTTCCAAATAAAGATGCGGCAACTCATCTGTGATATCAGCCTGCTCGATAAAATATTAGTGTCTGCAAAAGACGACTTTTTATGCATATCGGCCACGGTCTGCTTTTCCCCACCTTCTCTCTCTCTCGTACCTCCACCTCTGCAGTGCAGCTGCCTGGTCCCTGCAGAATACCCAATCTTGTAGCTCTGGTGTTCATGCAAACCTTACATTAGTAGAGTGGAAGTGCTAATGAGCGAATACAGGTGTACACTACTACTCTGGCCCTCTCCAGCAGAACACTTTGATTAATTATGTGGGATAACCTGGATGAATGAAATATCAGTGCATGATGTCAAAAAACATTTTGTTTCAAAAACATTTTATCTAAGCTGCAGAAAATGTTTTGACTGGATTTCAATCTTTATTAATGATAACATACTCTGTACATATATAAGTCTGTATCTGTGATCAAATAAGATGTTTGTTTAAACATAGCAAGAGATTTTTCTTTGAGTATGTTTTTTTTTCTACAGTTTTACTCTAGTTTACACTAGAAAACCCAACAGGTATGTTCAGTAGTGTTGTATAAAACCTAGCCTAATACTAACAGCCAGTGAGGTAAACTTGCCTTAAATCTATCTGTTAAAGGTCATTATGGTTACTTTTCAGGAATATTATGTGCTGTTGTGATATTGTTAGGATGTTGAAGTAAACCTATCCCAATATTAACAGAAAGTGTACATAATATAACTTAAATCTGACTATTCGAGAGCATTCTGTTGAGCCTTTAATGCTCATAGGTACTGTATTTTTATCACTGACTATTGACATTAGAGGTGAATAACTACAGCACGTGCTGTAAATTTACAGAAAGTTTCATCAGATGTGGGCCTCTCACAGACCTGTCAGGGTTTGGTGAGATGGAAGTGTCTGTTACTTAATGCCACCACACTTGGGACAAAACACATAACTGAGGGCTACTGTTGATAGTAGATGTTGAGGCAACTCTTTTGTCATTTGCAATTTCATCATTGTGTGTGTTCCTAATGAACCTCATGAAAATGATTATAAATGTTTACCAAATGTCATGGTTCTGTTTACAATTTAGGACTATAGACTAACTTTTCCAGTTGTAAAAAAACATTTCATGCACAATGTGTGAATTTTATAATGTTGGTGTTTTATCAAATACTTTGTTTATTATTTAAACGTGTATATATGCTAGCTCTGTCAATAGTGAACGGTGTTATAACCAAGTGACTGAGGTAAAACTGTTAATACTATATTCGATTTAAAGATGTACCAACGTGTATGTTCCAAACTATAGAAAAAGGTATGTGGTGTTTAGTTAAACTGTAGATGTAATTGAAAGAGTTATCAGTTTTATTTGAGCGTATAAGTAATATCGTAAATGTTTCATTAAAGTTCGTTGGTTCTTTGGTATTGGTTGACGTTGATTCAGATGATCTTGTAACGTATGTACAGAAAGCGGATGAATGGAGCAGTGGTATTTGTTTGATGTTTTATCTCAACATTATTAAATGCACGCTGTGAAGAGAGATTGCTGTCGAACCTTCTGCTCACAAATCTTCTTTTTCTAGAACATTTACATACAAACTTAGAGAAGTATACAGTTCTGTCGGATTAGATTTCCATAGAGTTTTACATGGTTAATACTGTCTGAATAAAGCTATGCTTTCATGTATCGTACAAAAAATGTTACCATTAAAAAAGTTACCGTTTCACCACAGGCTGCTTTGACTTTCCTAGAAAAATCCACTTTCTGAGTAGTATGATATAGGAGAAAGAGCTGTGGTCACCACAAGGCTGTCTGTGTGTGATTGTTCTTAAACGAGGGAGCAGGAAAGAGTCATTGAGTGTTTTTACAATAGATAAATGAAGTGTGACAGGTAATCGCGCAGTCCCAGAGCGTAGTCGAGCAGAGACTTATTAATGCCGCCGTTTGACCACAGATGATTGGTCCCATTACCAAGTGCGACACTCCTTGAATGAGAAATGATTGCATGTAAATGCGGCAGAGGTTTTACAAGCCACACAGCCAGGCTTGAAATGAATGGTTTTGCACCGTGAGTGTAAAGACAATGTTTTAGGTTCTCTGCAGAATTCTGGAGTTCAGGGAAACACAAAAGGAGCCGTGAGTCTCCCGGCATGTCATGTGTTCTCCTGAGACTTTTTTTTATTTCATGTAATGATCTTCTCTTGTTACAGTGGTAGCAGGCATGCCAAGTCAGTCCTGGATCCGGAGGAGACAGTGGGTCAAAATTCTTAGGAAGTCAGCAAGTGTAAATGTGAAAACAAAATGGAGGTGAGAACCAAGGATGGTTTCCATGGGATAGAATAACGAGCAACAATAAAGAAGGAAGCACTTGGTGCATTTGATCGAACGTAGGTATGCATGTATGCATTTGACCATTATTCCGGTCTTTGTGGGCAGCTTTAATGATGGGAATTCATCCAAAAATGCCCTCAATTTCCTCTTTTTAATCTTCCTTTTTCACTCCACAAGCTATAGATTTATTCCTCACAGCAATCAATCCGCCATCGGCGCGCTCATGGCCCATTCTGCTAATGATGATGACTGCTCTATTTATTTATTTATTTATTTATTTATGCTTTTTTGCTCATCTCAAGCACAGATTAAACTATTAGATCATAAGGGTGGTGATGATCATTTCCATGTAGAATATTCTGCAGTAAATGCCTGATATTTTAAAGTATGCAAGCCCTGAACAGAATAGTGATGGGCATAAAACAATGTGCAGATATCCAAATAAAAGAAAAGGGAAAAAAGGAAGGGTATTAGAAACGTTACTGAGTCACAAGTTCAGCTTCAGATTGACACAAGATATGGAGGATAGTCCTGCTGTGTCTTACTGTGTCCTGAGTTTATCATTGCTCTTCATTTGGAGGGCTGCCAGGTGCTTGAGCTTCACTCCTTTGACTTACCTGGCTTCTTTCCGTTGTTCACTCACACAGGCATCAACATCTTCTCTGCTTCTGCTTGCAGTCCTTCAGAGGAAGCCCAGATCCGCTGCACTCTTTACTTGCTCTTTGTCGACTCGGAGCACTTCACATTTAGTCACAGCTTCGAGGAGGAAGTGAAACACTGCAACAAGTCATGAATACAAAAATACATTAGCATAAACCATATGTTAAGGACTCAAAGAGCACTAAAATGCTAACCGAACGAAAAAAACTAAATCAGATAAAAAAGCTATAGTATTGAAGTAGCCTAATATTAAAAAAGATATAATGGTCTCTTGGAGACAGAGTGCCGAGAGGTCTGAAAGTGTGCCTACTCATCGCTTACTCATGCCGGCTCCTGTCCTCCTCTGCCTTACCTCAGATATCACCTCAGTAGCCTGGGTGACTCAACACTCTCCCATACAGTGAGTGGAGCCCTGAACAGCTGGCTGGGTGACGCCATATTCTGCACTAGGAGAGTGTGCGTGTGTGGCCCGTGGCAGTCGGTGCTGGCTGAGGGGGAGCCGTGTTTCCCTCCTCCGTGGGTGAGAAGTCAGATTTATGTCCTCCAGTGCATGTGGGCTTTTGATGCAGATGTGCACACACTAATTAGTGCCCAGTGATGGGATTGATGCGTGGTGTAGCTCGGGCCCCCACCTTCACGAGCACGCGATACACTGGCTGGAACTTTCTCCTGCTCAGAAACAGCACAGGGGACTGACCTTAATGACCTCATAGTCTGCAATAAGGTATCTCACTCAACGTTTATAGACTTGTGTTGACTCACTTTCACTGATGGTGAGAGGGCTCAGTTTCCAAGAGTCAAGTAGCCACAATGGTAAGAGATAGCAGAGCAGATAAATATGGATGAACATTTATTCTCTTACATTATTGAATCATGGTTGAACGATTACCACATGGGTCAACTGGACAAAGCATTATAGTAAATATGGAAAGAGAAGAACATCATTTGCAGTGATCTGTACCACAGTCACAGTCAGACTGATGCTGGTTAGCTGTGTTATCTGCTCGTGGGCAGAAGACTCATGTAATGTGACCTAGTCATCCTTAGCAGTACATGAACATAATAGAGAGCAAGAATAAGCTCATTACTCTAGCATGACACAAAGCTGTTCTATTCCCCATTGACTTCAAACATGCCCTACAATGTTTTGGAGCACAATCCTCAGATTCTACCGAGAACCAATAGAAACTCCCTGTTTTACATCGGCCATGCGAGGCTGTCAAAGCATAGGAAATTCCAGTGAATTCTAGCTACACATTTCAAAACAGAGTTACATTTTGCTGTAGCTCTCTTGGGAAATAAAAGACATGTCATTTGCAGTTACAGGTCATTTTGCCTCTTTACAATAGCCACAGAGCATGGACCTCCCTAGGGGGCTTCAAAAATGCATTTCAAATCCGACAGCACCTATAACTGTGAAAATAACAGCTTGCCTTACTCGCAAGATAACGTTTGGAACACAATTACGAGTCCATTTCCAAAAGGTATTTGGCTGGTGCGAGGATGGTGATTGGTTTGTTATGCAGCAGGAGAGAGTGGATGGGGAGAGTCTGGACCAATGGGCCATGGTAATTAAGGCAGGGCTTAATAACACTGGGAGAAATGGTTCCCTGCTGACTCACATAGGATAAATATTTAATCATTCATTATAATGATAATGGCAATCCAATGTGCCAAGACCTCAGTGGCTGGTCTTCAATAGAGAACTTTAACCTGCATGTAGCCTTTGGGCGACAGGATAAAACAGACATAATAATTTTCTTTGATCTTGTTTGCATTAAATAAGATGAAGAAGTTTAATTTCGATAGTGTAACTTTTAAAGTAAGTTTTCTGGCATCAGAATGGATCTTGGAAGACTTTCGTATGATCTGAGTCTTATTTAAGATGGCAACATATAATTGCTTTGGTTCGGTTCTGTGTGGTTGTCTGACAGCAAACCACAAAGCCTGCACAGAAGTGGTTTCTGTGATGTGTGATTTACATTTGGTCCTAGGCTGACAAGACCACCGGTTTAGGACAGAGGCAGAAAAATGACTATAAGTGAAATGCTGACCATTATGTAAAATCATTAGTCACGTGTAAAATCTCCTTGCGATCTCTCCTGTGACACTCCTAGTACTCTGCAGAGCCAGGAAGGCTATGTTCAAATTGTCTTTGATGATTTAACCCATACAGACACAAGGGAGTTTTGATCAATACCATTTGGCAATCATTATCCATACATGTCCTCCACGGCTCTGAAACTGCGGGGTCTTGCCCTCACAAACTCTTCCTCTAAAAAATCTCCTGTCACATTAAAGCCTGATTTATGAAGCTTTAATGGTGTCCAGCCGTTAATTAGCTGACAGTGCGAAAGTGTGGACCTCATCAACGTTGCGGGAAGCTTTGTCTTCCAGCGTCTCTTTAAGTCAACCCTAGCAAGACGCTGCTCGACACAGAGACACTTACTCTAAGAGTATCAGTCCCTAGACCACAGTAAAACCCAAAGGCTCGGCAGAGGTGCTGTCACTTACTGAGGCACCCAGCTGTATACACAACGTCTCTCTAACAGCGTGAATCCTGATGATTAATCCCAGTGATGAATCCCGGCATTCCGATGGCTCAGCTGCCAGTGGCTGCAGCTTCACCCACTCCACACTCTCTTGAGTCTCCCACGCCGATGGCCTTGCATGCTTCGGTCCTGTTTGCTTCACTGAAGGTCAGTATGAAGGCAGCTTGTCAAAGTTTATCTGGCAGAGTAGATTCCCCTTAATTAAACCCTCCCCTCTCATCCCTGGTTGGCCTCTGATCCATTCCACCTCACACGGACAGGCCCAGGCCTGTCATTAAAGAGCTCGGTTCGGGCTATGTAATGGAACGACATGGCCTCGCAAGCCATCGAGTGGCAGCAGTGGCGTGGAGAGATCCAACATTATCTGCTCATTAGCGTGAGTGGTGGAGCTAGCGTGGGCCGGGCTAGGGCGGGGCATTTACAGTGAGGCGGCTGATGAATTGCATAATAACCAGATTAGCAATATGTCACACTAAGCCGCTGGCAAAAGGCAGAGGAATCAGGACAATTCTCCGATCTCGCGGAAATGAGGAGCCTATAAATAGACCACTTGGAAGCTCTATCTGTCTAGTGTAAAGAGAAGCAGATTGTGAAGTTATCACAAAGGAGGGATGTCAAAGACTTGTGTTTACATAAAAGTTCTCCCTTCCACGAATAAGTCCAGAGTTATTAAAAGTGTTGTACAAATGCAATGGTTTCATTAAATTTGTCATTACAACTAATGTAATTTCCTTGCCACAGCAAGTTATTTTAGGCAGACTGGAAATTCTCTGCGCATTCATTGAAAACTGCAGCAATTTGAGTCACTGTCACGCCGCTGGTAAACATGACTTCAATGGATGTTTTCTGGTTCATTTACTCAGTATCTCCTTGTGAGCTTGCAGCTACTCCAGTCTTGGATGGTGAACAATAGAAAACACTCCGGGTTCTGAGTGATGGAGCACACAATCAGACCTACAGTTGGATATTGGCAGGAGGCACGCTGTTTGGAAAGCAATTACACTGAAGGCCATGGTGGGGCCATTTGCCACATGGAAACCAGTGCTGACCATAAGCAAGACCCCAAGAGGCAGTGATCAGGGGAGCCTACTGCTGCTGCTTTGCAGCCAAATCAGGGGGACTTTCATGCTTTCTGTGACTGCTGTTACCACTATGTCCCCAGTGTCACTTATTTGTGGAAGAGAATATAGACCTAAAGCCCTGTGAGGTACAAGTGCTAAGAGCTGTCCAATTTTCCTCTTGCCTCTCTGGGAGACTAGATTTGATTAAATTAGAATATCATGTCTGCCATCAACAAATCTGGAAAGCGTGATCACACATGAGAGGTTGACTATCAGTGTACGAAAGGGCCTTATGCTAAACGTGATGCTTGTGTTATCAGGCTAGAAACCACATTTGTTAATAATCATAAGGAAAGAAGAAGAAGAATTTTTGCCAGTAATAAATGTCATGTTGTGAAGCTATATTAATTGTTATTAATTGGTTGCAGTTTGGGTTTTTGCAAAGCTCAACATATTCTTCCATAGCAGGCCTGGGTACTTCTATTCAGTGTTTCTGGCAAATGATCAACTAAGGTTATATCACAACAAGAGGAAAAAATCATTTCAGATTTTAATAGCATCCCTGGGTTTGCATGTATTTATGGAAGAAAAGACTAATTTATGGAAGAAAAGACTAACAGTATGTTTTCTGGTCCAGATGTTTCCTCAGGGGAAGAAAGAATAGTGTAAAAGAAGGAACAATGGATGGATAGATCAGAATGAATGGATGCATGGCAGGAAGGAAGAAAGATGTACTGAGCAGCGGTTCCTAAGAGACCCCCAAATGTTCGAATTGCCACTTGCTCACTCTCACACATCCACTATCTTCACTCTAAGTGTGTTTGTGTGTGTGTGTGGGGGGGGGGCTTAACCAAAAATACAGACATGTATGAAGATCATCTAAAATACAGATATAGACACAATCAACTTGAATCAACACAACACACAATCAACCATTAACAGTTTATATCATGAAAGATTAAAATTAAAGTATAGACTAATTTCCACAATGCAGGGAGGCACATGGCATTACGGAAGTCCTCACTGTGCTCTCCCCACTCTCTGAGGCAACCCCCAAGGGTCAGCCGTCCCCGGAGACCTCCATAGCCCCCATACATCACCGGAAGTGCAGCCGAATACCTGGCCTGGAGCCATCTGTGTGGTGGAATCTTCCCTTGGGCATGGTGGAATCCCTCATGATTTGCAGCATTAATTCCGGAGCTAGTGAATGCAACAGTAGTAGCAGCATTCCGCTCAACTGCCTCAGCTGCTCTCCGTGCTGTGTGCGTTCTCCATCATCCACGGCGTTGTTGGTGCTGATGAAGATGCTGCTTGTGTGTTCCGAACCAGAACTCACACCACGACGGGAAGCCTATTCCTCCCTCTCCTGCCTACTCTGCTGCCTTGAGTTGGGCCACTGTGGCTCCTCAGCCACCCAATGTGCTGTTTGTGGTGTGAGGGAGCATGCCTAGTTGCAGCAGTGAACCAGTAGCAATGAGAGCACTCAAACCAAGGTTTGTGGTGACCACTGATCTACCTAGCTGTGGTGCTGATGCTGAGGATTGTTCCTACCAGTGGCTGCTCACCCCTCACTGAGCACCCCCACTTCTGTTCCTCCACTGGCTCAGGTTTGAGGCATTGACGCGTTGTGCCCTCTCTTCCTGCACCACCAGCACACCAGTGGCTGCACCACCACTTGTTTGGAGCCTGCTTGGGATGTCGTCTCTTTACGGAGCTCATAGCATTGTGTCATTTCCTGTAGCTGAGTTCTCTCTGTCTCGGCAACGGCTGCTTGGATGCCGGCTGGCACAGTGAGCTACACGTGCACCACAGCTCCTCTGGTAGAAGCGCGCTCAGGAAGCAGTCCAGTGCCAGCTCTTCCTGTGCGGCCTTCTAGAACTCTTGGTATGCCTGCCAAATCATCATGCTCAGTTTGCCGCCAGCAGCCCACGCAAGCCATTTGACTGATAACACTGAGGCCACCTGCCTGCAACATTGTTGGAAGGCTGTGGTCAATGCTGTGAGGTCGTCATGCTCCTCAAGCGGCAGATCCGTGAGCACCTGAAGTGCCTTCCCCTCCGGTGCCAGACACAACACGGCATCCTGATGATAGCCACAGCCGTGATGCCAAGTAACTGTGGAGTATGGCTTCCAAGTGCATTCTCTCCTGTTTACTGTTGTAGCATGATAACGTGTCATGGATGTGTGTCATCTCTGTGTGTCACCATCTTCTCTCTCTCGCCAGGAGCAAGGCAGCCCACGAGCCCACTGCTGAGCCTTGCCATGCTGCACTCCTCAAAGTGTTCCCCAGCCCGCTGCCTCGCTCTCAGACAGGGGGCAGGAGTAGTGCTCGATATGCCCTTCATACCGCCGTCTTCGCCACCTGCCTTTGAGTTTGTTGATACGTCACTCTGTTGCTTCAAGGTCTGCGACTGCATCCCACTCTGACACCAGTGTAGCGTCAGCACGGAGGAAGAGACATTTCTGCTTGCAAACAGCTCTTTTATTGCAAACTCACACAGCACACAAGGCAGAATGGAAACTAAACTTCAAAGGATAAATGGGGGGAGGCTGACCAAAGACAGATGCTCACGAATATAATACTACAACTCTATAAATGTTTACAGCTTGTATTAAACATTAAATTTAAACTAATTTACAGAATGCAAGGAAACGTATGGCATCATGTATATACATACACTCTTTGTGGGGAACACGCCTGCCTGAGTCTCCAGAGTCATGGCTGTTTTTATGCTGGCATTGCAGTGCTGGGTCATCTTCCTGAGTTTAGCATCCTGGCTCTTGTTTTTACCAATCCAGGCTTGTCTTTCCCAAGTTGCCTGTTTTGACTTGTCAACTATTACACAGAGTAGATGCAGGAATGTTCACTGTGCTGCCTTTCTGTGATCTTTGTGACATGACTTTTTGTGATGTAACCCTGAAGCTTGACAATTACTGTAGGTAGAATCACTGTAGCCTTTCTGTTTTGTATCTGTTTGTGTAGTGCTATGTTGTTATAGAGACCATTAAGTAACAGCAGATTGTCACGGAATGCTCGCCTCCCGCGAGTCACGGGGTTTGGCCCGCCACGTGACTTGGGAGGATATGTTTGTGGGCACGCCTGCACACACCTGCACCATGTCTTGTCTGTGTATTTAAACCCATGTCAAGGTGTGCAGTGCATTGGTCATTGTTAGTGTAGCATGTTTGTAACATATGTATCGAGTCTTGACTGTTTGTTTAAATATTATGTTAAATGTTAAAAGTCGTTAGTGTTTAGTGTGCTCATGTTCATTGTTTGTGTTTTCACGTGAGTGCCACATTTGTCCTTTATCTTGTCTTTGAATAAATCTTTGTCCATGTCGAGGAAATCTTGCTCCACGCGCTTCAACACTCTGGCTACCATGTTACAGAATGACCAACCACCACAGGATGTCAGCTCCCTCGGCCAGGGACGGACTTCCTAGTGGAAGGTGCAAAGTCACTCCCTGCACTGCTGCCTGGATCCTTGGATATTGGGGAGAGGACTGCAACCAGTGTCTGCGTCCACTCCTGAGGTGGAGGGGAACAGCCCCAAGAATTTCTTGGGGGGGGCCTGGGGCTATCGAGCCTGGGTTGAGGAGGACCGATGTGCCCCACAACGATTGTAAAGAGGGCGGTTGGGTAGAGCCAGCAGGAACCCCCGAAGGGCAGGGCTGAAGCCCAAGTCCCTTCCCTTCAGCAGACTCACCAGCGAGACTGGAGGGGTCCGCCCAAAGCCTAGGAGGCAAAAACCTCCTCAGCTCTCATAGAGTGGCTGGGAGAAGGCGGACCATTCGGGGGAGGAGCACGGCTGGAACTGGGGCGGATGTGCACCTCCGTGTGTCCTTCAAGGCCAGGGATACGGTTACTGCAGGCACTGCAGTACAGTGCCAAAAGGGTTTATGTGAAGGTGCTTCTGTCTATGTATGTATGCGGCCATTGTCTGTCTGCGTTTGTAGGCGCATCACTATGCGGGGAAAAAGTAGGACTGACCCGAGAGAGGCAGGTACTCTGCCTCTGTCCCTGTCTGGTGTGGGTCTCCCGGGTGGGAGCTTCCTGGCCCGCCTTGTGCTGGATGGGCACCGGGCATGGCCGTACTGTGTGTGTGTGTGTGTGTACAGCAGCCTGGAGTTCCCTATCCTGGAAGTGGGAACGTCAGGAAACAAGTCCCTAGGGAGGCATCGTCAACAGGGAGTGTCTCCCCCTGCATGTTACGAAGGGTGTGCCAGACTGCCCTGAAGGAGGCAGAGATCCTGCCTTCCTCCCTACTGTTGAGAGGTCTCCTGGGACATCGGTTCCTAGCCCACCTCATGTTGGGTGGGCACCAGGCAAAGCCGTATTGTGTTTGTATGTGTACTCAGCGGCCTGGGGATCGCAGTCATGGAGTGGATGCATCGGGAGCCACGCCCCTTGGGAGGGGATTCTGTCATGGGACGCTCCCCACCACGAGTCACTTAGTACGGCCTGCCGTGTGCAGGGGGGTTCACTCATGTTTATAGCCACACCCCTGTGAAGGCACGCACCTGTACGGGATTAAGTGTTAGCGTGTGTCTGTCTATTTAAACCCCCGTCAGACGTGCCTCACCGTTGGTCTTTTTTGTTTGCTAACGTCTGAAGTGTAATGTTAGGATCCATGTTTGTCTAACCTGTGTTAATGTTAAAGTCTTAATCGTTAGTGTTAAGTATGTCTATGTTTATTGTTAATGTTGTGTTAGTGTCTCCATCGTCTATATGTTTTGTGTATCAATGTTTCACTCAGTCAAGAGAGTCTGTGCGTCCTGCTCCACGCCCTTCGGCATTCAGGCATCCGTTACACAGATGCTTCACCTCAAAATGATTAACTTAGCATACTAATTCAATAGAAATGGAATGGAATGATTTGTAGGTTTTATATTATTAATAAAACTGTCTTCATTTCATGATAGTTTTATTAAAGCTCTGCTCATTTGCATGTGGTTATGATATTCCACAAAACACTTAACCTTCAAGAAAATGTAAGTTTTAGGATCAGCAAATAAGATCCCAATCAATCCTGCTTTCCCATGTCCTCTTTCGGTACCTTCACTTCAAAGACAAAACTAAATTTTATTCTGGGGAGAGTAAGAGATGTAACATCCATCCAAACTTGAATATTTATTTTCTCTCTCTCTCTCTCTCTCTCTCTCTCTCTCTCTCTCTCTCTCTCTCTCTCTCTCTCTCATAACTAAATAAGATGCATTGTGCACAGAATTCTCTTTTTAAAAAGTCACTCACATACTTAAAACTGTGCCTGCATATGAATGTTATCTACCCACAAAATACATGTTACTACTTATAGCTGGGTGAAGGGTTACATTTTCTAAATGTTTTATGATTAACATTTGTCAAAAGCAGAAACATGCTTCCTCACTCTTCTTCTTCAGATTGTTCCGTATGTCATTAAAGAGCATGGGCATCCTAATATTCACAATCTAGTGAGTATATGCTGAGTGCTCGTGTTGGATAGAATCCTCAACACAGGGCCCTGAGAGCTTTAATTAAATCAATTCTGCAAAGTAATTCAATTATGATGTGTCAAAGTTTTTAAGAGAGACTGAAAGATTTGTTGATGCAAAAGTTCAAAAAGTGATATGTATGTCACCAAGTGAGAAGACTAGCTTGATTTGGAACTTCAGCAGGTATCCACCTCTTTATATCTTAACATCTGTGAAAATGAAAAACATTAAGCTATTGCTTATCATAACCACTGCTACAGGCTTTTAAATGAACAGAAATTATTCCCCATCAATTCACAATATGAAGAGACCCCTTATTACTGGTGGTGTTTCCTGTCAAGAAATAAGGGCTGGAGATATCACTGAAATAACTTGAGTCACCTCATGCCATTGAATTAATGTTCTCTTGTTGAACCAGTTGAGAATTTACAGATTAGTCATCACTTCTGTAGGTGAGGGAATTCTAAGAAAGCAGAGCAAGGATTCCTTACATGTGATATAAATTATGATTTAACTTGGGTGTGCATTCCTGGTCATTTGAATTCCTTAATGCTCTAAGACATATTCAGCTGATGGACATTTTTAAACCATTCATGAGCTGGAATTTAAGAGAGAGGTTTTGGGACTGCTCAGATATACAGTTCAGGAAGCATCAGTACTAACAGTAACACTGCTAATCATGAAATAATCATTCATCTTCTCTTTCTCTCGGTTTCCTCCCTCAGTGGGTCTTAGATTGCTAGCTCAAGCTCAGACTCCTCACTGGTGAGCTATTTTTAGCTTGTTAATAAGAATTCAGCGACTACTTTCTCCTTAAACAGTATGTGCCGAATAGCCATCCTGCAGACGCAGAGCCACAAAGCAAACAGCATGTTCCATTGCTTTGAGGTTCTGCTTGAACGTTGGTTCATTTACTGTGGCTCATTTGAATGTATATTCAAAAACAAATAAATAATGAATGGTACTGTTCTGCTAGGCTTTGCAGTTCTATTGTGCAGAGTTGTGGCTACCTTGAGCCTTTTATATATCAAGGAACTTGATGATTTTGAAAGCAGGAAGTAATATTCTCCTTTTTTGCCCGTTGTCTAATGTGTATGGAATACAATACCTTCCCGAGCCGACAATCAAGTCAGGAGAACTGCTGCTTGAGAGTTCACTTTTTCACTCCAGTCAAGACTCAGGTTTGCTGTATCACACACTAGCCCGATTGAAATAAAAGGGCTCTACGGCCATGCAATATTTATTAGCTAAGATTGTTTGCTTTGAACTAGTGCACTTACCAGCCAGCCAGACACCATCTGGTTCCCCCGGACTGTTGATGGCAGGTGATGATGTCGGGATTTGACGGCTCCTCGTCTCGATTTGATCAGGCGCTTTGTCTGCAGCTCTGCTGCTGAGCACAAGCGAGTTCACCTGCTTTGCTCCATTTGTCTTCCAGGGATCTGGGTAAATCTGAAACAAATCCAAACATTATCAGCTGCTTTTCTGAAGGTGCGTGGCACCCTGCTCTGAACCTCCGGAGAGCTTTCCATCCCCAAACCCCAAACACACACACCCCCACGTGTCTGCCTGCTCTTTCTCTGCTGTTCTTGCAGAGCAAGGAAGATGAAACGTCAACGGTGCCAGATTCCTGCAACACGGGACGCATATGCTCTTTCACGCATTCGCCGACAAAATGCGTGTAATTACAGTAATTATTGCCAACAGAGCAGCCACTAAAATGTATTTACAGTGGCATAACTGTCATCTGGAATAACCTTTTAGCATATTTCTATATATGTTAAAGTATGTCATCCCCCCACCCCCGCCCCCGGGTCCTCAGTGCATTTATTACACTGTAAGATTATGTGTTTTGTTCAGAGGTGTGGAGGCAAAACAGTAAAAGGGCAGGGATTTTAGCAGCCAGGCTGCCCTTCAGCAGAGGAAAAAGATACCACTGTGCACTGTAACAGAGTGAAACTGGTCCCTCCTCTGGTTTCTCAAGTCATGAAGCTGAACCACTCTAGATAACATGCCTGCCTCCCATGACTGCAGACTGCAGCTTCACGACAAAGGCACTGTACCCCCGTTGCGTGTGTTGAAAGATGAGTGAAACTACCCCTATTACACTTTACCAGAATTCTCTCACTTAGCAAGTGAACTGTCACCCTAAATGTCTGAAAAGCTTCACCTAAGTGTACACATATTTTCACACAAGAAGTCAGTCTACTGCTGGTATGGTTTGTCATTTATTGTCCTGTCCACATGTTGATAACTGTAGTGTGGCACAGGGTTTGACATATATGAAAGGTTAAACAGACTTATCAGGCATTAATACCATGTTAACAAGAGCCTGTGCCATGTAATTTAGAAGACAAGAGGACAGGTACAATAAGAGACAATAGTTCCACTCTTTAAATAGATATCCTATATTCTTATTTTGTCACCAACCCTGTACTTTAATCAACTTGGCTGAATGCCCAATTAAGTCTTTCCACACATGCTTTTACTGTATTGAGTCTCTTCATTTTCTTTGCTCATATCCATATTTATCCCATATTTATTTTATTTGGGGAGGTGAGTGTGTGTGTGTTTATGTGCGCATGTGTGCATGTTTGACGTGTGGGTTAAATGTTGTGTTATTGATGTGAGGACATCATGTATGTAAAGACTAGTGGAAAAATGGGTTCTTTGTGTTAAACAAACATACATTTAAATAAATCCACACCCCACGCAGAGAGACACAAAATGGCATTCTGGATGATGTGATTAGCTGTGCTCATGCACCTTTTCTTCTTATTATAATGACTTAATCCAAGAGCAAGGCTTTAATATCAGGTGTTGAAGAAAATTGAAAACACCTCATAAATAAGCAAACAGCCACAGCACAAAAACAAATGGCTACAAGATACAATAATGGTGCAGCCATCTCTAAAGAGATGCAGCTTCCATGCATTATGGAAATTTGCTAATGAGATCACTTCCAAAATGCTAACAGGACAGCTGTGGGTTTTTTTCCCCTACTCCCCTCGGTCAGGTGATCTAAGCACTGCACCAGCATACTCTTCGGCGTGGAGCGGGGGACGAGCCATGCCAAGCCCTCCTTGGGTCTCAGCCAGATCCGGGTCGCTGTAAATGCACCAAAAGCCAAAGCAATGGGACAGAAGCATAGCACCCCTGCCGTGGCTGGGATGGCAGGGAGTGGAGAGATGGCTGTTTCCATGGTGATGTGACGGGCACACCTGGTGAGACTGAGAGCTCTGTGGATTTATGTTCGTGTGTGAGCTGCATGGTGTTCAACTGCTGGATGTCAGGCCTGGAGTGGACTGCACAGAGCGGAGTTCTTGAGTGGCATGCATCTTAAGGTGTAAGATCTGATTGGTCTTGTTGGAGTCAGTTGCACAGAGCCACTTTTGGACTCGTTCCTCAAAGCTTTCTCGGGCATTGGCCCTTCAACTGCCAACATATCCCAGTCTCAGTGTTTTACCAATGCTATGATCCTTGACCCTTAATGCACACATGCCTGGGGCTTAATTGTTCCTGTTTTGAATTCCATATGTCTGAGGATGTGGATAGTGTAATCCAATGTAATATACAGAGCTTCTAATGAAATATTTTGTCAGTTTACTGTCCAGAGGAAGCTGCTTTTATCAGGGATGAGAATCCACCACTAATGAGGCTGCAAGCTAAACAGACTGGGCCTGCTTCATTCATTACAGACAGCAAGTTGTTTAGTGTTCTCTCTCTCTCTGTCTTCCTTTTCCCTCTTCTTCTTCTTTCACCCATCTTTCACTTTTCCCTCCCTTCTATATCTGTCCCTCAAATTATTTAAATAAAGTTTTTTGCTTTGCTTAGTATTTTCACTGCTTTCCTTAACAGGGGAATTAGAATATGTTACTTGTTCATAACACATCTAAGTGTCTTGGACAACCATCACACTGACCCTCTGAAGGCACCCCACATAGCATGGTGGGGATATTTTTGCATAATGTATGAAGTGATCACATATGAGTGCTTGTGTGCCGTGGTTCATCTCATTGGTCTCTCCCTTAGATGTGTTGGAAAGCCCACAGCCTTTGTTCACACTGTTCCACTCACCTAAGATTCTGATACTCACGAATGACACATCATGGTTTTGTGTGGCCCACAGTAATCCATTTTTAAAATACCTCTAGTCAATTTTCGTATTAGTGTTGAGAAGTGACACTTTTTAGGGAGCAATGGTTATGCTTCCTTCATAAGTAATATAGTTACCTGCATTCTATGCTTAGTATGCATATTTTATATTTCTGTAACTGGATGGGCTTTTCTTGTTTTGTTCTCAATTACAAGTAACCCAATATATTTTCTGTCATTGTGTCACTGTCATTCTGTTACTTTGAGGAGTTCTTAAAAAATAGCCAGCTAAATCTGCTTCAGTTACTTTAAGCAGCCTATGATCCTTTAAGGGGGAAAGCAGAAGATAGGAATGGTAGCATGGAGGGCCGTGAAGCCTGCGATCTTCAAGGACTGCTCCATCAGCTGTCCAGCACTGGCTTCCCAGTGGACTACATGACCTGCTGTGAGACAGGAGTAGAGGGAGAAGCAAGTAGAAGCAGATGGGAGGTTTACGATAAGCCTCTGCACATGTGAAATATTAATCCTTTCATGGCACCGCATGATGAATTCTGCTTTTATAAACTGACAAATTTTTAATGCTTTGCCACTAAAAGGGTAGAGTAGATCAATTATGCATGTATTCCAACCACTGTTTTCTCTTGTTTGGATTGTGCAGATTATTGCTGCCATGGTTTGGAATGAGAGTTGAAATATGCAAACTGTTTACCCAGGAGAGCATATTCATAAACATAAACAGTCTTGTTTTGTTAGAACTTCTTTAGCATACGCTATTTACAGTTTAGACATTTTGGGGGCATATTAAAACATCCTCATCACCCTCAAGAACTGCTTCACAGATACACTGAAAATAGTTTTGTAAATGTGTATCAAAATAAATTACTTTTATTATTATTTTATTATTTATTTATTTTACACACAGAAAAAAAAACTTTTACCAAGTAAATTGCTCACTTATTTGGACAACAGGCAAAGGGAAATTCTTTGACTTTCAATGAAAGTATACTTCAGTATACATCATTTAAAAACTACACACCATCCCACTTCCCCTCCATCAGGCAGGACCCTGAATGGCTCGCTTGGGGAAAAGACTCCCTGCATGAGCATCCAATGCTCCTTTACATCAATGAGAGAGAAAGAAAGAGATAGATAGATGGAGAGAGAGAAAGAGAGAGAGCAAGAGAGAGGGAAAGGCCTTTGGCAACCCAGAGGACCAACCAGAGCTGCCAAGTTTGGAAAGAGTCTTAAGCTTGACATTGATGCACCTTTGTCTTATTGTATGCAAATTGTCTGGGATGAAGGAGGAGCACGTTTGAAGTGCCGATTGTAATTTTAGGCCACAGCTTGGGTCTGCTTTATCCCAACCCTATTAATTACCCCTACCATGGAGGAGAACAACTTCATTATAGGATGGATAACAAGAGCAGAGAGAGGGAACGTAAGTTGCAAAAAGTCAAGAGAATGAAACTTATAATAAACTAACAGTTTCTTTACATAGAACTACAGTAGGGTGTATTATATGACCTGGCCTGTCCAAGAAGCAAATTAACAAGTATAATATGGGTGTCATGAGTCCACTCTGCTAGTGCCTTGTTATGTTGTTCTAGCCTCTGTTTGTACATAGCCTGTTCTGTTATCATGTGTTTTTGCTTATTGTACTCTATTCGTGTTGGATCTATGACCTTGTAGCGTTACCATGACATTGATATTGGATTTGCCCTTAATAAATCTTGCTCCTCTCAGCATTTCTGTCTGTATCCCATTAATTCCACATTACAGAATGGCCAGCCTACCAAGGACACAGTGAGAGAGTGAGAGTCCAGTATGTGGTTGTCCCTGTTTCTAAGCAGTCCAAGCCGGAGACAGCAAATCCTCTGGCACTGTGGGGATAAGGGCATCTCGTCATTCCCGGAAAACTTTAAAGGAAGATTCCAAATTCTATGACAGTGAGATCTCAGGTAAGTACCTTGGGTCTATCCTTCTTGATCAATGCCACTGGGAGGAACATGTAACGAGGATACAGATAGATGGAAGGAATGTACTGAAAACCCACTCTATGGCACTCGGTTAGCCCTCAAGCATCACTGCGAGCTTCCCATAGCTGGGGTGAGCCTTGTGAGCTGCCAAGAGGGTTCTGTTCTGAGTGTTCCTCCAGAGTCACCAAGCCTGCTTCCATGCCTGTCCCGTTGGCCTTCCATCCTGTTCCTGTCCCTGGCATTGTGGACACTATCCAGCCTGTTTCTGTTCCTGGTGTGGAAAATGCCACACAGCCTGTTCCTGTTTCTGTTCCGGCATTGTGGATGCAACTCAGCCTGTTCTTGTTCCCTGCATGGAAGACATCATCCAAGTTCCTGTTCCCATTGTGGAAGATGCCACTCAAGTTCCTGTTTCTGGCATGGAAGACACCGTCTGAATTCCTGCTCCAGGCATGTAAGACTGCCTGACTTCCTGTTCCCATGCCTCATGCCAGGTCTGTTCCCATGCCTTGCGCTAAGCTGGTTCCCACAGTCATGCCTCCAGACCTGCCACTGCTGATAGCCGCCAGGCCTATTCCCGAGCCTTGTGCCACACCTGTTCCTGTGGCCATGACTCCTGTCGCCTCTGCACCTCTGGACCTGCCAAAGCAGCTGCCAGCAGTAGCCACACATCCAGACCTGCCAGACCCGCCAGCCCCTAAGTCTGTTCCTGTGGCCACATTCCTGTGGCCACATCCTGTGGCAAGCCTGTGACTACAGCATTCTCCGCACCCCGAGACCCAAATCCTGTTGTCACCACTTTGTGTTTCCCAGCAGTCCCACTCCTGTCCAAGTCTCCTGTTGCCACTGCCCCATGGTTCCCACCCATCCTGTACCATTTGTTTGCTGTTCACCCTGGGATGCCAGTACCTCTGTTTTGCCTGCCCGATTGTTTTTCCTGGCTTGTTTCTGTGCCTGTCTTTGTTCCTGTCTCTGCTTCTGTTTCTGTCCCTGTGCCTGTTTATGTGTCTGTTCCTGTGTCCGTGTCCATTTTTGTTCCTCTCCCGGTGTGTTGTTTGGTTTTTGTTGCGTTTGTTGCCTCATCCTGTTCTTCCCTCTGTTGTCCCTTGTTTGGCCTTGTTTTATGTTGTGCCTCCTCGTCTTCCCCGTCAGTCTGTTTTTTGGCCTCAGCCCATTTATGTTTCTTCTGTTCCTGTTCCTACTCCCGCTCCCGTGTCCGCATCTGTGCCTGCTCCATCTGTTCTGTCGCCTGTTCATGTTCCTGTTGTCACCCCAGTTCATGTATCTGCTTCTTGTTCTGTTTCTGTTTCAGTTTCTGTTCCTTGTTTGGTGTCTCCTTCTTTGTCTGCCTGTATTCCTCCTGCTCCTGTTTTTGCCCCTGGTTCTGCCTCATCTCCTGTTCCTGTATCAGTTCTGGATCTCGGCCCGTGTTTCACTCCTGCTTCTGCTCATGTGTCAGTTGTTTCGGTTCCTGATGTTTCTGGTTCTGTTCCTGTTTCACCTTCTGTGTCTCCTGGCCCTGTTCTGCGTCCTGCCTCATATTCTTTGGCTCCTGTCCTGGTTTCTGCACCTGCATTGGTTCTGTTTGGTTCTTTTCCATCTGCTTTAGTTTCTGCTCCTCTCTCTGCTCACTCTCCAGAGTTCCACGTTAGAGAGAGGTTACTGTCACAATTCCCTTCCGCTAGCATTGTGATCTCCCTAGCAACCATGTCTCATGTTTTGCTTTGCTTTACATCCTGGTTTTGTTTCAGTGTGCTTTGTTTTGTTTTTTGTTTTCTCTGATCTCCCCCCTTGTTTGGTTTTCTCCATTTATTTGTTATAGCTGTTGCTTGTTTCTTCCTTGTTAGCTTGCGTATTTAAACCCCATCTTTTCCTCAGTATGTCGCTGGTAATTTGCCCTAGCTCATGTTATGTTTACTCAGCCTGTGTTCTAGCCTCTGTTTGTATGTAGCCTGTTCTGTTAACATGTGTTTTTGCTATTTGTACTCTGTTCGTGTTAGATTTATGACCTTGGACCGTTACCATAACCCTGATATTGGATTTGCCTTTAATAAATCTCACCCCTCTCAGCTTTTGCCTCTGCCTCCCATTTGCTCCATGTTATAATGGTACCTTATGTTATTGGGATGGTAACTCTGATGGACAGATTTCTTGCATTAGTGAAATGATCAAATTCTGAGGTGAAAAATTTAGGTGAAGATGCCCATTTGTGGAGCAAGTGTACATTTAGAAATACCAAGTGTGTACTTTTTAAGTAAAACTGACCCAAGTTCAGACTGCAGTTAAAAACAATTCTGAAGCCAGGTCTAGCCCACAGACATGATGTGCATAATAATAGTTTTCTGATGGTGTAGTTGTTTTGTTGTTGTGAGAGTCCTTTTTTATTGCAGCAAATATTAAAATTTGGGCTACCATTTCCAGCTGTTCCTGATTGGGCCTTTGAGGGACTGAAATTCATGCAGTGTTAGAAATAAAGTGGATGTGTCTATAAATGTCATGCACCCATTCGAGACATTGGAAGTGTTTTAATCATTGCACTGCAGCTGAGCAAACTCTTCATGTTGGGTTTGTTTCAGACAAAAAAACGATGTTCCCTCTGGTGGAGAAGAGTAATTGAAATTTGTCTCAAAGCAGTATAATTTCCATGTTAAATAAATTATCTGACAACACCTGGGCAACTCAATGAATCAATTAAAACAATGCTGCTTAGCTGAACACCAGAGTACAACCCCCCTAGCAGAGTAATGGTTTGCTATCTGGAGCAGACACACTGGCTGGTAGTGTAGTTGGGAAAAAGAGTTCTCATAAAGACATGTTTGTGTCAGGTCCTTGCAGAATGACTGTTAAGATAAAGCTTTTAAACTGTATGTTATTCATGTATCTAGGAAAGTTACCTTTATATCTTTATATAATTGGAGGATGGGCTTTATTGCATTTGAAGGGCAAATAATTTTCATATTATTTTAGCTTTAGGCAGCACCGTAACCCATATGCAGGACCTAGGTGTGCTTTTCCTTGTGGGTTTCCTTACAGAATTTCATTTGCAGTGTGTTGATTGTGAACCTGCACTGCACTCATAAACTTGGACAGGTGGAGACATAAAACTCAATTTCAACTGATTTCAACTGAATCAGAGGCGTAGATAATGTGCTCAAGAAACCATTTCCATTTACACTTTGGATTAGCATAAATATAAACAATATTGTACAAATATTGTGTTTACACCTGTATTTAAGTGTGCTCTTGTGGTGTAAATTGTTTAATTTCTCATGCACAGTATGCAAATAGGTAGAGTGGTAGGAAGTCTTTAAACTTTAAACATGGCAAGTGTAGGGTCACCAGACATGATTTTATTGTGCTTACTTTTCCACCTTTGACAGGTATATTAATAGTGCTAAGCTGTCAGGAAAATGTTTGCAGCAATTGTGATGGGAATTACTGAAAATACTATTCCACTGAACCAGCCACTATTGTTTAGGAAACAGAATTCATGGAGTTCCTTGGGATGATCTGGTGATGCATCCTGTGGAAGGGTAATTTCTCTAATTTGAACACATTGCATGGTTTCAGTGTACACCTGCTTGGGATCCACTCTCTCAGTGTGTGGTGTGTATTTTCACCTTGCGTTAGCATAGTTTTTACCCCATTCTTCCCCCATTTTTCCCGATCCAAATAATACACTCTGATATACACTATATTGCCAAAAGTATTCGCTCGTCTGCCTTTGCACGCATATGAACTAGAGTGAGATCCCAGTCTTAATCCATAGGGTTTAATATGATGTCGTCCCACCCTTTGCAGCTATAACAGCTTCAACTTTTCTGGGAAGGCATTTCACAAGGTTTAGGAGTATGTTTATGGGAATTTTTGACCATTCTTCCAGAAGTGCATTTGTAAGGTCAGACACTGATATTGGACAAAAAGGCCTCACTTGCAGTCTGCGATCTAATTCATCCCAAAGATGTTCTATCGGGTTGAGGTCAGGACTCTGTGCAGGCCAGTCAAGTTCTTCCACACCAAACTTGCTCATCCATGTCTTTATGGACCTTGTTTTGTGTACTGGTGCACAGTCATGTTGGAACAGGAAGGGGCCATCCCCAAACTGTTCCCACATAGTTGGGAGCATGAAATTGTCCAAAATCTCTTGGTATGCTGAAGCATTAACAGTTCCTTTCACTGGAACTAAGGGACTGAGCCCAGCTCCTGAAAAACAACCCCACACCATAATCCCTCCTCCACCAAACTTTACACTTGGCACAATGCAGTCAGAAAAGTACAGTTTTCCAGGCAACCGCCAAACCCAGACTCGTCCATCAGATTGCCAGACAGAGAAGCGTGATTTGTCACTTCAGAGAACATGTCTCCACTGCCCTAGAGTCCTGTGGTGGCGTGCTTTACACCACTGCATCCACTTTGTATTGCACTTGGTGATGTGTGAAGGCTTGGTTGCAGCTGCTCGGCCATGGAAACCCATTTTATGAAGCTCTTTACGCACTGTTCTTGCGCTAATTTGAAGGCCACATGAAGTTTGGAGGTCTGCAGCAATTGACTCTGCAGAAAGTTGGCGACCTCTGCGCACTATGTGCCTCAGCATCCGCTGACCCTGCTCTGTCATTTCACATGGCCTACCAATTTGTGGCTGAGTTACTGTCATTCCCAATCGCTTCCACTTTGTTATAATACCACTGACAGTTGACTGTGGAATATTTAGTAGCGAGGAAATTTCATGACTGGACTTGTTGCACAGGCGGCATCCTGTCATGGTACCACGGTAGAATTTACTGAGCTCCTGAGAGCGACCCTTTCTTTCACAAATGTTTGTAGAAGCAGTCTGCCTGCCTAGGTGCTTGGCTTTATATACTTGTGGCCATGGAAGTGATAGGAACACCTGAATTCAATGATTTGGATGGGTGAGTGAATACTTTTGGCAATATAGTGTAGATCACATTATTATGCAAGGTGTACATTGGGGTTTGGGGAGACTAGTCAGCTAACAGCCACTAAGAAACACCTAGCTTATAACTACACTCACTGGTCATTTTATTAAGTAGGGACATTTTATCATGTACAATTACAGACCATACTCATTCTATGCAATTGTACTGCATGTATCTTTACTATCTTCAGGTATGCATTAGCCATCAGTTCATTAATGTTCTGTTTGATCACAGTGCTACTGCTGACTACATATTAATAGGGTAGAGGTCCACTTTCAGCACAGCATGAACACTGACATACTAGCAGCATGGTCATGGGGGTTTGTACTAGTACACATTTAATACATGATGGAGCTTTTAATGTGTGTTTTTATATAATCCAAGTCACTGCTGGGTTAAGAATGTTCTGGCATGTTCTTCATTAAAAACCACCTACTGATGAAAGCATAGCAAATGATAGCCTATAGACTTTCTATATATCTACAATGTGTTAACAGTAAAGTGGTGTTTCTATTAAATGGTGAACTTTGTTACTTTTTGGTTTTCTTTTAAATTCTTATAGAGCACATTTACATTCTGAATATAATCTTTATGTTGTTACTTTAAAAAAGATGACTCATAAGACTAACACATTGTGAAAGGAACAGAAGTTCAGAAAAGAAACAACATAATGACCCTATCAAGTCACAGCCAAGCCAATTACAGATCTTTATATGCGCAAGGTAAAACCAAGAGTGCTCGCATCATTGCTATCAAGTGACCTTTAGTTGTGAGCAGTAGAATGTAGTCACAAATTCTCACAAAAGGTTTTGAGCTGATTTAAAGCAAATGATGAATACATTTGAAAACAAAATTTTTCCAGAAGTTTTAAAACTTATAGGTACAAAACATTCGGTTATCATCCAAATATTCCAAAAGCACCCATCTTGTTTCAGGGGTGGTTTGTTTCACTTTTGATCTTTTTGAAGTGTAACATTATATAACTGTGCATATGCTTATTTTATATTTGACAAAGGCAAATCAACCAACTGAAGGTGATGGGAGAAGGGGAAATCAGATAGCAGTGGAAAAACTTCCCATATTTGTTCAGCTATTTATAGAGATCACACTCTTTCTGCCAGAGAGTGAAGCTGCCGTTATCCTGCCTGATTACTTGGCTATCACTCCCCATCAATTTGGCTATCACTCCCCATGAAGGACAGACATGACACATTCCATGGAAGACCATGGACTCTTCAAAACCACTCTGTAGATCTTGCAGGGAAAGAGACCTGGCTGGACCACAGAGAAAAGACTATGCTGCTGATGCTAACCCATGTAAAAGGAGTATCCTTTGGTTGTGTTTATGTTGAATATGTGACAGTAGAATTGGGTCTGGCTCTGCTTTTGTGTACCTTCATTTGTGTTGTTGAGCCCCTGCTAGGTTTTCTGATCACATTGTCATCTAGTCATTGTCACACCTCATTCATTAAGCAGTGTTTGCAGAACAGAATTTGCATTCATGGTACCTCGCTAACAACCTAAGAAGCACAGCTCACCTATCTATCTAGCTCAAATCATTTAATACTATTATACTGCTAGTATATCATATAAAAAACTCTCTGTTTACTGTACACGTCTACACGTGATGATATTGAGTCTGGCATGTGGGAAACTTCACCACCAAGGACAGAGAAAGGAAACCGCTAGAGGCTGAGCACAAAGCGCTTTGAAATGGAGGTTAGAAAGGATCTTGGGCCCCTACAGATCTCTCTTCGTATGTCTGGGTTAACACTACACTGACTATGCATGAGACACCTCATTTGCATCTCAGGTTGCATAGAAACACTGCTGCCAAGTCTCACAGACCTTATTCTCTCTCCCTTTTGATAAGCCCTGTTCACTAGTCTATGATGGGGGTCTTTAAATCCCTCAGCTAGCGTCTTTGTAAGAGTGCCCTGCAGGGACATGTGATACTAATGAATTCTCAGTAGTTTGCAGTGCTGGAGCATAATGTTATGCCCAATCCTCATTTGAACCCCCTTGATCCTTTTTCCCCCTCCATTTTTTTTCTCTCCCACTGCCTACAGACTGCAGCCGAGACCTCTCTGCAGACACCTGGGTTTTCCCAGGTTGTCCCAGGTTAGCCTGGGATGGTGCAGGACAATCAGAGGCTGGAGAATGGACACAATTCTGCAAGGCCTCACACAGGAGCAGCAAGATCGCATGGTTGCTGATCTAAGCGATTTTACTTGATTGTTCTCTCACACTATACTTACACAGTCGAGGTGATTAAATCCATAGGCTACTCCTCCCTTCGCTTCCATGTGCTAAAGTGTTTCCCTTTTTCCAGATCATTTTGTAAGATGTCTGAGACCTTTAAACTTTAACTTTTCTGTCTCGTGACTAAGTAGCACTACCCTAAACTATAAACTGTTGTGTCACAGAGATAGTGGGAATCTTTCTCCATTGTTCCTGAGCAGTAATTACAAACAGATCATCTTCTTCTCCCCACACAGCTGAGCGATAAGGCCAGCAAGCATGTAGGAGGAAGCGGCATTACATAAAGTTGGTTTGTTTTTGGGCGTTTATGAGGGAAGTCAGCAGCCAGTGAGAGTCAGAGCGGGTAGCGCAGCTTGCCATGGACAGATAAGAACCGGCAACGTGCTCTGATTAAGGAGGCAGTGTAGCGTGAGCTCCTTGCTATCTCATTGCATTGTGAAGCCAGAATGAGAGTTTGGGACAAGGCCCTGGGGAACACTGCTATGTCTCCCACATTCCAAAAAAAAAGTCAAAGGAAGGCAAGAAATGTAATAAATAAAATATTCCAAATGATTCAAAGCCAACTCAAGGTTCTGAAACAGCATGGATAGCCTTACTTTGAATATAAATATAGAAATGACAGAGGACTTTAGAAGGTGTCTAGAATTCTGCAGTAACCATGGTGCCAAAGAATAGAATTTGGCTTTTATCACATGGGCAGATTTTGTAGGAGCAAAGTCATGGAAGCAAACTTACTGTGTTGAAGATGTACAGTTTAAATTCATGTCATGTACATTGTGGCTGAAAGCCAAGTCAAGTGCTAGGCGATTTCCTCAGCCAGCCACTGGGAACCAAAAGTTCCAAATTTGTTCTCTTCACTGCTGCACAGAAAAGGCGCTATAACAAGGGAATGAGTTGTGATGGATGGGGCAGAATGGCACCATTTCTGTTAATGAAAGTGATTACAAGTGTCAGGAAACGTCACACCACCGCCTTTCCTCTAGAATATAATTGGGAGCAGGGCACACTGAGTGATAATTGCAGTTCATCAGATCAGATTTTACACCAGGGGCTTTTGTTCACATCTCTCAGCTACCTGCAGATCTTGTACCTTCGGAAACGGGCAGCTCCCTCATGGGCCCTCTCTGTTGTGCAGGCAGAATATGAAGAACCTTGAAATGTAACAAATTACAGCAGACCTGGAGAGTCACAGTAAGGAAACTTTTCTCTATGTATCATTGGACATTAAAACACTGGCATTAAGTTGCAGTGTGCAGAGCCAAGTTGAAGGATTTTCATTTGCACCTCCTCTCAGGGTTCAAGTGCTTGGTTCAAGTCCTAATGATCTGCCTTTGGACCTCAGACTAAGGGTGGCAGGAAAAGGGAAATTAGAAAGAATTCCTTATATTTCATCCTAGCGTTTATCGAAAGGACAAGTCACCGTCTCACTGACACACACACACACACACACAAGTGCGTACACACACACACACAGACACACACACACACACACACACACACACACACACAATCAACATCCCACAGTTGCTCACATTCCAGCTTCATTAAGGTGCTGTGGCTTCCTTCCCCTCTTCCTCTCTTCATTTTCATCAAAACATTGCAGATGAGGTCCTGAGCCCAATTAATCACAGAGCACTGCTTCCTCATGCCCACTCTCTCCCTCCCCCCACATTAATCAACCAGCCCACCACACATGCTAACTCCCCTTCACTGAGCCTGGCAGTTCTGTCAGCCAACATCAACACATGGGCCTATACACACACACACACACACACACACCCTCACACGTGCGCTTATCTGCCATGACGCGTTCACTCGAGATGTCTGTCACATGCTCAAATGTTCATAATCTCTTCTTCCTTCTCTCCAACTTGCTGCACCATCCCATATGTCCACAAATGCATGCGCACACACAAACACACACATCCCCATGACATCATAACATGCATTCATTGTTTACTGACTTACAGTCATATCACTGTGGACTGCTTAAGGACACAGTGAAGAAACACATACGCACAGGCTCGCACACACGCACACACACACACACACACACACACACACACACACACACACACACACACATATATATATAATTACTGAACATTATTTTACCATTATATATTGTCCCAATTTGGAGTTATATTGTCATTGTTAATTTGTGTCTTGCTGCAATGTCATTCACAAACTTTCAAGCAACCTACTTCCTTTGATTCAGCAAAGAAGCAAATCACCGGTGTATGGAAAATGAATAGCCATGTGAACCCCCCCCCCCCCCTTCCCCACCCCATGTCTGACAGGTCAAGAGTGAACGGAGGGAGGAACGTAGAAACGTCGCACTGTATGCACTCAGGCGTGTTCTCACACACGCTCCCTGCCTAACTACAGTGCACGTGGGAATTGGCTGCAGAAGCGCCCGCCCTTTTTGGGGGCCACCATGTTGCTTCTGCTCTGTTAAGTTCCAACTACATGTGCTGATTGCATTTTAACGACAATGCTGTACTGTTGTCCTACATGCCGATAAAGCCACCAGTCTTGTTCAGTCGCATGTTACATGTGCAAGAGAGAGAGACACAGAAAGAGAGATAGAAAGAAAGAGAGAGCAAGTCAAAGGGAGAGAAAAGCATTGAGCAGAGAATGTCAATGCTGACTCCTCTGTCTCTCTCTTATTCAAGCGCTCCCTAAAACCTCGAAATGGATGCAATTATTGATGGTGAATTTGCGCTGTTGCTTACAGAAGTCGGGGTAATTCTGTAATCCACATTTTAGCTGGGCTCCAGCACACTAAGACAGGCCTCTTGCCTGCACTCAGCCTCTCCACTCCACTCATGGAATGAGCTCCTCACCCTAACGCAAAAGGTCAAAAACTGCGAAGGGTAACCGCAGGGGCCGCAGTCGTCGGCTGAGGAAGAGTCAGTCACGATGGACGCTCCCCTCCCACCAGCATGTGGCAGCCGAGCCTGAAACGAGACGTCGTGCCCTGAAACTAAAGGAAGTGACAGCCATTTAAAGCATTCCAGTGCTTGACAGGTCCTTAAACACCCAGAGTCACAGTCTGTGTGTTCCAGCAGCGTATGAGCACAGTGCACTCAAAGGAGAGTGGGCCAAATTAATTAAGCATTGATAGCACTGGAGAGAGGCCACATGGATTCTGATTCACATACAACCTGCTGTGAAGCTGCCTGCCCTTATCTGACATTTAGACTTCACATGCTGCCACTCTTTGGCTTAGGACCTGATAACTCATAAATGCTTCATGTCCTTATTTATGACTGCCCGTGTTAGGACAATGACATCTGGCCATTCCGTGTGGGCTTGTAGATTGCCTGTCCCGAAAGAGGCCCTTGCTACACATCAAAATGACTTCTCGGACTACATGCAGTATGGCACACTGCGCTGCCTCTGACACTCAGATCATCACAATGTGGCAGATTTTGAAAAAAGCAGACACGCACACTGAATATGGGTGCCAGCCAATAAACAATGTGTTAAGTGCTCAGAGCATGACTTGAAGCAGTGATACATTATTAATACTTCTGCAAACATAAAAGCCTCGCCTTGTAAACTTGCTAAGACTTTCACCACACAACCTTTTCTGATCATCAAACTATTTATGTAATAAGAAATATGAAAATTTACTGCAGATAGCTGCAAATCTCCCCGCTTTGATCTCGGTGGCCATGAAAGGGATGCGCTCTTCACAACCGAGATAGTTGGCCGGCTGCTCATCCATTAATATGCCTCAAGAGAACCCCCAAGAATGGGCCTCTTCTCCCCTCTCCTCCCCTCTCCTCCACGCGCACTGAGTCGAATGCTCATCCAGATGGAGCCTGTTGTCTGAGCCACTCATGCTCACATATCATCTTTGATTCCGCATAAACCTTGCCATTTCGTTTCATTGTTAGGTTTTCCCGAGGTGAGGTAGCACTGGAGTCTGCCAAGCTGCAGCACTGTACGACTGGTCGTTAAGGTGCGAATTGCAGGATTCCAGCTGCCCGTGTGATATATTCACGGCACTCGCTTGGGTATCTTAAAACGTGGTTTGCTTCGGCCAATTCCGCGCTTCGACACGCGGTGTTAATGGAACCAAATCGCCTGCACTGCAGATTATGCTGTAAAAAGATTGGTGTCGTAGAAAAGCGATTAGAGAACCCTGTTCTGGAGAAAAAGACAAAGAGTGGTAGGGTAGCAGATGCTGGATGGCAAATTTTAAGCCACAGTTGGGTGTAGCTAATGCGTCATGTGCATGAGAATGCCATCGTTCGCAACTACGTGAATGTTATCTTGAAATGTCTACTATATTAGTCAGGTGGGATCATGCAGTTGGTGAGGATGAAGTATAAACGGGTGAAATGTTGAATTTAATCCTCAAGTTTTTGATTGCATAGCATCAGTATAATGAGGCAGGTTCACAAGTCAAAAGCTATTTTGCAATTAAGTCCCTCCCACCCCCGCACTTTCTTTTGAAGTCAGTACTGAGTAGTGTGCATGTTGCAGATCTAGTGAGGGGGGGATCACCATAATTAAATCACAAATTACCCTAAAGAGAATAGAAAGTTAAGAAATTTTCTCCTGGAGTATACAACGTATCAGGCATGTGTATGGCTAGAATAGGCTATAGGCAGTTTTGCATCTAAGTAAAATCATTACATACACAGGACCATGCTTCTATATATTCATAATTTATAATATATAATAAAGCATCAGCTTTATTATTTACCATTTGTGAATGATGGGGCCACGATTTATTGGGGTTTGAACATGAGAAGTTTAAAAGCATATACACATAAAGAGGGGTAGCTCGCTTTCCCAATTTGGTCCCTCACGTCAATCTTAACAGGCGCAACTCACATCCATGTCTACCCATCAATTAAATTTTAATAAGAAAAAGGTCAACTGCTTTTTTTTTCTTGCTTTTTTTTTTACTGTAACAGTCCAAATTGTCGCTTAGCACCATGAAGTTCAACATCAGTTCCTCTGAAGTTACGCTCTGTATTGATCCGAGCTTGATTAAGCAGATTTATTCAAACAAGTCCTCACACCGCGGCTCAGGAAATGGTCCCTGGCTCCTTGGTAATCGTACATGTAGATGGTAATTGCTTGTTTATGCTTTGAAGGCAGATGAGGGGAGTTGAGAGACACTTGGAATTGATCCGGACGCTGAGTGATGCGAACGTGACCCAGTGCCGTCAGAGATGGGTGGACTGATGGGGTGAGTGATGGCAGTTTAACGTGATCATGCTGGATTGCATCTGCTGTTCTCGCATGCTCGTTACGACCTGGAGCGGACTGAGCAATATTTGGACGGCCCTGAGGCCTTGCTTTTACTATCCCTCACTCTCTGTACCATGCGGAGCGCCAGGCATGCCAGGCACGGGGTGCAGAACAAGGCGTGCCTTCTCTACCCAGAAACCCTCCAAATGGCTACAGTTCACTTGCACTCTTATTTCCCAAGAACTCAGAATCCTTCCCAGCGACATACTCACCCGTTTTTCAAAAACGGGGCACAGATGTCTCAATTGACGTAAAACTGATGAAAGTTCAGGCATTTGATGTTTTATGGCCTGAGGATGCTTCCAGGCTAATGCTGTCCTTGTCTAAACATTGTGTGGAAACACATGACATTGGAGACTTAGGGATTTTCAGTTGCAGAAACGAATGTCTTTCCTGATTCTCAAAGTTTTCCACAAGTAAATTGCTGATCGAGCTACTCAACACCATTTTGTTATATGAAACATCTTGAAAATAGAAGATTTCTAGTAAACATATAGACAATTTAATGTCTTTGTTTCTCTGTGTTGTAAAACTATACCTTTGTTTCTCTTTGATCCATGCCCCATTTAAAATACAGTTAGTATAGCTATTATTCTAAAGATTTGTGGCCTATCAGGTCTGGGTAATGGCCCTCTCGTAGTCTCTGTAATAGCCATGCATTGTCATGAAATACGAAGTGAAGGGCTCATCATTAATGTATGAATAGCTTCTTTTTGCTCTTTTTTTTGTACTATGAGATGTAATAATCATTATTTCAAAATCTATTTAATGGAACAACATCCGTGTTCACATTTACTATTAAGATTACACTTAAGTATGTGGAGTCAAGAATATATGAATTGGTGTGGCACAGGCACTACTAAATTAATTCAATATATAGATGCATTACAGTTTTACAGTGATTATTGTAGTGAAAATAAACCAGGCCAAGCTTTTATGTGGTTACTCTTCGAACTCCAAGAGTCACTGATCTTAGTGGGTGCTTGGTGACAAAGTAGGTTTCAGTTATTTATGTAACTTCTGCGAACTTTATATAAGAGAGCATGTCTAGATTATAAACACACAAATGACAAGCACATAGAAACATGGTTAATGTATCCTTCTAAGATACTTCTAAGCTTGCATATCCATGATCCCTAAATTTCTTTATCAAGAATTGAATTACCCTTACAGCAAAGAGATCATACTTCATTAGGATTTTCTGTGTGTGTGTGTGTGTGTGTGTGTGTGTGTGTGTGTGTGTGTGTGTATGAATGTGTGAGAGAGACTGAGGGGAATGTGCTGTTCAGAAGGCATTGATTAATTATGCCACACACGATTAGGCCATCAAATCGAGTGTGTCCTCTTCCCCTGTGACGAGGTGATGTCAGAATTTGATGAGGTAATAGTGTGTTGCCTCTTCTATCTCTCAGTAGTGAAGATGAGTGACTTCTTCAAAAGCTCTGGATTAAGGTGCCTTCACTGAGACTCTGGAAGTGTTAGCCTTCAGGGAATGGAAGGAGCATAGCAACCCCATTAGGCCTGTTGCCTATATATATATATATATATATGTATGTGCGTGTGTGTGTGTGTGTGTGTTCCGACATCCTCTGCATATACCCTCTCGCACTTGGGTTGCTTGAATAACCAAGATATGATCCTGTGGAACTTCCAGATACAGACTGACGAAATGATAATGCCTACCCATCTCTCTCTCTCTCTCTCTCTCTCTCTCTCTCTCTCTCTCTCTCTCCTCTGTCCAAAACATACATATCCAGTATAGACACTTACTGGCCACTTTATTAGGTGTACCTGTTCAACTGCTCGTTAATCTAATTTCTTATCAGCCCATCATATGGCATATAGACATGCTCAAAGTGACCTGCAAAAGTTCAAACTTACCATTACAATGGGGAAGAAAGATGATTTAAGTGACTGAGTGTAGCATGGTGGTTGGTGCTAGACTGGCTGCTCTGAGTATTTCAGAAACTGCTGGTCTACTGGGATTTTCACACACAAACATCTCTAGGGGTTACAAAGAATTGTCCAAAAAGAGAAACTATCCAGCAAATGGCAGTTCTCTGGGCAAAAAATGCCTTGTTGATGCCATTCTTGTCAGCTAAGAACAGGCAACTGAGGCTACAATTCACATGGGCCCACCAAAATTGGACAACAGAAGATTGGAAAAATGTTGCCCACTCTGATGAGTCTCGATTTCTGCTGCAACATTCAGATGGTAGGGTTAGAATTTGGCGTAAACAACATGAAAGCATGGATCCACCCTGCCTGGTATTAATGGTTTAGGCTGCTGCTTATGGTATAATGGTATGGGGGATATTTTGTTTTGGCACACTTTGGGCACCTTAATACAAATTGAGCATCGTTAAATTGCCACAGCCTACCTGAGTATTGTTGCTGACCATGTCCATCCCTTTATGACCACAATGTGCCCATCTTCTAATGGCTACTTCCAGCAAGATAGCAAGCCTTATCATAAAGCTCAAATCAACTCAGACTTGAATCTTGAACATGACAATGAGTTCACTCAGTCCAATAAAACACCTTTGGGATGTGATGAAATGGGAGATTTGCATCATGGATAAGCAGCGGACAAAATCTGCAGCAACATGTCAATATGGACTAAAATCTCTCAGGAATGTTTCCAGCAGCTTGTTGAATCTATGACATGAAGAATTTAGGCAGTTCTGAAGGCAAAAGGGGGTCCAAACCAGTATTAGCAAAGTGTAGTTAATAAAGTGGCCTGTGTGTGTGTGTGTGTGTATTGTCTCTGTCTCTATCTTTCTCTTCCTTCTTTCTCACAACATCTACCATGTTGGAAGGGTGAGGAGAGACATTGATAAAAGTACTAAAATGAATGATGATATGTGGGGGAAAAAGGTTGTTCATCTTCAAAATCTGCCTTGCACTTCTACTGAAATTTCTAATGAACATGGAAAATAAGCAAATGTTGAATATGGAGGAAGTGGTGATATGTTTGGTTTTGGGATTGAAATAAAGAGGGAAAAGGGAGAAGAAGCACATGTCTGTCTTGTCTCTTGAAAGCAGGATAAAATCGCTGTCTTTAGCAGTGGATGGTGATTAAAACCAAGTGATCCATTAAGGATTCTCCTCACACCCTTTAATTCCAGCTCCATGGCTTGTCATCTTAAACACAGGCTCCGCCATGTTTCCACCTGTTCTTGTCTAATAGGAAAGCAATGAAATGGGGTTGTAAAATCACATATAAATCTTTCAGGGTGCTAATAAAAAAGTCCCTTCAGCCAGTTAGAGCAGTTGTCTTTGAGTGGATATCACTAAGTATTAGTGTTTGCTGCCTATAAGAAATAATGCTATAAATGTGTGACAGGCAGCCACTAAGATGACAGGTGTCTTCTCTGTCTCTCATAGCATTAGAATTAAACTTTAAAAGGAAAAATGCTCCTAGGGGAGCCATTTTAGGGTGTGTTCATCTTATCACTGTTGGGAAACCCTGCTTTTTACAGTAGACATTGTTGCAAAGAAGCTTTATAAAAAAATCTTGCTTCAGACCTCTAATGATTGAGTTGAGAGTAAAAAATAGAGGGAAAAACAAGGGAAGCATAACAAAGAGGGATAGGGAAGTTCAGAATGAGGTGAAACCTTCCTTGGAGTGACACCAGACAGTGAAGATTTAGACAAAGCAGGAATTTAAAAAAACAAACACTTGGATGTCACAAAGGAAAGGCAGGTAAGCACCTGTATAGGTTTAGGACAACCACCACCAGTATACATGATGTTATAATATTAACCATTGAGGGGCATGAAGAACATAACTTGAGTAGATTCAATTAAAGATGAAGTCCACATCTCTGGAGTGTCCAGGGTGGAGGGTGGTTACAGATGAAGTCCACATCTCTGGAGTGTCCAGGATGGAGGGTGGTTATCATTGCTGCTGCGAGGTGAACGGCACAGGCATATGGGTCATGAGACGATCCAGCAAGTAAAGCAGGCATCCCACGGAATTACCTTGGAGTGCTGGCCCATCACACGGCTTCTCAGCATCGGTACTCTGGGTCAAGCACCAGCCAGAGCACATGCATGGCTCAGTGAAACATAAAATAGATTGTTAAGTATGGATTTCTCACCAGTAGTAGTACAGGATGATCATTTTACAAATTAGATTTCTGTGAGGCTTAGCTGTAATTCGATGGAGCCTCAATTTCTTTTAGCCTAAATGGAAAAAAAAGTGGTTTTGCTCTCTGTTAGCAATACACAGATTACAGGTGAAGTCTGGGGCTAGTAGTAGTGATGTGGATGTGATAACTCCTGTAATAGTAAACAACAGAAAATGTTTGAAGAAGTCTGATTGATCTGTACATAATGTTTAAACATTTAAAATTCCTTATTCTCAGTCTTTTGTGTAAACCTATCCTGCATAAGGAGAAAGGTTGTTTCAGACAATTAATTATTATGCACAATCATTTTAATGTGCATGATCTAATTGGAAAAAAAAAAATAAAAAATTGGATGGAAATGTTTAGAATCCTGCTTAGAAAGGTTTTCCACTCGCTTGAGGCTCTACACACCACCCACATTGTCAATGAAAATTTTATGTGACAAATAGGTGATGGATTGTTGAATAAATAAGAGATGCAGCAAATTTTACATGACAGATCAGCTGTTTGGTCTGAATGCACTGCACTGTTGCACCCGTAGGGCGCTATAAATAAAGAGACCCACTGGTCTCATGCGTCAGAGTGGCCCGCTGTCATCCTGTTTCCGAAAGCAAGAAATATGGTCTCATATTTATCTGACACAAAACAACCAGGTCTAAACAACCCTGACATCATTTTTTTCACCGACATTGAAATCTTGTTTTCAGAAATCCAGATTATTTGCTTCCATCCAACAGATTCAGATCCTTCGTTTGTGGCAAAGGAAACAAGATTGTGGAACCTAACAATTGTACAAAATGACTGCAGTCAGCTCAAATAATCGTGATTATGTGATAATTGCGAGAGGTCTATGATATGTGTGCTACCTGAATTTAATTTGGTAGAAAATAGGTTTGATGTTAGTTGGACTTTTAAGGGTGAAATGGGTCGAGCTGGGTAGATGCAGTATCATGAACCTCTCGTAATGAGTACAGCTTCACTGTGAATATTCATCATGAGGACTTCCCTAATTCAAGTGTGCAATTCCAAATTAAATTCAGGCAGCACACGTATCATAGACCTCTCACAATAATTATATAATCATGATTATTTGAGATATTAGGATCTGCAGGCTATATTTTCCTTAAGGCAGTAGGTTTTATCAGGTTTAAATGGTTGGATTAGGAACCCTACAACCTGTTCGAACCCATTTGAGAGCAATCCAGTGATGCCTGTATATCTGCACCATTATCACAACTTTATATCATGTCATGCTGTTGCGGTATTACATAACAGAAGTGTCAAAATTGTGCTCCAAGGTGGGATATGAAGTTTGAAAAAGACAGTAATTCTGGATGGCCCAGCTCATGTCCTGCCCCCAAAAAAAATCACACCCTAAAGCGTGATTAATGATCGATTGCTTGCTGTATCTTTCCCTTCGTCTGCTGGACTTGCTCTCCCTTTGATGTGGTCGGTTCACCATTTCTGAGTGACTCTGTTAGTGCAGGTCATGGTCTGAGGAATCATTTCCATGACAACAGTGTGCTGAGGAGCTGGTCCAGGAAGGTGGGAGATAATTCTGAAATCTGCACACCTCATTTCCGTAGAAGAAAAAAAGAATGGAAAGGAAGAAAGAGAAGGGACAGAGTAAGTAAAGGGAGCGAGAGAGAGAAGGAGAGAAAGAAGAGGTAGAGCAAGAGAACCAAGGCCCTTCAGGCTTTGTCAGCAGCTGTGGATGCACAGGCAGGAGAGAAATGCAATCATTTATCTATTTTTGGATTGTTCTTTCTGAAAGGGTCATTTTCCTGTGCACTGAGATGATGATTCCAGACTTAATATCATCCCACAGAAGTTTAAATAGCCAATGGAAACAATGAGATAAGGTTACCACCCTAACCAGGATGTGAAATTCATTATTTCAATCAAAACATTTAGGGTTATGGATTGCTCACACACCTTCAGCTCACCCCACAAAATCCATGATTTCCACAGGAGAGCTGCCCACAATTAGCCACTAATGACTACGCATCTGTGTTAATTACCTAATGATTACCCAGACTCTATTAGTGCATACATTAGGACCTAGGCATGGATGGAATTACTGGTAAATGATGTCAGAGGTTGATTGCTAAGGATATTTTCAGGGCTCAAGTTATTACAAAGCACCGTGTGTTGAGTTTCCCGCTAAACCTAAAGCTCCTGCTGTTTGAGTGGAGAGGCCCCAGCATCTTTCTCAGCTGACTGAGATGGAACAGGAGTGTCAATATTTGGTGAGAGCTCGGAGGCAGAGTGACGTATTAATAACCCATGGTTTAACGCAGACAGCCCCCACATGAACTAGTGCACCAGCACATAATCTGCAAATGTAACAAGGCTAATTCACCACACAACCTGTAGGAGGGACACCTCCTCTGCCCGGACTGACTGCTTGATCACAGCCTACCTCTGGGGAGGGCTGACCTCCAACAGCTACCCAATCACACGCCCCCCACCGCCGCCAAATCTGCGGATAAGGATGGCTCTGTAGCCAACAGTCTGGCTCGTTGAGCATTCACAAACACACATGAGGTGAGAGCTGAAGCAAGACTTTAAGACGGTAGTTTGAGCAGACTTTCCTTGTGATTGGAGCATTTGTGTGCTCTCTCTGCTAACTCCATCTACATGTGAGAATTCATGTGTACTGTGTATATGGTAGTCCTCTAATAATATTCAGTGATGTGTCTGAACTGGGGAAATGAGTCAAGTCGTTCATTTCCCTGCTGGTGTTTTATGCATGGACCCTATTCCTTGATGGAGAGTGGACACTTTTTAATTCATGAGCCACTAATCCATTTATTTATCAAATCCCCTCAAGTGTGATATTTAGAGGTAGTTGGCCCTCTGTTGCACTGCCTACCTAACACCAGCCTCCCTGTATGTATACATTAACCTCTTGACACAATCTCTTACTCTTTTTAGCAGACAAATCTCCGCAATGTCTTTAGCACAGCCTGGAAACTGGGTTTGATTTTTTATTTTTTTTATTTGCTCTTGACACTGTTTTTCTTTGTAGAGCATGAGCCTATCAACTGGATATTTTGACGTTCAAGGACACTCCATGAATGTAAATGATGATGTATAAGCGCAAAAGCCTAAGAACTTTGTGCAAAGTAATAAATTAATCTAATTTAATTTTCTCTGTCTGGAATCTGTTTATGGTTTATGCAAAAAAAGGACTGTCAGTGCTTTTTCATTGCAAAGTTGGCAGTGGCTACATGCAGTAGGCTCTGGACCTGAAGAGGCACATTCTTGTTTCACATGAAGGTGCTCTTTGCACCTGTGGAGGTCCAAATTGTTTATGTTCATTAGCCTTCTGACCACCATCCTCTTCTCTCCAACATTCACACCTGATCCTTCAAACCACACAGTTCAAAACAATCAGGTGATCTGACCAAAAGGCTTTGAAGTAGTCAAGAAATTCTTGAAGGGTTGAAGGGAAAAAAAAAGGGTCTGGTCTTCAAGAGAAGATGAGGCTTCAGCTCTTGATATTCTTGCCAAAATAGTTCTGATAAAAGGGCACATTTTCTTACAAAACATTTCAATTACAGCTAATCACTACTAAGGGAGATAATGGCCTCCACTGTCTAAACAAGTTTGTTATTGTGAGAATAGAGAGCAAGGAAACCCAGTACATTTCAAGAAAGAAAAGCCTAACCCAGACCAGAGAAGTTCTAAGAACTTCAGCAGAACACACACACTCCCACACACACACACAGACACACAAATTCTTAATATCTGCTAACCATACATGCAGCAGGGATGGTTCAAACACTCCAAGTGCTGGGAGACAGGTGTTGTCGGCTTTCTCTTGCTGTACTCACCAGCTGACCAGCATGATGCCCTGGATGTGGAGGTAGGAGGCATGGGCTCTAATAGCCTCATGTGACTCGGCTGTCCACCAGATTTGGGCCCGATATGCACATCCATGCCAGGGACTTTCATCTCCACTTCCCTGCAACCCCCTTTGCAGTTTTGTTTGGATGTTAACTTCTCTCTCCACAGGCAGACTGGGTCTTTAATAGGATGTGTACTTTTCCCTTGTTTCCCATTAGCATCATGCAGTCTTTTACTAATGTATATCTCTTCCAACATTGCTTTTATAATCTACCATCTCTGCCTCTATTAAGGCCTCCTCTGGCCTTCATTTTCTCAGAGAAAGTGATATACTCTGATTTCCTGAACTGCAGCTTTAGGATCAATTAAAAAAAATTAAGCGTCTAATGAAGTGCTGGCTTGATGAGAGGCCACAGATGAAGTCGGGCTGTATCTACACCATATCCAGCAGGAATGGGGAGGACTGGAGGTAGACCACACAGACCAGTCTGATGAATGGGGAGGGTTGGAGGTAGACCACACAGACCAGTCTGATGAATGGGGAGGGCTGGATGTAGACCACACAGACCAGTCTGATGAATGGGGAGGGTTGGAGGTAGACCACACAGACCAGTCTGATGAATGGGGAGGGTTGGAGGTAGACCACACAGACCAGTCTGATGAATGGGGAGGGTTGGAGGTAGACCACACAGACCAGTCTGATAAATGGGGAGGGCTGGATGTAGACCACACAGACCAGTCTGATGAATGGGGAGGGTTGGAGGTAGACCAAACAGACCAGTCTGATGAATGGGGAGGGTTGGAGGTAGACCACACAGACCAGTCTGATGAATGGGGAGGGTTGGAGGTAGACCACACAGACCAGTCTGATGAATGGGGAGGGCTGGATGTAGACCACACAGACCAGTCTGATGAATGGGGAGGGTTGGAGGTAGACCACACAGACCAGTCTGATGAATGGGGAGGGTTGGAGGTAGACTACACAGACCAGTCTGATGAATGGGGAGGGTTGGAGGTAGACCACACAGACCAGTCTGATGAATGGGGAGGGTTGGAGGTAGACCACACAGACCAGTCTGATGAATGGGGAGGGCTGGATGTAGACCACACAGACCAGTCTGATGAATGGGGAGGGTTGGAAGTAGACCACACAGACCAGTCTGATGAATGGGGAGGGTTGGAGGTAGACCACACAGACCAGTCTGATGAATGGGGAGGGTTGGAGGTAGACCACACAGACCAGTCTGATGAATGGGGAGGGTTGGAGGTGGACCACACAGACCAGTCTGATGAATGGGGAGGGTTGGAGGTAGACCACACAGACCAGTCTGATGAATGGGGAGGGCTGGATGTAGACCACACAGACCAGTCTGATGAATGGGGAGGGCTGGAGGTAGACCACACAGACCAATCTAAAGGAATGGGGAGGGTTGGAGGTAGACCACACAGACCAGTCTGATGAATGGGAAGGGGCTGGAGGTAGACCACACAGACCAGTCTGATGAATGGGGACGGCTGGAGGTAGACCACACAGACCACTCTGATGAATGGGGAGGGCTGGAGGTAGACCACACAGACCAGTTTGATGAAATGGTCTGCTTGCCTAATTGCTCCATACACAAGTTGTTACATAAGACAAACCCTAAGGTACCTGTTTTTTTCACAAAAGAATTGGGCAAAACCCAATTATGCTGCCTATAATTCCATGTTAGGGATGGACCAGTACTGATATTCTCTCACCCTATTGCATATAGTTGATATTTCACGGTATATTATCTTCATTTTGTGATTTTGTGAAGAATACTAAATTATACTCTACCATGATTATCTGGATGTCATCCCTGTTTGTGTGGGATAGCATCATCTTTATAGACTTGAGATGTCATTTGATTTAATTTGTTATTTTGTCTCATTCAAGAGTGAAACTGTTAAGGAGGGCGTTTAGAAGGACTGTTGAAATGGTGAGATAGAAAAAAATAATTTTTGTTTATTTTCTTCTGCATGCACAGTACATTTGGTTGCAAGTGTGTTAAGAGTATAATCCAGTAAATATTCTCTTTCCTTTTGTTGTTTTCTTTACTTTGATCATTTTGTTTCCCAGGAGATGGCATGTTGCTCCACCAATGAGTTTCCCCATTTAGAGAAAGACGAGAGTGTGTTTTAACTAAAAGTCATTATATTCACGCTCAAATAACTGTAACAATGTGGGATGTGCTGTTGTGAACTGAGCCTTCCTCTGTTGCACATCACCAGACTTGGATGACTCAGTTCACAGTAAGATTGTGTTGGAAGCAGATGTTTGAAATGGAAGAGCATGCATTGATGGCTAGAATCCAAACTAAATACCATCCATCCAAATCTGAATCAAACAAGAGAATTTGGCTTTTATGGTTTGTCAGCATATATTTTGGGCACAGGGTCATTCCAGGCACTCATTCTGTGCAATGAGATTTTTAGAGAACTTGGACCAAACATAGTTACTTCTAAGACTGAAATAGTGCATCTGTGGCTAAACAATAACACTTCATAGTCCTCTATTTTCGGCCGAGCGGTTTTATACATAATGATGAACCAGCCTCTTGCTGTGTTCTTTATTCCACACTGAAATGTATCTTGTTTCAGCATGTATGGCTACCTTGTTATTTATTCATGAGACCAAGCATTCTCTACACACTGGATTTTTTTTAAATGTGCACCTGTTTCTTTTCCCCCCTCAAACTACTTCCTATAATAAACTACTAATAAACAACATAATTTAGTTTCAATAGCTATCATGTGATATTAGTTACCAGTAGCCAGAAGAAATTAAAAATGCACTTGGCAATATATCAGAAGTTATATTGCATTTGCTATGTGCACATGTGAACTTAGGCAATGAGTTTGTTTATAAAGCAATTATCTGTTGAGTGTATATTCTGGAGTTGATATCCAGTACAGGGGAAAAAGCTGATATCAGCCAAAAATACTGCTTCTGCAAATTATTTTTGGGTCATTATAAAAAATTGATTGAATTTGGACCTAAGTGTTCCAGTAAGTGCCATGTTTGTTGTGGTTAATTCCGCCCACTTAATGCTTCTCTGTTTTGCCTGCATCAGACATAAGCCTTGATAATATTTGAGTTTCCTCCGTCGGGGGCTAGCATCATATCTGGCATCACACACAATATGTTCCATCGACTTTCTGTGCAGAACCTCTCAGCATAAATTGATCAGGCCACTTTGCCTAAAAGCGAGCTAATTCCACACACCGTTGCAAAGGTAAAAGTTTAATGAAGGTGCTGAGGCATACAAGAAGAGAATAATACAGTATACTGTTTCCTTTAATGGCCCTTCATTTCAGGATGCACCCATTGGCATGCGTTTAAATTGACAGCACGCGCAACGGGCACTGTCAGATGTGTTTACGCCACGCTACAGCAGGGTGTAGCGTTAGGCTGAAGGGATCTTGGAGGAGACCAACTTAAGGTTTGCTAATGAATAAACCATAATGCCCAGCTATACATCTTGTAAGACACGATCAATGCTGTCTTTTGCCAAGACTTGGCTCCTGAATATTTTATACCCATCAATGTATCCTAGCAAGAAAAGTAATGAGAGTTATGAAAATCAAAGTATCTGACATCACAGCAGTTTATGATCGATTAATAAATAAATAAATAAATAAATAAATAAATACTTTTAGAATGGCACATGAACATGTTGAGGACACATATCAGGACCAGGTCTCTGAAACACTAACTGAAAGACTAATTTGTGTTTAGCAGCACAAGGTTCCCCTGAAGCACTGTTATTTTATGATGATGTGTTAGCGAGAATGTTATGACAATGTTGAGTTTAGAGGGAATGCTGAATGCCATGCTTATTTAACTATGGCCTATGAACTTCTGAAACCCAGGACAACACTCTCTCTTGCTTTTCTCACTGTGATTTCCTAATAATAGCCATAGATAATAGATAATAGATAAACAAAACATTACTGGATAATTAATCAATTGGCCCATTACTTTGTACACTATAATAGGCCAATATAAACTCTATGTCTTGTTGTAAACATAATGGAAGTCTGTACTGCAGAATTTGACCTTAATCCACTCCAATTATAAGGCCAGTAAGTAAATGTTTACAATTTCTGTAGGCAAATTCTAGTAATGATCTTGGTATCCCACAGCTTTGCCAAGAAAACTGCAAATCAACTATAAATCATCTATGATCCTCTCTGAAAGAAGCAAGCAAGGTGAAATTCTACCTTGGATTTGAATATATAGGCATACTAAAATTTGAATAAGTATAAGAAATAAAGTATACTTTGAATATAAATATACTTTTAATAAATATAAGTAAGCATCTTGAAACTGTCCATTAAAAAAAGAAAGCATTCTACCTTAAGGGAATACTAATATTTACAGAATTGTCTCCTTACCCCAAGCATTTTTGGTGTCCTAATTATGTTTCTTTAGTTTTGCCCTAATGCTTTGAGACCAACATGGCTATGGAGAGAATTTATACTCACCAATAGGCCAATTTCATGGCAAAACTACTACACCCCTCAGACTGCATTGAGATGTTGAGTAATATCAAACAGACCTGGAGAAGCAGGACAAATTCTGTCACCAATGATAATGCACAGCCTCCTAAGCTAATTACAGGCAATAAACATGTCTACGATATAGAAGCATTCTAGCCTACTTGCTTCACAGCAAAATGTTAGTTATGGGTGTGACAGCGGCTCTTTCTCTCTCAAGGTCATTTCCAGTGTTGAGTTTGGTCTTTGCTGCCTCCCCGGCTGAGCAAAATCGAAAGCATTAAGAGACGATGGCTCACTCAGGGGGAAATAGGCTTAGGCTGCTTGCTGTCATTGTAGGCAGGCTCAGATTGACATTTGTGTTTATTTTGGTAGGGGAGTGATTCAGAGGCTTCACAAAGAATCCATTTAGTGTTAGCATGGCTCACACCACTATAGACGATGTAGTAATATTCTCTACCCGCACACACACAGAGAGAGAGAGAGAGAGAGAGAGAGCAAAAAGAAAGGCCTGACTAATGGTACAATGTAAACAGTGATCTCATCCAGTACCAGGAGAGTATATACAAATACGCAGTTTGAATCAGACATGAAGACTCTCAGAATCAGAGCCCACAAAAGTACAGACTCCGTGGACCTTTATTTTTCCTGAAATTTAAAACAACACCATTCATTTTCATGAATCATGTTCCAGAGCCTATAATTTCAACAGGAGGAATTGGACTGCGAGCAAGGCAGTGAGGGACAGAAAGCGGGCGACTCACGTGGAGAAATCCACCCCTCTTACCCTGGCAGCTCCGCGACTCTCTTTAGGAATTCTCAGCGTGGCTTCAATAAGTGGTACAGGTCAGTTTGCTTACAGCGCACGCTCAAAGCAAAAAGAGCGGCTTGGAAGAAGAAAGCCAGAGTTCCCAGAGTACTTTCCAGCTCCTGACATCGCCAACTTGCCCTCAGGATCTGGTTGCGCAGCACGAGAATCGCAAAGATTTTCCCGAGATTATTTAAAAAGAGTGGTAAAGGGGCTAGCTAACTGGATATAGGCTACAATTGTCTGCAGTAGCAATGATCGACATATTAGGAGTATTCTATTACCAGCTATCGTTTGCCTACGCATCCTCGAGGTCTTTCGCATAGCGACTCGACAGCTGACTCGACATGGTCCAGGACCACGCCGTTAATAAGGTGTCGCTGTCCTATTCATTACCACACTGAGTATTAATATGATAGTATTAAGCACTTAAAGAGGGACTCGAGAACTCGTATTTATAGTAGGGGGCGAACATGACCTTCGTAAGCGAATCCTATTAGAATGAGCTAACGAAGAACACCGCACGGCAGCGTTTAATCGATTGTAACTGCTTCATCGCTTCCTCATAACGACGGCTACAGCTCCCGAGATGCACAGGTGTGCGAACGTACGTGTGTACGGCTGTCTCCGTGTGTGTGAGCGATTTGAGAACACGTTAAGCTCTTCTGTCTACTTTTCACTTACCCCCACATCTCTCTCTCTCCCCGTGCCTTCCACAAAAGACGGCTTACGCTCTGATATAACATGCTCAGATTTTATTGGAGCAATCGCTGATTTCCCCATTTCGCCTGCTGGGTGTATCTATGTCATCGTCAGTGAACTTAAAGGGACATGGTGTTAAAATGTATGCCTTATAACGTGCTTTTAAACGTCCCATTTTTCATGATTCCCTGCAAGGTAGAGTTTATAAGATGTGTGCGTTGATATGTAGCCAGTGAAGGAAAAGTCAGTAAGTCAGGGACAATGTGCTTTTAAGACTTACCTTGCAGTACTGAAAGAGCACAGAATATGTGTTTCTCATTAAAGATTTTATTTTGATAATGGTCATGCATAAACATAGACCATTAAATTAGTACATTTTTTTAGATAATCAACAAACTGTGATATATTTTACTTTAGATTTAAGACTGTATTTTAAGAGCATGTAGATTGTTTAGTTTGAGAGGTTTTTTTTTTTTTTCCTGATCCTACTCAGTAGTACTGGTCTTTCTGGAGTATCTATAAGGCTAAGTGGAAACAACACTTGTCAAAATGTAAATGAAGTAAAGGCAGCTCAGTAGTGTCTGTGTATGCTTATTACCAATCAGACAGGTTGGCGCTAATTGTGTTTAGTCTAGTACCGAGCAAGAAAGGAAAGCAAACACAAACGTAATCACAGTACACTAAAGTACAGTATTTACATGGTACTTTTGAATTCATAAGAGCAGGAGAATGCAAAGGAGTACATTAATGAATACATCTAATTAGAACAGTAAATTACGTGGCAGTATGACAAGTCATTGCAGTACAGGGAATGTTACAGACCATGAAAAGGTGGTGCTCAGCAACAGGTAACTAGATTGTTAAGGTGCGGTCATTCATGCAAGTGCAGAACCAGTGAGCATCAGCTCCTGGTCACATGAGATTAGCACTGGAAGGTGAGAGTTCTGCTTGCACTAGAAAAGAAACCTGTTAAAACGAGCGGTCATGATGGTCAGGTATGGATAGTGTGTCCTAGAGGGGAGAGGCTGAAAGGACCGATGGGCTGGGTAACGTGGGGGAGGGGTGACTGCCATGAGTGCAGCTGTGGAGCAAGTATGCTGATGAATCCTTCTGTTGAATGTTTGGTGTGCTTTTTATACTCAGTTTCAGTGTCTTTCTGTCTTTAGCATCAGGGCTGCCATGCTAGGCAGTTAGGGATGATGTCAAGATGTGCTCTGGGGAGTTTTTCCTTGCTCACTGGGGGCTGTAAAGCTGCTTTGTGATAACATCTGTTGTAAAAAGTGCTGTATCACTAAATTTTACTTGACTTGACTTGTATGATGGCAATGTAAAACCAAAATAAAAGCTGTTTTTTTTTAATTAGTGGAATGATGTCTGTGCCAAGAGCTTTGTGGGCATCCATGCTGATGATTTTCTGATTATTAATTATGTTTCAAAGTTTATGGTTCTACCAAAAAGTCAGTGATCATTTCCATTGCTTTAGAGGTGTAAAGAACAAGGCCATTGTCCTGGCATCATGGTGCTTGGTGCTCCTCTTTATGGTAGCTACCTTGGTCACTGTCTGCGAGTAGACCAGTAGTGGGAGTGTCATCTGTGGTATTGATGATCCTGACTGAGCAGTGAAGAGTGTTAAGAGCAGGAAGGGGATGCAGCTCTGGGATGCTCTGTACTGAGGACCACAGTTGTCCTATTTTCTGGGAACCCGGGAGCGCCAAGCATGAGCGACTCTCCTGTCATGGAGTGTAGCGGAGTGTGCTGATCGTCTTGAAAGCTAGGCTGACGTTGATGAAATGGATGTCAGGTAGGTGCATCAAGGTGTAGTGGAGTGCTGAGCTTCAACAGTGCTGTTTTCACGATAAGCAAACTTGAAATGTCCCCTCTGTAGTGTGTGAGTAGACTATAGGTAAGAACTGAAAGCTTAAATGTTTTCATAAAGCAAATGTAAAGGTGGCAGACCTGTAGTTGCTGAGACACAAGTTGTTGATATCTTGCGATTTTAGTATTTTTAATAAATTGTCACTTACAGTTTGTAAATTCAATTTGGGCACCTCCCTGATTAACAAGGAATGTATTCATTTAAATTAATGTATTAATGATTATAATTCAGTCTCAACTTGAATAAGATTCTATTAATGACCAGGAGTGGCTAGTTCACTAAAATCATTATAGTCACAAGCCTAATAATGTAAACCGGAGAAAGCCCCCCGCCCTTGTTTCAGTTGCAGTTCGCACCTGGTCCGACTAGACTGCTCGACTTGACAGACTCCACTCTTCACCTCTCAACTTCTCCTCCCAATTTCTCAACTTAACTGAGGGGGTAGAATTTGTCAGTTATCTTTTGGAAGAAAAGAGGACTGCCTGGGTCATACATATTCAATAATCTCTGTTCACGATTGGGGGAAAAGAATTTAAGAAATATAAGAATACAGGAACATATAGGATCTACTACAAATCAATAATAAAGAAAATAAGGAAACAATAAAGGAATTTATTAATAATAATAATAATAATAATAATAATAATAATAATAAAGAAAATTACATATTCTTATCTATTTCTACCTCCTGGCCTTAGAATGAGGGTAGAGCATTTGGATAATCAGTTTAATTACTTTCCTGGTTTCTAGTTGTTAGAAACTATTAACTTTAATATATTGCCCTTTTGGTTCATACAGGATTTCTGGTAAACACAATTAGGAGTGAGTAACAATTTGTATACAATATGCATGAGGTTAAGCAACATACAGGTGAGGTAATATGAGTGGAATAATACAAATTAATGAAGGACAAGTAATGAGCAGAATAATGCTCCAACAAGTATTTATAAAATAACAGGAGCACACATCACAATTTGGAAATTATATTAAAATCACAATACATTATGGGTTGATTATTTGACATCATAGTAGATTAAATGGTAAATTGTTACTTTGTGAATATGTCAGATAAGCAAAGTTACTTGCCTTGGTAGGAATTTATGGTCTTTCTTACTATACCCAGGCTGGTAAGAGCTTTTCACTTTAACATCCATCAGTTTATGACCCTTAGGGAGAGGGGGTTGAGGGTTAGGAGCCAGGCCATCTTGATAGCTGGACCATTTATGACTTTGTTGCTAATCCTCAAGGCACCAGCCTGCCCCAGGTCTGGTCTGTGGCCCAAGGTTGGAAGAGAGTTCCCCTTCTGACCAGGTTAGAACTTCATCGGGAATAATTTTTTATCTATCTTCACTACACTTGGAACAAAAGATAGCTAGTCTAATAGTATTGACAGCTCTGCAACATTGTAGGTGACGGAAAGAATTTCATTATAAATGGGATACAGTTGATGGAGAAAGAGCAACAGACCTCAGAATGAACTGACTTGGCTTGAGATTGTTACATCAGGTCTATAAACTGAATGACAGAAAAAGCAACGACTGAGTGGTTGGCTACTAGGACATCTAAACAAAGACCATCCAATCACTCAATAGTTACCAGTCATAACAGGTCATCCTCTGCCAAGCAGGTGGCATACACTAAGTCTATAGTAGGATGCAGCATACTGCAGTCGAAACTAGAATGCATATGCTTTAGACAACAGTTCATTGATTCTTTAAACATGAACTGTTTTTCTCTCTATTTTCTGTGTTGCTGGACTATTGGCTGATTCGTTGTGGTAAGAATTGTTTTCCGCGCATCTTATGTATTGGTTTTCTTATGTATTGTTTTCTTCTGGAATTGTATTCCAGCACTTCCTTTGTAATGCACCATTGGGCCACCGTACTCCTGGCATCTTTAATTATTCGCTTATTTAGTTGCAGCTGATGAAAAACAAAAGGCAGCTGACACTGAGAATCATAAGCCATTTCTTTAAAATTATACACGCTTCTCAGCTACTAAAGGGATTTGCATCATGATAACAGAGATAAAAAAAAAAGAACCATTAAGGGTTTTTGCTAAGTTAATTAAAAGCAAGAGGATTAACCAAAAAGAAAAGAAAAACACTGGCAAGGATACTGATAATGTTCCAAAAACCAGAACAAAGCAGGGCTCCGTATCTGCGATAATCTACCCAGATCATCTGAGAGTGTGTGGCTGTTAAACATTCCGTAATGCGTAATTATGAATAAATAAATATTTCGCCGCTCGTCAGGAGGTCAGGGTTTCAGGACGCACTGAGGCAGGCGCATGCTGTTGCTCCAGAATTCTCCATCCTGGTGTGTTATTGTGTAAGTGCTCCATGCGTCTGTTCGGGTGAGTGGGTAGGAAAATTGCATGGTGTGGAAGACTGGCGTCGCGTGATTGCAGCTCAACAGTGCGAGCATTGATCTGGGCCGAGTGCAGAGGTAGTGAGCAGAGATGGAGGAGGATGAGGAGGATGGTGGTGATTTGAGTATGTATCACCCTTAACAGCAGTCCTAGTGCAGTGTGTGTGTGCGCGCGTGGTTGTCGGACGGCAGAGAGGAATGAAGCCTATAATGGCTCTCTACGAGGAGGCCCTGGTTATGCGTCACTCCCTGTGATGGGCCAGGCTCTATAAATACTGTGGCTGAATCATATTCACATTAACTGCAGGGCCTGTACTGACGACTTCTAATCTAGCCTGCATTCTACAGGCAACATGTTCCAAAGCAACATTGGGAACAAGGGAGTTCTCCAATCTGTGGGAGCCTAATCATACATGAATCTTTACACTTGGATGGAGAATGTTTGGTTCAAATATTGCATGATTTTTAGCACTTAATTGTATAAACCCTAATGTTTTACACCCAAAGATTCAATTGCAAGATGTGTCTCATTTCTCATTCAATTTCATATGTGTTTTTGGTGTTATAGTCCTGATACTATCCGTGCACTGATAGGACAACCATTATTAGAATGACTGAATCTCCGAAACTTTGTCATCTGTTCTGTAGTGTATCCTATCATGTTGGATATTTCTTTTTCCCTCTTCATGCTGTTCAGTCTCTCTCTCCCTCTGCCTTTGTCACCCTTTCTCTGTTATTCTTTCTCTCTCTCTCTCTCTCTCTCTCTCTCTCTCTCTCTTATACTCAGCTCTCTACCTCTCTGCCTGATCGATTCTTTTTTCCCCTCCTGGCAGCCTCCAGATGGCTGGTCTGTGCCGATGACATGCAGTATGTCAGCATAAAGACTGTCATCCAAAGAAGAAGAAAGAAAACAAAACAACAACAGCTCATGATTTAACCTGTCACGCTGCAACAATTACTGTTCAAATGAAGTGACCCATTTTCTTCAGAGCTCTGTACAGAGGCACACAACGGGTTAATGACAACTTGTAGGGGAACTGACCCACAAGGGAGCACTAGCTTTGACTGACTGATGCACTCTATTGATTTTGTATTTGTTAACAGAGACTCATGGATAGAGAGAGAAACATTTTCTGTGACAGTACGTTCCTCTATTGACTATTGGGAAATTATTTGAGAGAACCTTAAACCATTATCAAGTGTTTTTCATGATCTGTGATCAAAATGAGTCCCTGAGAAAGGATATCATGTGAGTTAAAGGGTAGTACTTGAGTTAAAAGATATTATGTGAGTTATCACTTGAGATAAAGGATATCACGTGAGATAAAGGTTGTTCATGAGACAGGGACAGGCAGGAGCAGAGAACGTTGAAGGGCCTCAGCAGTAGATGATGTACAGGCCAGCAGGGGAGGAGATGTGGCTTGGGGAAATAAGCCCCCCCCCCCCCCCCCCCCCAAGACTAATTGCGACTTTGCAAAGGACAAAAAAACAAAAAAAGGCATGTGTAAAAGTGCTTGCAAATTTTCAGCAATATTAGATTAGAAAATGGAAGTGAAAACACATTATAGCTGAGGAGCTTATTAATGGTGCTTTGCATGGTGGCGCAGAATATAGGATATTTAGCAGATTTTAATTTCACAGATGGATATTTCAGTTGGCTCTAAAAGATACGCAATTGTGTTTAATTGTTTTTTATTTATAGCCTCTGCGTGTTGGGCAGCTACTAAAATACATTAGTGGAAGAGTAAAGATAAGCTGTGCCCCCCTCCTTCGCTCCTTAATTCCTTTGCTGGTTGTGCTGCCACACCTTCAGAAACACTGTGAGCTGCTGACAAATGAAGAATGAATTCAGAGGAAATGAATCAGTGACAGAGACAGTGAACGGGTGAGTCAGTGAGTGTGTGAGTGAGGTAGTGAAGGAGTGAATGAGGGAAGGATGAAGGAAAAAGATAGTCTTCATTCATATAAGATGGAAGCCATGCAATGTTTGTTTTGCGTTTAGCATTAGTTACAGCTTCTGTTTGTCTCCTCTTTAATTATGTTGCTCTTACAGTCAGACCACCTGCTTGGATGGCTTGCTGCTTTTCTGGGAGGGTTGGGGGGTTGGGCTCGGATTTTCTTTTGCTCCCACGTGGTTGTGAATGCCGAGACTGCTGGTGGTATGCTGGTGGTATGAGACACTCGTGTGCGGCTGAGACCACACACCATGACGGCCACAGTGATGAAGCTCCTGAGCAATGGCTTAATTCTGGGCCGAGGTGGAGGCGGCTGGGGTAACTGATGCCATCTCACCCAGAGAGGCCAGCCCATCTTGGACATATCCATAAAACGTATGAAAAATGATTAGGATGTGACTAATTGCCCGTTTAGTGTCGCAGAAAGTTGTTAAACAGACCATTGCTTTTTAATACTTAAAGTAAGGAACAGGATTAATTAAGCAGAAATGTATTCTTCCAGCCTGCCAAGTTCTTCCTTCTTGACCTGCTGTGTAAAAACGCGATGTGGCGCTGTGTGTGCTGGTGTGTATGCCGGTGTGTAAGTAGATGATGTACTGTAGAATGTGAGATTCATCTCAGAGTGGAGGCCAACTGCATGAACCAAGGGGATGAACTTACGCCAGTAGTGAAACTGCTCTGAAACATTTGATGATCACCTAAAGGGGGAATAGGGAAAAACATAAAGAGCTCAATTTAAAAAATGCATATATCTACACACGTATATACCAAGTTATGAAGCTGAACTAGTGAGAGTTCCATCACGTGGGTCACTGAACTATTATCATGTGTGTAATAAAATATATCTTGAAATCACCACAGTGATATAAAAAAGTGGAAAGAGAGAAAAGGCTGCTGGCCCCTTTATTACAGCCATAAGAGTTTGCAGTTCTCTGAGCTTTTCTAAAGAACTGCTTGTGGTACAGCTCTAAAGTTCAAGTTTAACTTTCCAGTTTCTCACAGTGACAGGCTCTTGGCACACCCTTTTATGAATGGAGCTCAAGCACTTTTGAGTCGGTCAATAAACCATCACCCCAAGCATGTTAGGAGTTTAAAAAAACTAAAAATATACTGGCAATTCCACAAACAGCTGAAGGTGTGTTCTGGAGGGATTGAGTGACAGGACATCTTGTAAATCTTTACTGTGTGTTTTGCATATAAAATTGATTGAGATGTGTGTTTGGCAGAGACAGGAGGAGGTCCCTCTCCCGCTGTGTGTAGGCTCTATGAATGCTGCACAGATATCAGAAATCATGTAGTGACGAATTAGAGCTATTCTTCCATTAGACACTGCCAAACCATAACTAGTGGTGCAGAACAGAACAGTCATCACACTGCACCTACAATAAGACAGGCATTTAATGGTTGTTAGGAGTCTCTGTACACAGAGCACAGTTTTCTTGATTCTTTGATAAATGAGTTTGTGATTGTGAGCCCAAGTTAGACACACTCTAATTCAGTAGCATCAATCGCTGTACAGTTTGCCTGATGGAAACTGAGCTGTGTATCGACTATTTTCACATACTTTCACTGATTATCCCAATTAACTGTTTTTTAAAAAAAAATATATATAGTGATAATCTGCTATAAGAAAGTGTCTGTCAGTCTGTGGGAAATAAAGAAAAGAAAAGAAAAGAAAAGAAAAGACAAGACAAGAAAAGAAAAAGACTGCTACTACTCATGCTAAACCATCTGAAGGCAAATGGCCGAAGTTGAATTACTTTCTATCTGTCTTTCTGTGCTCCCAAAGCAAATGACTTAATGAAATTCCACAGCTATTAATCTTTGGCTGTACCTCTGAGCTACTATGCCAGTAAGCCACGGAGAGAGGCGGGAATGGGACATGACATTTGACTAATTGTGCTCATTTGAGAACGATCACTGCTCCAATGTATTTGTGATATGCCGCAGAGAAAAACAACGGGGAGAACCCCTGTCAGGCTCATGACCCTCTGTGCTCTCTGGATTCTGTAAATCTGGTAAATATATCCAATTAAAGCCATAATTGCATGAATTAATTAAACTGCAGGGGAGCAAAGGTGAAATTAAAGTTGCTGAAATTTCTCAGTTGGCCCCCTGGATGTGGGTGGTTATAGCTTGGTAGGGCAGGGTTTCTTAAACAGTTAGTTTCCTGTGACCCTCAAAGTGCAATGTAAAACAAACAAACAAACAAACAAACAAACAACAGCACCAACAAAACTATACCAGTGAATTCACTTTTCTTTCCATTTTAACTTTGTCCAACTTTCCTAAGTTCATAATCGCAGCAGATATATATAATAACAATAATGGATTTGGATTACCAAAAGTATCATTCAAATTAAGTCGTTATAAGTCAAAATTATTCAGTGTTTCTTGGAACGCTGCTGTTATTTCTTCAGGAAGAACCCTTTCATGTTGATCAATTAGGATCTCGCACTGTTGTAAAACTTTGGTTGCATATGGAAAAGGAAAACGTTGGAAACACTTTATTACATCAGGCCCTAATAAATAGCAATTTCATCATTATCTAGTAGTTTGCAGCTGACTGATAAAATGTATATAATTATTGAATTTTTATTACTAAATACTAAATATAAACCTTTTGAACATATTGGCACAGTGAGAGCTAAGAAAACAAATAATACACATGCTTCTATATGGTTTTCATCCTTTGTTAATAATGGCTGGTTAAAGGTGAACTGCTAGTCTTACAAGTAATACAAATTTATAGCCACACACCTATTGAGAGAACATATGGTGAGAAGCTGGAAGACTGTTAATGCATATGGAAGCATACAGGAAAGAGAACACATCTGACTGTCTCGAATAGCTGGCAAAAGGCACTGCAATGTTCCCATCGAGGCTCTAGTTACTGCATGGTACTTAGGCATTCATTAATGTCTACAAATTAATAAGACCATTATTAGCAAAGTTAACAACACTGATAAGATATTTGTTAAACTTTTTAAAGACTGTTATTCTGAAGTTTTGCCAGTGTGTTTATTGCAGGTTAAGTTAACTTTTCTGTGAATTGTGGATCTTGCTAGGAAGATTACAGTGAATACATTTCCTGTGAAATAAACTCAGGAAAATCCAATATGTATGACAGCAGCTAATCCGAATGACATTGTCATTGTTGTTCTATCTTGAGTCGGTTGGTCAGTGGTCAGTGTTCTAAAACTACTGACAATACACACAAAACTCATGGAAAAGCAAAGCATTTCTTAATGTGATTATAGCATATTGTTGTATAGCACAAGCATGTTTTTGGAACCCTAATATGGCTGGAATATAGAGGTGAAACTGTAAGATGAAAGAAATGATTCGACAGTTATCACCTTCAGTAACTATAACTAGACAAGAAATTAATTCCTGCATTCTAAAGACAGCTACATATTTGACTGTCAAGACTGTGTTGCTTCCATAGATAGCCTTTTTGAGTGGTCTGTCACTGTAAGACATCTAAAATAAAGTGCCTCAATACAATTGTGATCTTTAGGTTCAACAGATTGTGACAGCCTTTTTATTTAAAAAAAAGAAAGAAAGAAAAAGATTACATTTTAGAATAACGGTGCACGTGGAAAACAGAATTCTCTTCACAGAGCAATAGGGCATTTTGTGCTTTGAGTGTTCATTCGGTTTTTGAGAGATGACCATTTTCAGTTTCATTTGAAGGATTTAAAATATTACGAAAGAAAAGAAGTAAAGAGATCTGCGTAAGGAAGTAAGAGTTGGCTGAAGGCGTTTGATGTGGCAGGCACATTGTCATTAGCTGGAATGTGGCATTTGACCGTGAAGCTCTAAAACAAAAGGCATGTGAGGACTGCAGATCTAAACGGCTCAGCCCTACATTCAAGTAGCCTCTGAGCAATATTGAATGAGGACATTGATCTCCAAAATGCTGATCATGTCCCCGTGCTTCCTGTCCAGAGAAGTCTTCAATTCTGTTCTGTCTTCTGTTCTATTTTAGGCAGTGGAGACATATTCTGATACATGTTAAGCCTCCACCAGTACACTGGGCCATTTGTACAGTCATATATGCACAACCCACTTCTGTCTGTGATATGCAAAGTGCAATTACATGGCTATATAGTTTTGCCTTTGATCTGTACTAATTATAGTTATAAAAGTTCATGGATCTTTATGCCAAAATTAGGTTGTAATGTTGTTTAATTTTCATTTGAGATATTAAACCCGTTGGTGACACCATTGAATCGTGTTGGAAATATCTCAATCACAGTGAATGATCTGATATATAATCTAACTTTGAAAATAAATGTCTAGCTCAGGAGCTAAGGACCAGACTGCATTTTTTTATTTCTCAGCAGATGTTAGCAGACCCTTCTTAACCTTTATAAGGCCAAGATGGGAGACAGCCCAAATTGTTGGAAATACCGAGTGGAAAGAACAGTTGTACATGCTTTCTGGAGCCGACCATTAACGCAAGGGTTTTGGCAGCAGATCCATGACTGCAGTGAGAGGATTATAGACCAACAGTGCCCTTGCTGCCCTCAACTATACATACTGGATAACTATTCGACCAATGAGAAGTTACCTTATTTGGAATTGTAGCAGGATCTTACAGGAATGGAAATCCGGCAGGTTGCCCTCTATAGCAGGTCAGAGTAATTACTTTTAAGAGGCTTTTCCAGGCTACGTTACCCTGGCTAATAAAACTGGTTCATATGTGGACAAAAGAAATAAATATATTACTTACACCAAGAGGTAATAGACCTAAAGAGTTGCCTTATCATACTTCAGTTCTATTTCTAAATCATACCAATAATTTTTCTTTTGTTGTTAATTTAATTACATGGTTTCCTGTATTTATTTTTTTTTTACCTTACTTCTTTGTCTTTTTCACCTTGTATTTCTTAAACAAAACCTTAGTAACATGTTAAGGTAAATTGATGGATTGTCTGTTTGCCATCAACACAGGTTTTTCAACATGAGAATCATTCATTCAAAACAAGATTACAGCAAGTGCCTATCCACAAGTCCTGTTCTGAAATGGCCGTTAAATAGCCATACAACAATAAATGTGAAAGTTTAGTTCTGCCACCTTAAATTACAGTCCACCTGAGCATATTGCAGTTTTGCCACAGTAAATGTTGTTAGTTTTAAATAGAGTACTGTGAGGGTTTTGAATAGTCTACTTTGCCACGCTCCTGCACCATGATCCCTATGACTTAATTTAATGAAGGCCCAATATGTAGACGTGCAAGTTAAAAAAGTGAAAGCAATTAATGAATGAAATGAATTCTGTCTGTTGGCATGAGCTAATTAACAAATCCAGGCGCTTGGAACAAAATCCTACAGAGGACTTTCTAAACTTAAACTATTCACCTTTGATGTGTATCAGTCTGAATAACGCACCTACAGACACTATAAGAAAGTGGATGCCAGTCACATCTGCAATATATTGCACTAACTTCAGATTTTTAATGAATTAACTAGATAGCTAATTAATGTAATATCCTGCATCTATTCAGATGAGTTCACTTGGTTTTGATGAAAGACAGGCCGCTTCTTATGGAAACTCCTGTCAAGAAGAGAAATGTGAAAAAGCAACATGAATAAAGTCACCTTCTAAAATATGCATCCTAGTGTTCTCAGAGACTCGCTCTGTCCAGTGCAGGCTCTGGTGATCACTGTTCATTTACCGGCCATACTAAACTGTCAGCAAAACTGCGGCCTCCTGGCCCCTACCTGTAAATGCCAATGAAGTGTTGACAGGCCGACAGTCTGTGATATGCAGCAGAGGGGAGTGAGGGGGGGGTGTCTAGTTTTCTTTTCAGCACTATTGTGCTCAGTCAGAAAAGCAGTTGCTGGCCTTAGCTACTTTAAGCATTAAGCATTTTTCAGCCAAATAGCTCTGTGCCTTTCAAATGAACTGTGGTTTATATTCATGCACTGTGGTGAAACTGACCTCTACTTCAACCCAAAGTGACCACTTTAGAAACTCTGGGAGTCTGCTCCGTCACACCTGGAGTGTGCTGTGGGTTCAATATCTGTACCCGCTGTCCTTCATTACATATTCAGGCCTGATTCATACAATGGTTATTTCTAAGTAAGGAAGCTTAAGATGACATTAAACAGCAAAATAATTTTCCTAATGAACAGAAAATGTTGTCCTTTTCTGTCCGAAGAGTGTTTGTGAGGTCAGGCATTGATGTTGGACAAGAAAGTCTGGCTTGCAATTAAAGTGTTTAGTGGGCTTGAGGTCAGGGATCTGTGCAGGCCATTGGAGTTCCTCCACAACAGTTTCTTCAGGCCATGTCTTTATGGAGCTCACGTTGTACCCAGGTCACAACCATCCTTTGCCATCGTCACAGAGCTGGAAGCATATAATTGTCTAAAATGTCTTTGCATTAACATTACTCTGGAATGAACGGGCCTAGCCTAAACCCTGAAAGACAACCCTGGCCATTATCCCTCCTCCACCAAGCTCTACTGTTGGCACTATACATTCTTGTAGATAGCATTCTCCTCTCATCAACCCAGATTTGTCCATCAGAATACCAGATAATGATATGTGATTCTTCACTCCACTTAACGTTTCCACTGTTCCAAAATTCAGTGCTGGGTGCTTTACCTCACGCCAGCCAATGCTTGGCATCATGCCTAATGATTTTAGGTTTATGTGCATGTTCTTGGAACATAGAAACCCATTTCATGAAGCTCCTGATGCTGATATTGTACTTCATACAGGGGACAGAAGATTTTTATGTTCTACATACTTCAGTGTTCGGCATGTTTGGTCTAGTGCTTTATGGCTAAACTGTTGGTACTCCACATAAAAAAAGTATACTTTTTGCCATATACTATATCATCAGCTGAAATTATTATTCAGTTATGACCACTTCTAATTATTTCTCTAGTGTATTCAAAAATAAGAATTTTACAGATATCAGAGTCATAAATGCACAATAAACTTGTACCCATATTGCATTTGGCATTTTAATAAATTTGAGCCCAAACAGATTTCTTACTTTTCAGTGCTGTTAAAGTTAAGTGTACACTGCGCGGTGTATTTAGCAGTTCACTGCCACTGCCTGGTCCTCCTGATAAATGTTGTTCTCCCCATAAATTTTGAGGGAGGCGAGCCCCATTTGTCTCAGCACAAGCCTTTTTTTTATTTGTATTTTATTCAGAGCTGGTCAAAGCTGGCTTTGGGAGCACATCTTAATAAGTGAAACTCCTTGGTAGGAATTTTTAGCACCATTTAGTAGTACTAGAGGAATTCAAAGATTTTTTTGTGAATGCAGGGCCTGATATCAAAAACCCTCGAAAAGAGTCTTCACCCCACTCTGAGGCGCACATACACATCCCTTGCCTTCTCGTCCTTTCTTCTGAAGGCCTTATCAGTAGCTGGTCTCTGCCTGTTCATGAATCTGTCACAATACCCATTGAAAATGTGAGTGATGTCGAATACGGCCTTGTGCAAAATTCTCTCTGTGGGTAGCAACATCCCGCTTCTCCCTCCAAGCTAGTACAGAGGGACTCATCATGACAGCCAGCCTTCACCATTTCTTAGGGCTCAGCTGCATACATTTGCTGTGAGATCCAGCACACCTGGATTAAGAACAAATACTTGTTATAACAGATGATTTTAATTCACACCTGTTGTCAGAGATGTCTGCTACCACTTAACATGCTTGTGTTGTGCTAGGTCTGACCAGTTGATTCATGAGTTTTAAATATGAATTTAAAAAAAGTCACATTATTACAAATGGATATAAAAAACATATAGTGATAATTTCCCCCCAAATATACTATTAATGAATACAACCCCTTATCATGGTACACCCCCCACTCCCTCCCTGCTGACAGCTACCGGCATGCGGCAGCACAGGTGAACTTGTGTTTATGTTGAGCTTGTGTTTGTCCACACCTCCCTCAGGTGGTGGGTATTAGCTATCAGCAGTCACACCACCCGGGGCTTGTTATGTTATTATATTTAGTCCCATTTGGTTTCCATGACCGTTGTTGATCATTAATGTTACATTGGCTTTCTTTGTTGCAGTTCGTGCACTTTTATGTTTGGTTTCGTTTTTGTTACTTTAATTAAGCGCTTCAGTTGAAGTCTCATTTGCTTCTCTTTGTTTCTTTCTGTCTGCAAGTTCTTACCCCTCAACACCCCCATGTCAGGGATATGATAAGCACATAGGAGTAAGTTTTACATCACCCATAAAAATGAGGTTAAGGCATTTCCTTTGTTAGATTTAAAACAGCCAGTGGAACCACTCTGTGAGCACCAAGAACAAAACAAAAGCTACAGCTGGAACATATCACAGTTGAAAATAAACTAGAAATGTTGAATCTTAAGATGGAGTTTGAATATCATCTGAAGGCTATAGCAACCTTCCTAAGGGGTTTGTGAAAGTGGCTGAACTGCTGGAGAGTCCTCGAACATCTCGACAAATTGAGTTTGACACAGGTCAGTGCAGTGACAAGCATGAATCAGTGATGCCTTTAACCACCAGCAAATCAAAATGAGTGCTGAGTGGTGAGTGCCTTTTATCTTCTTTTAGAACTGTTTGTTTTAGCCGTAATCATCCAATGAGCATCGTGCTGAGCAGGGATGTTGGTGCAGTGGTCCTTGCTCTGTAACTTTGTGTTCTCTCATTAGGGCTGTTTTGCGTTTGGTGTCATTGGAGTGGACTGACTGGATTGGGGAGGATGTAGTAAATGCTTTATTTTACTCCCAGGAGTGCCCAAAAATTAACTGCACCAAATGTCATAGAATGAAAAAGAGGATCCCAGATGTGTCAAATATGTATCAACAAAACTGGTTCAAGATGGAATTCAGAAAGCATCTGCTTCTGAGCATTTTTAAATGTGATGGCAACCTCTGCCACGAGCACTTGTGGACAGCTACATCTACATAATGACATGTCTCTGTGGCAAATTAGAGGAGTACTGAAGGAAGAAGGAAGAGAGAGAAGGAAAATGGACAGTAGGTACCAATAGACACCAAAACAGAAAACCAAGCATTTCCAGGGATGGAACACATCTAGGCTTAAGATGTCACGTCCAAAAGGCAACAGAAAGGCAGGACAAAATAGTACTGAATCACCACCCTTAGACTAGATAATGAATATCACACAGTCCAGTCCTTCAGGGATAAGACTGGAAATCAAGAATTAGAAAAAACTGACAATTAAATTTAAAAAATGAACTTTTAAATTTTGTTACATAACAGAATAGAAGTAAAATGAAATACCAGAGCCATGAAGTTCAAACATCAGCAGAACATAGCAGCAAAGTGTTATCTGTAAGCTATATGTTGAAAATAATTTATTTTAATTTCAATGTACATGTAAGATAATAAACATTTCCATGCCTTTTGGCCTTCACTCATATAAGTGGCTTTACGACAGACAGTAGTAAATAAATTTATTTTTGTATGCACAAGGGTGGGCTCCATGCTAACTGTGCACTCTATGACTCTTTACACTGTGGCTCTTACATTGGTTCTGACTCAGCCTCTGTGTTAGTATAAAGTGTGAAGACATAACAACTTGCTCTGAATCACATCACCGACATCTCTGAGGCTCTCGACAATGGAATTGTAATTCCAACCACTCTCTTAATTTATAAATAGTCTACTTTGTCAACAGTGCTCTGAATTTACTTTGAATTTAATCACATTGGTGCTCCAAATTCAGCAAGTTGTTGCAATTACTGCTTGGTTTTTCAGACTACCACATTTTCACTAACAATAACATTACAATAACCTACAAATCTTTTTCTCTACTCCTCTTGATAATTTCCATTTCTGTTTTTAAGTGTTTGGTATAGCTAGCTAACATTTTCCCCAGCATTACCGTCTACAAGCCCATTCTGACTTGAATCTCATTTCCATGAGTTTGCAGTCTATCATTACTTCATATCATATAGAGTTCTCATAAATTGCCATCCTCATGATCGACAAGCTCTTGTATGAGTGGTGCTACATATTATAGCCTCATTAGACACCTGCCAACAGTGTGTCATTTACCCATGAATGAAGAATATGATTTATTCATTCTGTTTGTCAATAAACAATCTTTGTTGTGGCTTTGTTAAATCTAGATGTGGAATTGGCACTGACACATCTATTGGCCTGGTTTAGTTGTAAGTAACCATGTGTTGTGATGGATGTGTGCTTGTCATAATTAAATTCAAAGTTTGTTTACTTTCATAAATAAGGTATGCAGGTTTGTTTTCACAGGCAGAGAATGTATTGCAAATTTTCCGCAACAACAGAAGACATACCTTTTTGTCACCGCTGATGAGAAGCACTTCCAATTCAAAACTTTTATTTTGGAGCAGATTTTAGAGTAAGGACTGTCTGTATATGGATTTTTGCATATTAATTCATACTATGCTTTGTGGATTACCTAGTAGTCTATAGGTTGCTGCAATATTTAATTGCAATATTATAACCATATCATACCTTACTCTTAATTAGTGCTATAGGGCTTTTCACCTCATAGAGCCAATTTATTTAGGAAGGCCTTGCTTCATGGAAACATCACCAGAGACTGGCCATTAATAACAAGTAAATGTCTCTTCCCACAGCTGAGACACCTGAGACAGAAAAGAAGAGAAACATGACTAAACAAAAGAGAATAGATAAAGAAAACCATTTTGGAGAACTGAAGGGAAAGCATGAATATGAGCAGAAACAAGAGGTACTAAAGAAATAACAACAAACAGAAGAAACACTTAGAGGACTGGAAAAAAATTATGGAGATAAAGATTGCAAAGCTTGAGGAAATAGAGAGGAATCTTTTAAAATGAAGATAAAAAGATAAGTACAGATTGCCCTGGAGGTTCAGAAAGAAAAGCAGAGGAAGCAGAGTATGGAATAGCTGCTAAAGGAGCTGGAGATGCCTAGAGAGCAGGAAAGAACCCTCAGAGATCAAGCTGGCCTGGATTTCTGCTCACCATTGCGGATCTCCTCAACCCTAGCCCTGGCCCTGCAGAAGAGCAATCATCCACACACTTCACAGCTTTAACCACTGCACATTTAAGCCCAGAGAACAGTGTGGGGGTGGGAGCAGATCTGAGGGACCCCTTCCAGAGACTCAGGCTTTCCTTGGCCAAAAGCCAGGGAGGAAGCTAAAGAGGCTCAGGCTCAGACTAATGACTTATAGGAACACACAGATGACAAGATAATGGTGAGACTAGCCATGATACTGGGGCTGGGATGGGACTCAGACTTAAATAAGATACACAGCAGGATTGTTGGAATAATTTGTTTAAAAAAAAGAAGAAGAAGAAAGAACAATTGCAGCAGACAAGAGCCTAAAGAGGCAGGAGCAATACAGTCTCTCATGAACTAGTCTATAGTGTAAAGTCCCAGTGTTCCAAATGACCAGAATAATTGAAAGAAACTGGTAAAGAAGAGCGAAAAGCAAAAGGTCAATATTTCCAAGCTCCATGTAGAGGCCGATGAAGATGGGAGCCACTTGCTTGACAAAGAGGAATGCAGAAATTCCTATCCTAACTATGTCATTTAGAATTAAATGAATAGTCAACATTTAGTTGAAAGGCCTGAAACTTCATTTTTCTTTCATTCCATATACAAAGCTATATGCCTCTACCTATTCTTGCTTAAGTTAAACACACTGGCTATTATCTCTTTATAAACCTCATTTTTCCCCATTTACCGTGCGTCTTTCTTCCTTCTTTTTTTGCCAGTGTGGATGTGAAATGCTCTTTTATTGCTCCAAACTAAATTTCTCCTGTTGTTCCAAATATACAACAAAATAAGGAACATGCTGATTACTTGAACAATGGAAGCATTCTATGCGAGCTCCAATTCACCATTTCATTTACACTACATCAGTGCCACCTCAGAGATGTCTTTGCTATTGTGGGGTGAGGTGGTTCAGAATATATAATTTATGTCTTTATGTCTTGATTCTGAAATGTATGCCAGCACACAGCTTCCTAAACTCAGAAGGCCACCTGATTCACTTGAATATAACATGGAGGCATACTTACCTCAGACAGTTGTACTGAGTGTTCTAGCAAGGAAAAATGAGGGACTGAAAAATAAGAGAAATAAGTTTGTTCTGGATGCAGCAGAACCTAAATGACAGAGATGAAACAAATCAGGTTTTAGCAGTGATGGCAGGTGAGTCAATCCATAGTAATCAGCGAGACTGTATTGAGCTCTCTGCTTCCTGGATCCCTGATCGCTGAGCAAAATACATGCACCTGTCATCCATTTTCTACAACTCAGTGGAGGAGTGACCCTTAATGTCCACATGACATGTGCCACCTCATTTTGCATGCTGATGGCAAAGGTTGCATTAACTCCCAAGCACACACTGTCATCTTTAAGTAACTCAACAGCAAAAGAGGTTTTTCAGCTCTAGGATAGTGCCTCCAACATGAAGCAATGACTGTGAGGTCAAAGGGCAGAGTCTGCATTAATTTGAGGGCACATCTATATAGGATGAAGCATAAGAATAGCCCTTTTTGTACATGGAAATTCCTATGAATAAAAGCTAACATTCTGTACTTTGACCTTATAGTAATTGTTTCATTTCAGAATCAATGTGTTGGAGTACAGGAGCAAAGCAATTAAAATGGTGTCACTGTCCAATTACTGCATGTCAGTGACTGCCATAGCTCTGGATGTACAGGGGACAGGTACATGGTGAAATTTAAATGTGAACTTTACTTAAAACACTACAAGTGCATGAATATTATATCATACCAGTAACAGTAGGCAAGGGTTTATTTAATTACCTTTTACTATTTTTTGTAATATTTTATAATAATGTTCTGTTAATTCAGTTTTAGCAACACTGAAGCAAAATCGGTGGTCTTCATCTCTTTTCATCTCAACACATCTTTGTTCTTAAAGCATCATAATCTCCACAGAGGTACACAGTGTCATAATCTACAGAGTATTCTACTGTACTCTGGATCTGCATATTAAACATCCCTTGCTAATATTTAAAGGGATGAGAATTAGGTTTTAAAAGAATCTCTGTTTTGCCCAAAATAATTATTGATATTCCACCAAACAGCAGGGGTAAACAGTAGAGAGCTCTCTCCTACTTAAATGGGAAAATACATATTCCACCAATGATGAGAGAAGTTATAATGAAATACTGTCCAGTTCTGTTTGCCTACATAGTAATAATAGCCTGGAGGCACTGGAATCTAAAGTCTGAAATGCTGTCTCATCTGTCTCCTGCTACTTATGAATGTTCTGCAGCCTGCTGCCAGCCTCTCAAAGGGAAGGCTTATTACTTTCTGTCTCTTGGATTGCACCACTCAATAAGTTTGTAAGAGCAAATACCACTTCATTATATGGTTTAATTGGCAAAATAACCCCCCTAATTCTTCACTGGACGTGTTTGCACTAGACAGAATGACATCACACGGGCAAGTGAAATGGGTACACAGCAAAAAATAGAAAAAAGAAGATGAACAAATGAAAGAAAAAGAGTGTTGAATTTGCACCTGGCCTGCAGTGTCTATATAACACCAGCTGAACATATATAAGCCATAGAAGGTTAGTTAAACATTAGGTGTTAATTCGCCATTGGGATCTTTGATATGTACAGTAAATTCATTAAAGCCAGTTGGTCATGCTTCTAGATGTTTTCAGGCAAGGTCAATTAGATCATTGAGAACAGAGCAGCACATAGTCATTTATGTGCTGTTTGCTGGTTAAAATTTTACACATAGTCTGTCAAAATGTGATAACCCATTCATATGTTCACCAAACATGGGACATCCCACTCATCCATTCATCAAAGAAGACACAGACATATGGCTGTTTCCTACAATGGTGGTGGTGGTGGGGGGGTCCTCTGTGCAGCTGTTGTACATTAATAGTGGTAGGGTGTAAAGACATAGTGGAAGCTTGGCTTTTAGAATCTGGCCTTTGTTTGCATTTGATGTGACTGATGGGTTTTCTGTGCACCAGTTTTGGCAAGGGCTTTGTTTATTTATGTTAATGTGTCTGCTGACCTGTTGGTCCTTAATCTAACTGAGGAAATGGCATTCAGAACAGCAGGGTGTGATCCTCCGATTGTAATTCAATGAATCCTTGCGTGGAACCTTTCCAACATTAAACACACAAGACAAATGGAAGTGTAAGTAGAATGTCTACTTCTGTGGCAGCTGGCCTATGTTTACTAAGGCTTCCACAGACATTTTTGCTGAAGATTGCCATCATTTCTTTCATTGTGATCTTGTTAACAAGGTTGGCTTTTGTTTTTTGTTTTTTTTTTGTCGTCATAATGCTGATGTCATCAGTGCCCCTGTACAATGGTTCTCTTGGCTCTCTTGGCTCTTCTTTCAACTGCATTTATTTATTTTTTGTGTGTACTTGCTTATTAAGTATTTATTTCTCTGATTGTTTTGTTTCTTTATTAAGGAGTCTGTCCTCTGCTAAGAAAATTGTATATTTAAAGTGCATGTTATATTACACATCAGACTTATATTTACTTTTGTCAGATTCTATGATTCAGCAATTTTTTATATACTCATTATGCTGTTTACACATAAGCCCCAATGGTTAAAGGTGTGCATTTAAAAGCCCTTGGACGCAAGTTTGTAGAATGGATCATTGTAGAAATCTACCGCAGTGGCCTTCCCCCTGCCCCTGGGACAAGATTCAACTGTATGTGATTGGGAAGTAAATGATCACGTTCGGTGAGGGTAATTGCCAATCTGTCTTCAGATATTCCTTTATTGGGCTACTTTACCCTTCATTTACACTCCGTTTTTTTCTCTCATTCTCCTTCTCCCCCACCCCTCACCTCGGAATCGTTTTTCCCCCCGTAGATTAAATACCAAGCATTCTGACAGAGAAGTTGGTTTTGTTAAAGAACCTCCAAGCAAGGGGTGGGCTGGTTGAGGGGGATGTAGATGCACACAGAGCAGAAAGCCCACCCACGGAGGCCCTGAACCGCCACTATTGATTAGATGCTATTGGCATCATCCCTGTGAATAAAACACAGTACTATTGAGTGCACAAGTCCCCACTGGGCCTGAGAATGGAGAGACATAACCTTTTGCATCTCAGCTTTCTGCTCCTAGATTCAAGTCGTCACCCCCTACAAACTTGCCCTACTCTGCAGAGAGGGGAGAGGTAAGGGAGGGAGAGTAAATGTCAGAGTGGAGAGCAGGCGCTCGAAAATGCAATTTTTTCTCTGGATCCCGCTACACCCACCCTGCTTCAGTCACAGCAGCAGATGAAAGGATTTGAATTTGAAATGGCTTAATAAACCAATTGGAAGTCAAGCTGAGGTTAACTTAGTTCCCTCTGTAGGCTTGATCATGGATATATGGACCCTTGGGGATATGTTCATTTTGTGTAGATGCTGTAATGTATGTGACACAGAGATTGTTTGTTAGACTACAATTTAACACAGGAATACTGAAGAATGTGTACCATGTTAAGGTATGTACTCTAAGCAGGTAGGAACACATGAATATGTAAACACTCATAATAAATATATCACCTGGGTTTACCAATGTTGTGCACCTCTCATGATCTGGAGCTAGAGGAGGCTTATCAGTGCTTTTGATCCCTGAGCTATAGAATGACTTTAGTCTGACAAATTTCCCATATATAATTTATTTATTTAGTAATTCATTTATTAATTTTTGTTTTAATCTATTATCTATGTATTTAATATTAAATAGCACACAGTCATTTTAGTATTCCCTCGGGTGTTTCTTTCTTTTTTGTGTTCAGGGTAAGTGTGAGTGTATTCTCAGTGGTCCTTGGTTTTCTGTTTGGCCGAGACATACGGCAATACAGTCTGAGTGCTCTTGTCCGACACTGTCTGCGTACTGCTGTTTCGGAGCAGTTTTTTCCTGCAGCCCGGGTTAAGGAGACCCTTCCTGGGTAGTGTGTGAGGCCCCAGCATGGCCATCTTAATGGGCGACGGTCCCGCCGATGATGTTTCCCGGCAGATGTGGAGAGCAGGCGAGTGCTCGGAGGATGAAGAGGAAAGTGGGGGGACGGGTGAGTAGGCCTGCGGGCTGGGCTCGCTGTCCGTGTCTGGTGGTCCGCAATCCCCTTTGCCCTCCTCGTCCTCGCCCTCGTCCTCGTCGTCGTCACAGCACAACGCATGGTACAGAATCTTGTCGCTGAATCGCACCCTCTCTCGGGTCCCGGAGGTGCGGGAGGTCTTCTGGCTGTGCGTGGAACTCGATGCCTCCTCACTAGACGAGTCCGGCGTGACAATCAAGGGTCCGTTGGGGATGGGGAGACCACCGTTCATCTGCGAGTACACGCTGGCTGTGGTGGGCGTTGGTGTGGGCGTGGCCGACCTCTCTGGCTCCTCTTCCAGGTCGTCATCGCGGGGTGCCTTGTGGCCGGTGCTGCCTGAGGCCTCCAGGTAGCTGCAGAAGTCCCAGCTGTCAGAGAGCACCTCGTGGCTGAGGAAGTCCAGCCGGAAGGCCTCGCCCAGGCCACGCTCGCTGCTGGATGTGCTGCTTGCGGTCGCCACTGTCCAGTCGTCTGGCTCCAGATCAAAGTCAAAATCTGACGTGAGCTTGTCAATCTGACCCACCACCTGGGAGAATGACACAGAGATATAGAGAGAGAGAGCGTGTGAGTGAGAGAGAGGTTGAAAGATGGCTGAAGTTACAAAAGGTTCAAGGTATCCCAGGCATTTTTTTTTTTCTTATTTTGTTCATTTGGTAGCATCTTATTATGCATAACTGTAAAACTGGTTAATTAAAAATCTGTAAATTCAGTTTTCTCCCACTAGCATCTTATTATATACCACACATGACTGTAGAACTGGTTAATTCAAAATGTATAAATTCAGTTTTCTCCACACTAGAAAGTATGTCTATTTTAGCTACATGTTTGTTATAGGCAGCTATGTTATCTTAAAATATAGAAATAAAGTTTACAGCATGTTTACAGCACACTGTGCCTTGTGTAACATGGTGATTTTTTTAGCTTGTATAATACTCTGCTTATGGAACACTGTGGGGACAGGAATCATAAAAAGTGCTGCTAGCATGGGGATTAAAATCGTAAATCTTTCATCGTTCACAATAAGGTGAAAAGGGAATTAGGAGCCCCAGAGATGGGGGCGGGGGTCATAATATGCGGACTGATTCAACAGGTGACTAACCAGTCTTTATTGTTTTACACAGAGCATAACGGATTTTGTTTTTCCTTTTGACAGCGTATGGAGGGTTGGTGTGAGTGTGGCGTCCGAGCAGTCAAAACGCAGCAACCGGGTAGCAGGCATTCTGAATTACAGCAGACTGGAAGCGATGGAAAGTGTAGAAACCTCACCGATGCGCTGATGCTGCGAGATGAATGGCTATCCTAAGGGCTAATGACATACCGTGGGTTTATTTACTAAATTACTCATCCTTAAGTCAGAATTTAATTTATGCACTGTGTTTTTGCACATTTGTTTTCTGCGCTAAGCCTCGCTAAGGCTAATGCGCTAAGACATTTCACTATCCTTTCTTTGTCAATCATGAGAGTGACCTAATTTTATCCTTATCTGGTCCATTGTGATCCATTGTATTTTCAATACTAATTACCACTGCAACACATTTTACCAGGAACAACTGAACTGTCACTCAAGATAACGCTCCATTCAGCAGCATTCACATAATCTCTTCAAACGGCGCAAAATCAAGCGTGAGACGACAATCACGTTTTTTGTCGACGACGTCCCCTAAAATAGAATGCAACTAATTCTGCCAGTAGTGTCCATGGAAGCATAGACACCGTCTGTATCGTTACGAGTGTACCTGTGCTGCGACCGGACCAAGAGCTTGTGCAGGGTTAAAAAAAAAAAAAAAAACTTCAAACGAGTTTACGTCGCCCCTGCCCTCTTGCGCATGCCATCCGCACCGCCCGCTACTCCACTGGCAATTTAGCTAGATAACAGGACGAGTTTAAAGGGGCCGCGGGAGCTTTCTAGGTCACAGATGGGTTTGACAGAGACACAATAAGCAGTAATCCCTGAGCCCTTTCTTCGAGATGTGGAGCGAGTGAGTGGGCTACGGAGTAAATTATTGGGTAAACAGATTGCCTAAGCGCAAAGGATGAATGAACACATCAGGAACAAGTCATTAGTGGAGGGACACACTGTGTTTTAAATGGAAAGAGCACAATGAGGGCCTGCAACGGTAATTACAGCCTATAGAGTCAAAATCACATCCACTTGTCGGCCTCGTCCCCCAAAATGGCGGAGATTGCAGCTGGATTATTCAAGGCAGAAAAAGCCTTCTCCTCCTCCTGGCTCTCAGATACTGTTTGTCTCACCAGAGCTAAATTACATGGCTCCAGGCTTAAGAAGAAGCGCACACATAAGCTATGCATGGAGCTGGAAAGGGAGTACTAATGGCTGAGTTACCGACTAGGGTAAAACCGTGACCGAAAGTTAAGAATTCTAGAGGCACAGTGGAATTTATTCACTAGTAGAGATACATAACAAAACATTAACATAGTCATCAGTGTGTGTGTGTGTGTATGTGCATAGTCCTGAATATTTTTCCTCCCATGAGCCCTACACTCCTTGACATGGTATTGGGTAGTCTCGCGGTGACCCCTGGAGGCTGACACGACGCCTGGGCGGGCTGATCGGGGGTCAAAGCGGCGCGAGCCTCTTTCCGGTGCACTGGTGCATGTCGGCCGCCACAGTCATGCCGGTGTAACTAAGAGTGACAGTTGACACACAGGCCACAGCTACCGCAGAATGGCATCTGACGGCAGTGATCCGTGAACATAACCTGCTGGTGGCCTTCCAACCACGGCCCACACTTGTGCACTCCCCATATGGGGTGTCACATTCACGTTTGCATTTCTCTAGCCTGGCTTATTTTTGTCTTGTTTTGACATTGTTCTACACAAGGGCTGTTTGTCTACTACTCTCCCCTTGAAAGTGTTTGCTGGTCTGACACGCTGACATCAGGTTGGTTAGAATAGTAGCATGCTTTATTTTTTATTTTTGGCGGGGTGGTGGGAGGGCTTAGAATGTGGAACCAATAAATCTGCGAATATATGTTTGGACGCCCGGTTGACAGAGACACAGTGTTTACTTCATAGAACTATCACTCTGGTATTATTTAAACAGATGTTAAATGAGGGGAGTTTTGTTTTCCTCTGCAGTGATGATCTTGAGTTATCACTTTCTGGAGGAAAAGCTCTCTTGCAGAAAAGATAAAGAGCGTTTGAGTTTTGCTGCCACATTTATTTTATGCAATTTTATTTATTTTGTATTTTCTCAGGCTTGTATTATAATTTGGCCTGTTTTGGTCACAGTTAATCATAATGTTTAAAGTAAATAAGCCCTATTGGTTGATTGCATTTTGCATTTCTCAGAGAGACATCTTCAAAAACAAATTTTCCCAATAGACAAGGAAAAGGAAAAAGTTCATCAAATAAAGTCACTGATTTTTTTATATAACATCTCATCTCTGGCATGATGTCTCCAGCACGAAAAACCTGCCTCAAATGTGACCGGTAAGGCTAGGTGCACTTATTAGACTGCATGTCCACAGACACAGTCTGTGCATGACAATTAGAAGCTACGCATTATCACTGTATCTGTCCCTGCTGCATGCTGCCTCCAGACAAACATGCCGTTAACTCATGGTGCCTCCCTGTTGTCCTCTTAGAGGTTTCTGCGGCTTGCTTCACCCATTTTCTCTCTCTTTTTCACTGGGCCTGAGCAAAGCGATCTGTTAACTCTGCCTCTGTGTTGTTTATGATGTCCTGCTGAGGGGAATTCATCGTGCTCCATATTTTGCCGAGCTGCAGGGATACTCCGTTTCTGCCAGAGCAAAATGTGGAGTAGATCTCCAGTTGATTACGGACACTCCTTCTGTAAACCATGTGTTTGTGTGTGCTTTTCAATCAATCTTTGATAAGTTTTGAAGGGCGTACTCAATGTAAGAGTGTGTGTGTGTGTGTGTGTGTGTGTGTGGGTGTGTGTGCGCGCGCATGTGTGTGTGTGTCTACGTGTATGTTTGTATATGCATGCATGTGAGACTGCAGAACCCAGAGGTTTGGTGGGTGGCACTCCTAGTGTGTGTGTCAGAGTCCAATCTAGGTCAGGCAGACCTGATTGGTTCGATGTGTGACTAGCATTTTGCAGGGGGAAAAATTGGGTCTTTGAAGTGCTCCCGCCACCCATTAGCAGCTAATTATCCTGTTGTACATGGGAATATCAAATCATGTATTCACTCATTCATTCAGTCATTCATTCATTAGTTGCATAGCCCCCTTAAGATGAGGCCTCAGTCTCACAAGCATCACAGCAGCACACTCCGCAAGTGGCAAATCCAAATCAGCCTGAGAACAGCCATGGGGTGCACGTGGGGCACAGGTGTGGTACATGTGGGGCTGAGGTGCATGTGGGGCCGGGGCAGAGCTGGCGGGACCATGGGCCCCTTCATTCAGTGTTCCACAGTTCACGCTGCTTCTTAATCGCCTGTTGAGACAGGTTTTTCCACCCCTGTCCTGCCTGACCTCGACTGGCAAAGAGCAGCGATTTCAAAACTTAGCGAGCACCACTGCACTCCGAATTATGTGGGCCACAGTTACAGATATGGGTGAGGCTATCTTTAGATATGGGCTCGGCTATTTCTGTGCGTGGGTTCGCGGCCTATTACTGGTGGCGCAGAGCAGGAGCGTGATGCATCCAGTGGCCCGGGTTTAAAATCCTTTTACATAACACTTCGTGTGCATAACCACAAGTAAGCTATGCAGGAGCCTGGAGCTAACAGTGTCAAAGGTCGCACAGCTCATCAAGAATAAGCCATCGGCACCTCTATTTACGATCGGTTGGATATAATCACATCTCATGCATGTGCAGGTGAAGAATCAGTGCCTGTGCAGGTCAAGGCCATGCTGCGATTAATTCAGTGTCAGGCGTTGAACATGCTATGTGACGTGCCCCTAAAATCTCATTTTCTTTTTCATGTTTTGCCAACCCGCGGCTTTCACACCACGTGATAAATCCCCAACCTCCATGCACAGAACTCAGGTGTTTCTTAGGGCCTCGACACCAGCAGCATGTAAATGATTCAGTCATCGTGTGCTTCTTTCAGCAGCTAAGCAGTGCAGTGGTGTGTGTAGGAGGGCATTCCTGGCCCCTGAGTCACAGAGCTGTGGAGGAGAGAGAGGGAACAAGCTCACGCAGGCTGCTCCTCCCACAGCTCAGGCACAGGTGTGTGCATCCACTACCGGGTTTGAATATGGGCTTGAGCTGCAATGTGTCTTTAATAACCACCAATTTTGAAAATGTCTTTTTCAAGTCATTGCAAAAAAACAAAACAAAAAAAAAACAACAAAAAAACAGTAGGAGTTTATTTAGGCCCATAATGATGGCTTAAGGAGCGTAATTTATATATTACAATGCTGAAATCGCCTGCCCAGAGTCTGTGGCTGACAGTTTAATTGGTAAGATGAGGAAGTATGTAAGGAACGACTTAATAAGAGCTTATCGTCACTAATTAAGTCACGTGCATTTCCTCTCCCCTGACACATTCATCAGCTTTTAAAACCTTTATAGTATTGCTCAGTGAGGAAGAGTACGAGAGGAAAGTAGGTTAAGAGAGTGAAAGAAAGTGAGAAAGAGACAGTTAAGATGAATTAGTGTATGAACAGAAACAGGTTCCTATAAAATCTCCATCTTATTATTTAGTTATTTATGTTAAAGCATATTATTCAGTAATTGCTATGAATTATTCAGTAACTACATTGAAACAAATAGGAAAGTTATATAGTTAGAGCAGTAAAGAATAAGACCTACCCAACTGGGTCCTTGGAGTTTAAAGGTTTAAATAACTACACCTACAGCTGTTTCACTCCATATCTTAGAATTGAATACTGCAATAACTGGTATGGTTCTGCATATGCTTTATTAGTGCCCATAGCCTTTGGTTGAAAAAAATAATTGCAGCTGTGTCATTCTATTGGCATTTATCTTACGCACCTGTCCTTTTGAACAATTATCTTTACTGCAGCTGTCTGCTCAGACCACCTAATATTTTGCTCATGGCAGAGAGCATGGGATTAGAAGCATGGGCTAGGTCTGCGTCTGATCTTCTGGAGGTAAACGCTTAGCTTTCAAACCTTTGATGGCTGCATTTCATGCAAGATCGCCTGGTACTGGAAAATTACAGAGAGTACAGGAACTAAATACCATCAGAAGAGGGACTTCAAATGATGATTTTTTATCTAAATTAGTTGCTATTACAGCAATGTGACTGTTAAGGAAAAAAAAAACAACACAAAGAAATATAAAAAACAAACAAACACACATTCTCCTTTTGCAATAATCTACAAACAGTGTACATAGATTGAGGCCACATTTCAAAAGGGAAAAAGGCTTGCTGTGCTGCAAAAAAAAAATGTCGTTATGCTCAAGTAACCTATTCAAAAATCCAAACTGCTGAATAATGTAAAGCAGAACAAGTTTATTCTAAGGTTTATGCATTATGTCTGTACACTCAACACATGTTTGTCAACAGGAAAGGAGAGGTAGAAACACTGTAGTAGGTCATTTGATTGAAATTGTGAATGAAACATCTGCCTTGAGTTTTGTGGGTCACTGACCACGAGATCGCAAGACTTCTTGTACATCTTTGTATTTTTGTTAGTTTTCTTTAAAACAGGGCCTTAATGTAAAATTATGAGTGCAGACACATTGCTGAGACATCCACCTCTCCCTCCAATGTAGGGCATCTTCTGTTCCTCTGACCTAGAGTGCAGTTTCAGTGGCTCCCATTTCCCATACAGTTTTACTGTGCCGTTTTTGGTTCCACATATCACTACTCAACAAATGTAGCTCGACCAAACCAAAGTAGAAATCCTGAAGCCAGGAAGAGGGAGAGAGAGAGAGAGTGAAAGAGAAACAATTTATGCAATTTATTTTTACATTCTCAGAGCTGCTTGGATGTTCTGTGGGGCATAGCTGCTCCAAATCCATTTCTATTTCCTCGTTCTTTCAGTGCTGTGTGTTTCAAGCCAGGGCCTGAGCATCCATTAAAACATGCATATGGTTATAAACAGTTTACAGTCAGTGACTCACTGACTGTTACCTGGAGCAAGATCTGTGTGTATAACCAGGGCCATATGAAACCATGGGGCATTCTGAGGTAAAACAGGGTGTCATATGAAACCATAGGGCATTGGGTGGTATAACAGGGGCTGTGTGAAACCTTGAATTATTTAACCATGAAAATATAAATCCAGATCTTGGTATAAAAGAGCCAGTCTGAGTCTGAGGACATTTATATTTTTGATGGCTTATTCAGCATTACTTGACTGATGCCACGATAACTGATCATTCTATTATTCTCTCTCTCTCTCTCTCTCTCTCTCTCTCTCTCTCTCTCTATATATATATATATATATATATATATATATATATATATATATATATATATCATTATTCACAAGACATTTTACAAATACTTGAGCAGACTTGAGCTCTCTCTGAGCTATGAGGATTTGGCACTTGGGATAAGCAAGAGCTCTGTGTTAGTCATTCCCTCAAGGGAACATGATCCAAAAATGATGTTTTGCTGGTGTTCGCACACAAAGCAGTTTAGGGTTTCACCAGAGTCAGAAAATTCCATACCAGGGGAGTGAAGAGAATTGTATCGCAGTTCTTTTGCCTCTCCCTTTCAAAACAATTTGCTGGCATGTCTGAATTCTTACCATCTCCACCTGTGACAGTTTGCTGGATGGCCTGCCTCAAAGAGTGACCACACCTGTCATGATATGTCTCTCTTACTTTTCCTTTCTCCAAATACTTTCCATATGTCGCCCTATCTATCTATCTATCTATCTATCTATCTATCTATCTATCTATCTATCTATCTATCTATCTATCTATCTATCTATCTATCTATCTATCTATCTATCTATCTATCTATCTATCTATCTATCTAGCTATCTAGCTATCTATCTGTCTAGCTATCTATATTATCTACATTAAATCTACACTATCTACATTAAAAATGTTCCATATTATGTAGGTGTAATATATATATATATATATATATATATATATATATATATCAGCCACCCCAAGTGGCTCAGGTAACATGGGGTTAAATAGCTGCGAGGAAGCAGAAGGTGCTTCTGGGCAGCCTGATTACAAACTCGTCATGAGACAACCTGCAGTCCCCCAAGACCCCATCTGAGTGCCTGATGTCTTTCCGAACCTGGGGAGGTGACTATTTGAAACTGAGCCTGTGTTCCTTGACTCCTCCATGGGGGATTTAGATGAATAGATAGCAACAAAGCCGTGATCTTTTCCAAGCAGTGACTCTGACATAAACAACCAGAGTCAAAAGTTCATTTGAAACCGTGTGATCAAATGTCTCCAGATGATGGCAGATGGCATTCTTTCAGATGTTCACTAACACTGCTTTACCTATAGTGAAATAAAACCATTACCAATATATGGTTTCTGTGTCTATGTCAGTGTAGCACAGATTCACTGAAAGGATGTCATCTGCAGTCATATTCTCCCCCTTCCAGAGACCTGGAGGTCTAATTATCATTCAATGGTATAATGTTCAAGTAGAAATCTTTAGAGGGGACCTCTAAAAGCCTTTCAATTTTGGGTAAAATTCAACTTGGACACTAAGGGAATTATAGCACTTAGGTCTCAGATACTTAGCCCCACTAGATTATGTAAGTTAATAGCAAGCAGGTGAAAGGGAAAACATATTTGTCATTCATATTTTTAATCATTGTTGATACTAATGGAATCAATTTATTTGCTGACACAAAGCACATACACAAGGAAACACACCTGTCACAATGTCATATGGCAGTGATTTTGCGTGTGGCATTTGTTTGTTTACTGTTTAAGTTGCACATGGTCTTTGTTTTAATTTATCACCACACCACACTCAGGTGGTGTGTGTTGCCTCATTTGCTGCACCACCGGTGTATTTTTATGTTATTATATTTGTTGTCATGACCATTGTTGGTCATTGCTCCTGTTATGTTGGCTTTCTTTTGTTATCGTTAGTGCACTTTAATGTTTGGCTTTGTTTTCATTCATTAAACTTTTTAGTTAGAGACAGTTTAGCTTTCTCCTTTTTTCCTGTACATCTGTGATAGAATGATAGAATGGCTGACCATTTTAAGAAGCAGCTGTCTTCATTTTGTTTTACTTTCTTCTTTTTCCCACTTTCACCTGCTTACTATTTCTTCTCTCCTTCCACAGGCCTTGTTTGGTTGGCTTATGTGGGATGGTGCTTCTCTGAGTTCGCCTGGGACTTGTTTCGCCATGGAACTCTCCGTATGGGCAAGAAGGAAGCCCTGGATCTCACCCAGGAGGCCTAGTGCCCTAGAGCTGGGCATGGACGGCGGTACCACTACCTTTCCATGCCAGGGATGGCAGCGATGGTGCTATCACTACCTACGCATGCCAGCGAGTCCTGTTCCATCTTTCTCATGTGAAGCAGTGGGGAGGCCATGACATCATTTCCATCTGAGAGAGAAAAGCCTCAGCCAATGCATTCAACATCCTGCCCTGGATGATGACCTAAGGCTGTGGATTCTGGCACCCCCTGGGCTCCGTGGAGGGGGTTCCCCACTGGAATCTTTTTTGGGGGGCTGGTAAGCCCATGGACTCTGCTTAGAAGGTGCTGACAGGTTCATACCTGATTGCTACATGGGCAGGTTGGTCCGGTGGGTCGCCCAGGGGCATTTCACCTGTTGTGCTTTGCGTTTGCAGACGTGTTCATGGTGGCATTGCACCGTCGATGTAGCAAGGCTTTGTTTCTACATCCAATCTATGAAAGGGGCCTCTTTTGACATACAAGGGTGACGTTTCCCTGCTGACATTAGAAGGTGATTTTTTTCACTCTAGTGACAAAACGGGGTGATGTCTCTATGGCCATCGACAAAGAGAGCCCAGCAGAGGCTACATCAATGGGATAGAGTGGTGTTTCTGCATCCCTATGGCCAGTCACCTGAGAGGGGGCACCGTAGAACGAATTGGGTGTTGTCTTCCCATCTCCATTCTAGTCATCGAGAGGGGACCCCACCAAGGAAGTGGCCACTATGTCTGTTGTGCCCTGAGTAGTGTGTGGCATGGTGTCATGCTGTTTTGGTTTTTATTTGCACATGGTCTTTGTTTTGATTTATCACCACACCCCACTCAGGTGGTGCTTGTTGCCTCATTTGCTGCGCTGATGCATTCCTATGTTATTATGTTTGTTCCTTTAAAAACCCTTTTTGTTTGCATGACCATTGTCAGTCATTGCTCTTGTTACATTGGCTTTCCTTTGTTCCTGTTGATGCACTTTTATGTTCGGGTTCATTTTTGCTCATTTCATTCAACTATTCAGTTGTAAAATCACATTTGCTTCCCACTCTGCACTTTCTATGTCCGTGACAGCACCATCTATCAGTTTACATGTCTGTCCTAAGATCGTCTTTTCTGTAACTAAATAAAAGTGATCATGCAGCTGTGCATATTCAGTGTTCAGTTTATATTATTAATGACAATGACAGACAGTGAAAATCTTACAAGAAAAAAAAAACCAAATGCTTATTCAGAGCATTATTTTCCTTTTAACGCATAATGTGACTTCATACTGCCAACTTGTTTCTTAACAAAACATTTTTTGAAATCACATGTTTCACCTTTTGAGGTGATGGGTCTTCTTTTAACAAATTTATCAGAGCAAAATTTCTCCTAGTTGTTTACAATGGTAACCATGGTAACTAAACCTCATTTTCAAAACAGAATGTGGAAAGACCTGAAATAATGAATTTGCTTAAAATAATCCCTTTTAGGTTAAATTTTCCGCACTTAAGAAAATTAAACAATTTCTATCCTTCTGAATTAGCTGAAACACTTCGACATCCCAACTGTTTCTTTCATTAAGCTACATGCTAAAATACAGTATACACACAGCAGTTGTGACTACCAAATTGTAATATAGACAAGCTGGACAGCCAGTTTAATAATTGAGACATAAATGGGACATGACTTCAAAGGCTAAATTGTTGTTGTTTTTTTCAAATAACACCCCAATCTAATTCAACATTCGTATAGCTCATAAGAACAGGTGAACATGACTGAACCTTGCATTTCTAAACCAACACATCCTTCTCCTCAGTGACATGAGTAACAGGTAATTAATGGAAGACAACACTAATTCTCTACACACTGTAGAGACTTAGTCTCTACACACAAGACTGTACAATCAACTTAATGCTCTATTATTGTCCAGTGTGGTACTGCACTCTGCATAAATCTCCTCTTCCAGCCTAGCAGATTTTAAAGGTACAAGTAGGTCTACACATAAGGAGTCTTGACAAACTTAAGGAAATAAAATACTTAAGGAGAATCTTAACTTCAGGCACCCCTTAAGGGTTTTCTTCAGGGAAAACTCTCTGCTTAAGATGATTTATGTAAGCTGGCACAAGTGACTTGTGGCTGGTATGCCAAAGAACAAAAAGAAAAACCTGAAGAATACTGATTTAAAAGTAAAAAAACCCCAAAAAAACGTTAAAATAAAGAATAGTTGTTAAAAATAGAAAACAATAAAGGTGCATACCTTGCATTTTGGAAGCAGATTTGTTAGGTTTCCTTGGCTGCTTCTGAAATGACTTTGATAAACTTCCAAAAAAAAAAAAAAAAAAACTTACTGCGCAGTAAACAACTAAAGCAATGAGATTATTGGACAAAATGTTTGCATCGCCTTGCACTGATTGATTGACTAATTGATTGATTCAACATGAATCACATGCACATGCTGCTGTGTTATCCATGCACTTTTCATACTGTACCAAGACTTGTCATACACTGACTGTACAGTAGTATGGCACAGTTAAGGTAAAATGACCTGAGATCTGTACCCAGAAGCACTTCCCTGCAGTTCATTATCAGGACCTGAAAATTTGTCTGTGACACCAGAACATTTGCATATCAGCATATTTGAATTATCAGATACAAGAGTTACAAATGAACTGAGTTAAGGAATAGAGAGCCAAAAGCAAGCAAACAGCAAAAATAAACATAATTCTCTCTCTCTCTCTCTCTCTCTCTCTCTCTCTCTCTCTCTCTCTCTCTCTCTCTCTCTCTCCCTCTCTCCCTCTCACTTCAAAGGTTTGGGAGTAAAAATCTGACATTGTACCATGCTGTTGCAACACCTTGGGGTGAAAGAACAGTATGCATATACTCTATTGCTGCATATAATGCACATTTATCTTCCCAGGCAAGCTGGCAGCACCATAGTCAGAACAAGTGGGTAGATAGTTGCTGTTATTAGCACTGCACAGAACTGGCAGAAAGTGACCGGTGAAAGGACTGGACCGGAGCAGAAGCTGTGACCACGGCCCCAGCACCAGTGGAGGCAAAACTGAGGGGGAAAAGGGATGGAGAGAGGGTGATAAGTGAGGATCAGGGGACCCGAAGGGGAGGAGCGGACTGGGCTGAGCTCTTGGCTGAGCTGAAAGGAGGAAGAGGAGGAGGTGAAGAGAGAGGAAGCATGTTCAGAGAGTGATTTGTCCTCTGGGGCACCCGAGGAGAAAGCGAGAGGGGGAGAGAGAGAGAGAGAGAGAGAGAGAGAGAGAGAGAGAGGGAGAGAGAGGGCAACTGAAGAAAAAGACAGGGTAGAGAAAGGAAAGGAGAGATACAGAGAGTGAACAGACACAGAAAAAGATGAGTGTAAAAGATGAGGGAAAGAGAAGTGACCAGCTGAAGATTAGAGTGGCTTTAGGCAGGAGGAGAGGGCGAGATGACGGTAGAGGGGGGAGAGACGGTGGGGGATGGCATGCGTAAGCACGGCCCTATGGCTGAGTTGCCCCGTGGGGTAGCAGCTTCACAGCACTGCCTCCATCTTGTGCGCCTCTGTGTGAGGGTGATGGTGACATCATGAGGGATCGCTGCAAGACCGGTTGGAGCCAAGAGTGACATTAAGAAAAAAGGAAGAAAAAGCCTGAATAGATCAAGAGCTGTCCCACTGTATTCTTTCTAATCAGCCTAGCTTAGGACAAGGGGCTCGCCCACTTGCAGACAGTGCAGACTCAGAGGCACTATGCTGCTTTGATTCGAAAAACCAAATGCATATATAGCCATCATGTGGCAGTGCTGGGTTGTTCATGTCAGCCTAATGTGTCTTATTATGCACAGATGCATGTGTGCAATCGCCAGAGAACCCCACGCTGAGAGCAACTGGAACATATGCAGAATCGCCTAGATATATGGAGTAAACGAGGACCTGAACTGAACTTGTGCATGCAAAATGACTAGCGCAGAGATGTAAAATGGGAATATCTCCTGTGACCTGTCATAAAGAACTGTATATAAGTCTGCATGTGTAGGGAGATGGGGGGAGGTTTGCACGCCTGTGTGGCTATGCACGCGTGTGTATTTTCTGCACTGGACATGCTGTGTGTGTGTGCATGTGCGTATGTGTGGGCTGTTGGTCTTCTTTAAATAGCTCCCGATTCTAATCTGCAGACAGCAGCACACTCCTGACAGTTTTAGCCTGCATGGCTCCTCCTCCCACGGCATGACACATTCTTTATTTATTTCTCCAGTTCTTGCTCTCTCTCGCGCTCTCTCTCTCTCTGTATATCTTTCTCTGTTTTTCCTCTCTCTCTTTCTCTCTCTCTGTCTCACCCTGTATCCCTCTGTTTCTTGCTTTCTCTACCTCTCTCCCTGCTCTGGTATTCTGTCCGTGGTGCTCTGGCCCCTGAAGCCGTTGTCACTTCTATTCTACTTCTGTGTCTGAAAAAACCCAATGGATTTACAGGCTTACTGTCGACACACTCTCTCTGTCTCCCTCTCTCTCTCTCTCTCTCTCTCTCTCTCTCTCTCTGTCTCTCTCTCTCTTTTTCTCTCTCTTACTCTCTCTTTCTCCTTGTGCGTCTTGTTCCCTTCTCCACTGCATGTTATTTCATTTTTCACGCCATCCTCTGTGTGGTGACACTGTCCTTATTCTCATTATGGTCTCTGTGCTGCTGACGTCTTAGCTCGCTGGAGCAAGTGCCAGTATCAAGTCCTCTTCTAAGCCTCTATGTCTGTGCCTGTGTGCCTGTGCGTCTGTGTGCATTGCATCCCTGTGTGTGTGTGTGTGTGTCTGTGTGTGTGAGTGAATGTGTTTGTAGATCTACTGAGTGTTTTTCACTATCAAACACGATGTAGAGAGAAAAGAGATCAAAGGTGAAGAGCGCTCATGCACAGCGTGCATTTACAGTGCCAACAAACTGTGTATGTGTTTCAGGCTCTATCTGATGTGTGTGTGTGTGTGTGTGTGTGTGTGTGTGTGTGTTTGTGGTGTGTGTATGTGCATGCAGGTCTGTGTGTGTGTGTGTGTGTTGTCCTTTAATGTGCATATTGTGGCATCTCTCTACAGCGAGTCCTGAGGTCATAGTTGAAACTCATTCACACACAATGAGTGCTGAACCCAACTCTGTCTATGTGTGCGGGCCTCCCAGCAAATGCAGCCCAGCTGGGAGGTCGCTACCCTCGAACGGCTGATGGGGGTCAACGCTACAGGCACTAGCATCCCTCTGCAGCCTGAGACTCAGGCAGGCTTAATTCAGCCCATATCAGCTTAACAGCTAGCATGTACACAGGGATAAGTGTCATCCTGAGAGAAAGCCCTTCATCACAACAGCAAATAACAGACAATACAGAAACAAAAAGGCTGGTGAGCTTCCCAAGACCAATTCATCAAGATGTCCCATGATGCTATAATTGCTTGCACGGTTCATGGTGGTAAAATCAATATTGCTAATATTACAAAGTGGTATGATGTCATCAAAAGTCAACAACATATGATCAAAAGTCACCATGTCATCAAAGATCAACATATGTCAAATTCTGTCAAAAGTTTTGCGTAGTTGGTTAGTTTGAAAATTAGTGATCAAAATAACAGGTCACAAAGTGCTAAAGCACATATTTCCATCCTTTTGCTTGAGTGTATATGTGAAGAATTTGAGAGCAAAGAGCATTTGCGTGGCCTGCATTTGAGACAGATTGCATTTGAGAGAGACTTTCCTCGACACTCACAGGTGTGTTAGGCTGTGAACTTGCTCCAAGCACAGTATCTAATATTCCTGAGTACTATGAATAATGACAGGACACACACACAAACCCAACACTGTGGGCCAGCACTCTGGCTTTTTCATTATCTTCTTCCCTTTGAATCATGTAATTCCTCCAACACAGTGAACAATTTCACTACCCTCAAGGAAAGCTTGTAATATTTAAACATGCCTGACAGGCTGCATCCACCCGTACTACATATATCACTGCTCCATCTTCTAGTATTAATTCAGACAAGAGTGGATGACTAGAGTTCATATGACATTGCATATTTTCGAGCAATAACACAGTAGCAAGGTGAAATCCATTTCTGTGAGTTATTCTTTTTACCCTCCCTTTGGTATGCACAATTAATTTAATACAAGCCCACATGGTAAATCCCAGGTGATTATTGGGTGTTCAGGAGTTAGGAGTATTCCCATCCAATTCCTCACACCAGGTGACAGAGAAACTGCTTTTGTTGTATTGTGCACGGATACATGGCTTCCATACAACAGGCAAGATTCCAGGGAGCTGGAGTGGAATGAGGGAACATAGATTAAAAATGACATAATTCATAAAGCTATGGTTTGACAAGGCATCCCAGAAGGCATTTCATTTCATGTTTTCCAATTGTGTATTCGCGTGGTATTTCAAGACTTTTAATGAGAGCCTTTTTTTTTCTCTGAAGTTCCAAGGTTGAAACACTTTCCTTTTTCCCCCATTAATAATCTGCTTCTCTCTTATTCATCTGGAGCACACTTCTGTTCTTAATAGAAATGGAAATTTAAAAGAAGCCCACCTGCCCCCTAAACAAACAAACAAACAAACAAACAAACAAACAAACAAACAAACGCAAGCTCCTTGGAGAAAGGACGGGTTTACCAGACAGCTTTGAGTTTGCTGATCAACTGATTGGTGAGCCTAATTATCTACTTTAAAACAGTGTGATCTAGAGTGAAGTCATGAAATGACTAAAGTGGAAATATAGTTGCCTTTATTGCTTGGTAAGTGTAAATTACGTGCATGCAGGCAATCGAAAATTAATGAATGCTGTAGTGGCTCAAAACCCTGGAGATCTCATATTGCCTATGAGTAGTAAGAGGTGCAGCAAGCATGCTTAAGTAACAGGCCAACAGAAAGGGGCATACTCTGCAGGGGGCCGTGGTGTGAACCGAAATTCTGTTCAGGTGACCTGGGAGCACCGTGAGTGTCGCAAAACTATGCCAAATCCTTCTAGACCACTTTGGCCTCAATTACAAGTTCTTATTATGAGCAATGACAGGTGGTTACAGCATGCTGGTATATTGCCTCAGAAGTACTCCTGATGTGAACGAATCTGTAAGTTAATTTTATATATGCAAATTAGCAAATGTTTTAAATGAATTATGTATTATAATTTGAAAGAACAGGTTTTCCACAATACGGAGGCACATTTCTTCTCCATCTCCCCAGACTAGGTGGAGCCAAGTCCAAGCAGTGTAAGCAGGGTTGCTGTGGAGAGGCACATGGTTGGACCCTCCAGACCCGAGGCTAGAAAAAAATGAGATGTTGAGATGCCAGATGTTGGCAATAAAGGAGTCTGGAGAGTAGCCAACCTGGGGCAACTAACATCCATACGGCCGAGCGTGGCTGCTAAAGACGCGAGGGGCCTCCCACTGCACACCCAGGAACATGATGGAGCCCCGCACACACAAAGAAGTACAAGACCTCGTCCGCAATCACAATTCATATGGGCGCAACATGAGCTGAGTTAAATCCAGGAAGATGTATTGGGGGCTGGGAGCGTGATGCTGGATATAGGCCAGATGTTGGGGAATGAATGGGTCTTGTCCAGACGGTGAGGTGACCACTGGCACTGTTACTGGTGTTGCACACACGCACACACACACTCACACACATGCATGCACACACACGCGCATAAAAATACACACTGTGTGACCGCTGTGCATGTCACTCGAGATGATGAAGCACCTAAACACTCCCTTTCTCTCATTCTTATTCCCTGACTCATTCCCCCATCTGAATCTCTTGCTATCTCTCTCTCTCTCTCTCTCTTTCTCTTTCACACACACACACACACACACACACACACACACACACACACACACACACACACACACAATTTTGTAAAATTCTTTGTCCTTCCAGCTGTCTCTTATGCCAGTTTTATTTCTAGATTTCTCTTTATTCTGGTCATCCTTCAATATCATTTTCATTCTGTCTATTTTCTTCATCTTTGCTTCACCTTCACCAGCAGTCTTTCTCTCTTACTATCTTTCTTGCTCTCTTTGATGTTAGTTTGTCTTTGACTATACCTTTTCTTCTTCTTCTCCCTTCAGATGCCTTCACATATACCTGTTTGATCTTTTTTTCTGGAGGATTTGATCCAGTGAAAAAATGCTCTAAACAGCATGTGTGAAACTCAAGCCAAACTCATGCCTGGCACCTGGTTCCAACAGGAGTCCTGGATCCATGCCCACACTACATTGTTACACAGCTTAAGACGCACAGAGCTGTTGCTGTCTGAAAATAATGCACCTAGTATCCACCTTTGTACTTTTGTGTCTTGGTAGCCATGTCTCTTAAATGGATCACATTTTTCTATATGTGATAAGATTCTCCTCACCTTCAGCAGTGGAGAATAACTATTTGGGCTTTCACCTGTTTTGGCCTTATTATCACTACAGTTGCAGGATGCCAAGGACACAGTTGGCTTTCAGTTTATGAATGCTCAGAAGAACACCAGCAAATACAATAAAATGCACAAAAACACCTTCAAAGCATACTAATTACTACCTCCATCTATATGTGTGTGTGTGTGTGTGTGTGTGTGTGTGTGTGTGTGTGTGTGTGTGTGTGTGTGTGTTTATTAAAAGGGTTCATCTGTAGGATCTAAGACTCAAGAGGGCCACAGTAGCATCAATGTCTGCAAGAAAAGGTTATTTATTTATACACTGCCTGGCCAAAAAAAAAGGTCACCACCTGGATTTAACTAAGCAAATAGGTAAGAGCCTCCCATTGGATAATTACTGCATGGGTGATTATGTTTCAGCTGGCAACTGATACAGTGAGTAGCTTCTCATTTGTTAAACAACCATGTTGAAGACACATCCTGTCGTTGTGGAAAAGATGTTAATCTGTTTCAGAAGGGTCAAATTATTGGCATGCATCAAGCAGAGAAAACATCTAAGGAGATTGCTGAAACTACTAAAATCGTCTTAAGAACTGTCCAACACATTATTAAAAAGTGGAAGGACAGTGAGGAAACATCATCTTCGAGGAAGGAATTTGGTCAGAAAAAAATCTTAAATGATCATGATCGGCGATCACTTAAACGTGTGCTGAAATCAAATCGTAGAAAAACAACAGGAGAACTCAGGGATGTGTTTATTAGTGAAAGTAAGAGCATTCCCACATGCACAATGCAAAGGGAACTCAAGGGATTGGGACTAAACAGCTGTGTAGCCTTAAGAAAACCACTTGTCAGTGAGGCTAACCAGCAAAAATGGCTTCAATTTGCTAGGGAGCATAAAGATTGGACTCTGCAGCACTGGAAGAGTCATGTGGTCTGATGAGTCCAGATTTACCCTGTTCCAGAGTGATGGGTGCATCAGGGCACAAGGGAGGCGGCTGAAGTGATGCACCCATCATGCCTAGTGCCTACCGTACAAACCTGTGGGGGCAGTGCTATGATCTGGGGTTTCTGCAGTTGGTCAGGTCTGGGTTCAGCAATGTTATGTGCCCAAAGAATGAGATCAGCTGACTACCTGAATATACTGAACGACCAGGTTATTCCATCAATTGATTTTTATCTTCCCTGAACGGCGCGGGCATATTCCAAAATGACAATGCCAGGATTCATCGGGCTCTAATTGTGAAAGAGTGGATCAGGGAGCACGAGACATCATTTTCACACATGGATTGGGCACCACAGAGTCCAGACCTGAACCCCATTGAGAATCTTTGGGATGTGCTGAAGAAGACTGCGCAATGGTCCAAATCTCCCATCATCAGTACAAGATCTTGGGGAAAAATTCATTCAACTCTGGACAGAAATAAATGTTGTGACATTGCAGAAGCTTGTGGAAATGGTGGCGCAGCAAATGCGTGCCGTAATCAAAGCTAAAGGTGGTCCAATGAAATATTAGATTGTGTGACCTTTTTTTGGCCAGGCAATGTATATGATCATTATTTTAATAATCTCTCCTAGCAGTGTCCAGGTCCCTCTGGCGGGTATGAGGCACTCCACTACCCATCCATCTTGCCTGCCATTTCCCTCTTACTATCGTTCTCTGGATGTGTGGCAGAGTTCGCCTCTGTACCTGGCCACTGTTCATCCAGTTCACTGCCCCACTCAATACTGGGGGATGGGTGCATCACGCAAAATTTATAGACCTTAATCCTTAGCCACTTCTATACTATAACTGCACCAGTAACATCATCCACTCTGATAGCTTTCCACAGAGGTCATATGCTCAAGCAAGCTCAAAGCATATGTCAAGGTCATGAGCTTATAGTATAATTACATTTTAATATAATAAAAATGATTTATAAAAATTTGTTTCAATTACACAAATTTTAAAAAAACTCTGTTTTTAAAATCATGTTATATATGTCTTAAAAAAATTTTTTTCTTTACACAGATTTTTGGAATTGTAAATTCTTTGATTTTGAAATAATGTTTGACATTATTAATGATTTTGAAGTGATGTCTCCGTTCACCCTGTTTTCCATAATCAGTGTCTCAGTTCTGAAGACTGCCTGGATACAGTATCAGTTATGCAGATGCATTCATATTTAGTTCTCTGCCTAATGCTGTCTTTTGGCATCTGCTGCAGTGTTCCTTTAGAGAGAGAGAGAGACAGACAGAGATGCACTCACACACACAGAAAGAGAGAGAGAGTAGATTGGAAGGCAAAGGAGACAACTAGAAGGAAAAATACAAAAAGTGAAGCAGAAATTGCGAAGAAGGGTGCAATACATAAGAGAAAGGAAACAGAGAGAAAGAGCAAGCAGAAAAATCCCAAAACAAAGAGAGGAGGAAGGGGTGGGATGGGGGTGATAAGACTGATACAGGAAATGAACAGCTGAGGTTGGCTGAATCTGTACATGATGTGAGTCGTGTTATCTTTACTGTAACCCTTCCCAGACCATCTACATGATGCACAGCTTTGTTCAAACACACATCTCCATTGTCTCGTCATACTTTCATGAACATCCTTTCATCCATATCCAAAATTAAAGGAATATAATGGCATCGTGTAGCCATGCCCGTTTAAGTTTCTCATCCATATTTACGAATTTTGCATGCAAAAATTAACATCATTAGAAGTTCTAGCACCAAATATGCATTGTGTGTGTACGTGTGCATACATGTGTGTATATGCTTGCATGCGCACTTGAGCTTAACCATGCAGGAGTCTGCCTCTCATGCTGAACCCTAGCTCGGGCTTTTACTGTGCACTTATTAGTATTCTATCTGCACACGAGCAGGCCACTCTAAATATAGCCAGCGAAAACAAGTCCAGCAGCACGAAGTCGTCGCGGAGTAGAACACGGACTGCAGACTGCCCTCTTATGCCGGGTCCCAGGCCCCAGGGTTCTCAGTATAGACTACAGTAATACAGACATGCAGAGGGGCCTGTCATGGCCATCCAAACATCAGCCAGGATTTCAGGATTGGTTGGACCACATACAGCTTTCAGTGGTCTTCCTGGGTTTATACACATATATATATATATATATATATATATATATATATGGATATAAAATCATATCTGAGTCGATGCTGCAGTACCTTTCAAACATCTACAAGTAAATGTACAGATCCTGTGGATTTCACTGAATCGAACTGCTTGGCCAAACTCATACATTCGCAATCCATAAAACGCCACTTCAAAAATTCAACAAATATCCCTCTGTGAAAAATATATGACCATAATCCTAGCTTTGTTCTTGTATTTCAACAACTACAATATCTGTCTTATTAGCACTGTATATTACTCAGCATGCTTTGTTGGCTAATGCATAAAAAGAAGCTGGTCTTAACACTGATTGACAGTGTTTGTCAGGTTCAAAGACATGCCATGAATACCCACTAATGAAAGGTACAAGGACTTGAAAGGTACAAGGACTAACCAAATGCTGTTTTCTGACATTCATTTAATTTCTAAATGTTTATATGGATTAGCAACAAAGGTTCGAAACATAAAAATGGAACAGAAAGCTCAGTCCAACAACTGTAGCTAATATTTGGAAAGAATCGTGTTTGTGCTCACGTTTGGTCAAGTGTACTGTAGGTACATTGCTGTGGTGTCATGAGGGATGATCAAAAAATTACTAAATTGCTTGCAAGCTTTCAGCATTAATAATAGATTTCTTGAAGCAAGACATGTTTCATATCTTCTGCATTTAATTGCTTCATATTAAGTTCATATTCATATGGCAAATCTGTATACCGATTGTCTTCTAATCATTATTCCAGGCCCTATATGCTCTATATAAAGCTTTACATTTTTAATAAAATATATCCCTTTGGGCCTGGAACACTACAGACAGTGTTTGCCTTTATTGAATTCTGAACAACACACTCAAGGCTTCATATAAATTTAATAAATGCAGCATGACACCGGCCTCACTCATTCATGTGTCCATGTACAAGCAATAAATGTTTCATATGCCACCCACATATCTCAGCTCTGCACTGGACATGAACAGCTTGGGTTGTGATCTCTTGATGCAAAGCTTGAAACCAAATGTGAAACTGCAGTAATTTGGCTAGAATAGGGGAGTGGCTAGAAGCAGTGAGGAGCCAATCATAGCATGGCTGTACGGAGAGAATGAGCAGTAAAAGATGTAAAAGAGGCCCCACACTCTGCCTGGACTGTGTGAGGTGACCTGCGATAGTAAGTCCTCTTATTCTGTGATTATTTGTCTGCCTCACACAGAGTGTGCCTCAGTCAAGAGCCTGCACAACCAGATGTTCTATCTCTTACAAACACACACACACACACACACACACACACACACATACACATGCACACACATGCACATAAACACATCCCACCAAACTCCTCTGAAATGTACAGCTCTCATCATCTATGGGGCACACACACACACACACACACACACACACACACACACACACACACACACACACACACACACACACATTCACACAAATAGTTTCTCTGAAACCAACATGCCAATATGCATGTGTGCAAATACACACCACAATCTGGGGCATAGTCAGTCTATTTAAATTATATCAGAGGTGTGCGGTTAAACTGGAGCACAGTCACAGTGCCCGCGAAATACAGTGTCCCTGATCATGGAAGTCACATGTACAGGATGAAAGACAGTAGCTCACTGCTTTTGAAACTTATGGGGATAACAGTAACAATTTTTTAAGCTGTTCCGAAATCAGTTAATCATTTGTCAGTCTTTTACCAGTCATTCTTTGGTTTTTTTTAGGCTGTTCTGAAATCAGCTTCATATCATCCACTTTGGCATTCTACTAGTCACCCTTGGTCCTTCTGTCTCACTAAGCTGCTCTAAGAACAGCTTCATATCATCTACTTCAGCTTTCTGCCAGTTATCCTGAGACAGGAAGCACTTCTGATAGATTTTTACTCATAAAGCCCTGGCAAGAGAATCTTTGGCTTGTCCTTTTTAAAATGTGCTTAGCTATCTCTTTTCCTGTTTAATAGCATAATGTTACAGAATTCTTACAGATATTATGCTTTCTCTTCTCTGTTGAATATGTTGAATATGTTCTGTCTACGTATGCTTGTGAATTTTTTCACATAAAAAGTATCATAAACAAATCAGGTGGAGGAGGTGGAGGGAATCACAGCGTGGAATGTTAATGGATAAAAAAGGCAGACATTGAAGCTATTTTAAAAGATTTCAAATCACCACCATTTTATGCCTGCCAAGCTTTTTTTAGGTGCTGTGGTCACCATCTTAAGGCTAAAGTGGCCTTGACCATTTTACAGTTGGTTGTTGAGGGTTCACGACCAGTTGACTTGCAAAGCAAACTACTTATGGCAACTGGGCTGTCTTTCTGGCTTTTATTGCAGTGTGTAAATACTAGCTGCAACACGCAGCTCTGTTCTCTCTAACACTTCTTATGGCAGTGCAACCTTTTCCTAATACTCACTACTTATTGGCCAACCTTAGGGACGAACTTTTTCCAAAGGCCATGTGTCCTGTGATTTCAACTCCCGACAATGCCAGGCATAGCCGCGAAACCAATGAACGTTTATAATGTAGGTTTATAATGTATGTTATGTAATAATTCGATTCATTTTTCAATTATGTTTATTAGTAGCCTACTTTGGATTTCATTGAAATTCCCTGCAAAAATACAATTTTCTTTGTGGATTTATGCATCTTGAAACATCTCTGGTAATGTAATGGAAGGCCGCATTGAGTTTATACATCTGGTTCTCGTGTTAAAATAGCACAAGACTAAACTCAGAATTAAAAGCCTTTAGATTTAGCAACACTTGAGTTTTGTGTTGCAAAAAAGCTGGCAGCAGCAAAATCAGTGAGCAGCTCTGAGATTTGTGCATTGGTGCAGTATCTCTAATTGCACACCTACCAGCAGGTATTGCCTCATTCTGCTTGGCCACACCCCAATGGAGCAATACCTCAGTTTACCCTTCACCACAACTCCAATGAGCCAAAATGCACTGAGAGTGATATTACCCCAGGGATCCTTCTGGTCATCACATCTACCTGTCAATCAAATGATAAGACAAATGTAATAAGATTTTAGGAGCCCAGTGCATTCTTGATCATTTTCATGGTTAACACTACTAAAGATTACCCATCCTTGTCTGTGTTATGAAAGCATGATGTCACATTAGCATGGTATAATGCAAAGCTGGTTACATAACTTTTGTTACTCTCCATTTAAAAAGCCTTCTGCTGCGAGCCAGATCCTGTCTGCAGGGCTAATTTTTCCCCGTGTCACTCTTTCCCAGGTGTATGCCTGTCCCCGGCCAGCCCGGTTTAGCTGCATCATCTCATGGTGTGAAATTCCCTGCAGGTGCACCTTTAAGAGCTCACGACCACATGCTGAAGTGTCACACAGAGACGTGTTTTGTTTTTCCCAGCCCGAGGCATCAATTAGTGGCGATGCAGAAAAGAGGCAGAGACACATTCTCCACATGGCTCTGCGTGAAGGGTAGTGAGGCTGTATTTAAAGGCAGGCTGCCATCTGGAAAGCGTTTCCAACTTGAATGCACTTTGTTCCGCAGTAGCTCTCTTGTCCAAGAGAGACCCTCTTTTAGGAATCCACTGTACCAATCTAGGTCATCACAGCCTCATGGAGAACTTGGGACTTGTCAAGCTTCCCTAATGTTGCATGCATGACATGACATTTTAATTGGTCTATGCCAACATAGTGCAATATAATTGTTTTTCTGTCCTTTTTTTATCTGGATTTTCACTTATTTTCTTTTTCTGCTTTATCTATAGTAAAGAAGATTTCTGTCTTTGCTTAATCATGCATAAGGAACAGCTGTATTGTTCACAGCAGAATGTAGCAGTAGGATCCTCCATTCCCACTGGAGTTTTATTCTGTACGCTGTGTCCTGAGAGGGAGGGCTATGATTAAGCCCAGCATCTGCTTGCTAATCCACTGACAATGATGATGAATACATGTGACTTTATTTGAGAAGTATTCCCAGTAGAAAGATGGAAGTAAGTAATATGAGAATTGGCTAAATGCATATCACAGAAAAAAAACAACAGAATAATGCACATTGGGTCCACTGGGGGCAAAGCCCTGGAAGTGTTCTTTCTCTCAGCAGTTTATTTCTATTCTGAGCTCAATGAGTACATATTAGATCAGTGAGGCATTGATGAATATCCCTTCAGAGGTTTCTGAACTTTCATTTTCTGTGACTTTCTCCACTACATGAAACATGAACAGTTAAAAACCCCACGGCTTAATGTGCAATCCTTTTCACACAGCGATAAATGCACAGGCAGACAACAACCTGAGCTGCATAACAGTCTAGAAAATACCATAGCAGTTGCATCCATTTTCTTTTTTTCTCTTTCTTTTTATTTGTGAAAATCAAAACTGTTTCTTTTTATGTAAAGAAAATTGTAGCAAGTTGTGTTGGCAATTTGCGTAGCAATTGGTTAATGTTGTAGAAAATGTAATGAATACAAAAGCTTGTTAAGGAACCCTTGAATTAATCTGGGAATGTGGCAACATAACAGAATGTGCAATTTTCCTTGAGTGCAAATGTCAGCTTCTGTTCACGTGATGGGAGCTCATTTGAGCTGGACCATTTGCAAGAGCTGCTGACCAACCAAATGCCACTTCACCCAACTACTGGTTGCAGCCATCAAACCTATTTGAGTCTGAGTGCTTATGAAAGGGAACCTGATGCCTTCAGTATGCTTATGACCATGGCCAAACAGCAGAGGGAGCTTATATTTGACTGGTTACTTGCACTGTGTTACACTTACGTAAACATGGGCCTAAGGTCAATCAATCAATCAATTCATTCATTCATTAGAATACTATTTTTCATGCTTATGCAAGCAAATTAAAATTATGAAAGCAGTTTTTAAATGTAGATAATGTGTGGATATATATATATATATATGTATATATATATATATATATATATATATATATATATATATATATATATATATATATATATATATATATATTCCGTTTGCATATATGTGAAGAAGATTCCAGTACAGAGAGTTACAACAGTGTAGCATGGTGAATGATTTCCAGAGAAACCATAGGATGTGCATGTGTATGTGTGTGTGAACACGTGTGTGCATGTATGTGTGTATTTGCACAGGTTTGTGTCCTACCCACTGAGTTCACAACTCCTCTATAACGCTTGAAAAGGACATATTTGCTCCCTCAAACTTCATCAGTCCCATTGACCTTCACTGTTCACCTGAAGGCTCTTGTCTCTTCACCCATCCTCAACACAGTGCTTTATTACAGCCATGTCATCCCTGGCTCTTAGGCCAACAAGCCCAGGAATTAATGTCTCTGCCCATTAGGCGTTTAATTGCCTTTTGGGCGAGAGGCGTGCATGCTAAATTAGTGCCTGAGTGAGGACTCAGGATCAGAGGGGGTGATTTTATGACAGTTAATGGGTTTGTGGCTAGCTACCTATTGCTAGCTTTCTTTTTGCTTGCTTCCTGGTGAAGCAATTGCTTCATTACTGTAAATTAGCTATTGTACATAGTGTCTTGAAATTCCAAAACTATCTGTCTCTGCTTCTAAGTTTAAGCAAAAAGTATTGTTCATTCCCCCTAATTCCATCAAATGATCAGTGTGACTGACTTGTGCAAGCTCGAAAGAGATCATCAGACCAATCCATCTTGTGTGCAGTGCAATTAAGCAGGACCAGAGGCGACAGGTCCAGTGATTCAGAGTTAAGGTCAGGACAGAAAATGATCGTGTTTCTTCCATTATGCTGATGGACCTGACATACACATGCCCTCTTCATAATCCCATGCATGGTCCATGGTCTGTGCCCTGTTGATCCATACGGTGAATCCACATCGCCTGTTCAGTGGCCTGGAAGGGAATGCTCAGCTTTAACAGAGCAGAGGCCAGTTGCACTGAGCCATGCTCCCCAAACCAGCTCAGTTCCATGCTCCCAAACACCAGCTCACTTCCATGCTCCCAAACACCAGCTTGGTTCCTCGCTCCCAAACATCAGCTCACTTCCATGCTCCCAAACACCAGCTCAGTTCCATGCTCCCAAACAGCAGCTTGGTTCCTCGCTCCCAAAACCAGCTCAGTTCCACGTTCCTAAACACCAGATCAGTTCCACGCTCCCATATATTAGCTCAGGTCCACACTCCCAAACACCAGTTTGATTCCATGCTCCCAAAACCAGCTCAGTTCCATGCTCCCAAACACCAGCTTAGTTCCATGCTCCTAAATACCACCTAGGTTCCACACCAGCTTAGTTTCACACTGCCAAACACCTGAGTTCCACATGGCCACCTCAGTTTGTTGGACCACCAACACGGTACAGGATTTAGGGAACACATCTTGTGAATAATGAATCTGTGATCTGTTCTACTCCTCCTTCATCAACACCAGCCTGGAGCAGACACCTGTCAGTGTGATGGTGCTGTGGAGGCAGCTGCTTGGCTTGAGCTCAAAGTGATGTCGATTTTTTCACTTTGGGGATGGGGGCTATAAGCAGCATGGGCGAATACCACATCACTGCAAGCCTGATGTCACTCCAATGTGTCTCGACCATTTGTTCAGCAGAAGACATGGCTCTGCTTCTGAAAGGCCAGCAGCAAAGCTAGCACGGCAAGGCTAGGGTAATGGCAAATAGCTGCACATTACCACAGCTGATCTGAAGTCTCAAATTGTAATGTGCAACTATATGAAACTCCAGTTTTATGTTTAGGTTTTAGGTTGAGGTCGAGAGGAATTAGACTCCAGCATAATCATAACTCGCTTGCTCTGTTAGGCTTCAGCAGATCTCAGATATACATCCTCTTGGCCTCTGTAACATTTTTAGTTGATTAGGTCCATGCAAGCATTCAAGCTGAGAGAAGACTTCTGAATATATGTAATTAATGATATTTAAGTGCTTATCTTTGAGCTGGCAGTGCATTTCTTGAATTAAATAAGAAATGCTGTATTGCATTAATGAATTATAATTATGGTAGAGGTAATCTGAAAGCTTGTGCCATTCTAGACCCGCTCTGTCATTGAGATTCAACCTAACCTACATCTGAGCCAAAAATAAAAGAATATGCCAGGAATCAATCTAATGTTGGAATCATTTCACCCCGTCTTTTGACTTCAAACACTGACTGAGAGGCATTAGAGGTTAAAGACAAGGCATGCATGATTGTCAATGGCCTGCTGTAAAAGCTGTGGATATTACCACTTGCATTCTCAGAACAATCACATTACAGGATCCCTGAAAACTAGGTCGAGTCACCATGTCCAATCCCAGAAATACAGTTTAGTTATGCATGATCTCTTGCCATTACTGTGTCTTCTAGGCCTTGGCACAAAATAAAGCTTGAAAATCCTTTGGCATATCGTAATAGAGGCATGATATTACCAGAACCAGGTCCTAACTATATTTCTGTGTCTGAAGTGGAGGTGCAAAGAATTGTCTACTGCTATGGGCAACGTGTTTATCGTTAGACAAAAATTGCTATTCCTTGTCTAAATATAACTTGCAAGCGACTTGGATCACCGAGCCACAGCAGTTTATGTCAGCTCATGATACAACCAGCAATTATGGAAGTCCATGTGTGCCCTCTGCCAGTGTTGTAAGTGCTTGTTTAGCACTGAGCTCCAAGTCTGTCCTGTTAATCCGTGCTGATACGTTACCAGGCCAAATGGTGCATTTATTTATTTATTTATTTTTTTTTTTTCTGAAAAATGTGTTTGCATGGCAAAACCCATCAAGCATTCAACCCTTAAAACAATCCTACTCGACGCTAATAAAAGCATCCTTTCCCCTCTCTGCATTAAGCATGCTTGAAAAACAATTAACTCATGTAAAAGTCAGAGTGCCATTTTTTTCACTCCATTAGGTCCAGGCCAGTGGTTTAATTCACGGCACAGTGATGAGGCAGAAAGAGTCCTGAACACACCCGTCAGTGCAACTGCTTCAATGGATCAAAGTCATAGTGCACATGCAATCGGCAGCTTTGGCCAGTCGGCTAGCTCTCTCTCTGAGCAAAAGAACAGGGGTGAGCTGCAGGGAGAAGCTATTATCTCTGCCTTTCCTGGATGCACCAACATTATCCCTCCCCAGAGAAGAGGCGGACAGAGTGAAGCAGCCTTTTGGTATGAAATAAATGTATTTCCAAGCTTATAGATATGTCCTGGGTCTAGTTATGTGCAAAGCGATTCTGGTTTAAGATTTCAGGATGCTCACTTTGTCACGTATTAATAGATAAAAAACAAAAACAAACAAGAAACATAATGCCATAAGGCGTAGCTGAATAAACGATCCTCATATTTCACACACGGTCAGAAGCCTGTGAGGTGGAACATTTTGAAATGGTTGCTGACATTTTGGACTCCCAAAATGGTACCTAGGGGTGTGGCACGGGAGATTATTATTAATATTATTATTATTATTATTCCATATATGTATTATTGTATTAAAATGAATGTTTTTAATCCTTTTAAAAACTTATATTAATGTGGAAGTATGTAGCATTGTTTCCTTCAAGGAAAGGACCATGTCAGCTGTGTTTTTTTCGTGTACTATGTAATGAGTTAAATCTCAAAGCACAAACTCCTGACTCACATTTGGTAGAGAGAAAACTGGTTCATGGCTGGCACCATGCAGCACTGTTTGTACAATTTGGGACAATCTAACTATAGCTTTATATTTTTTGCCCTCTCATGCTCCCTCTGAAACATACAGTAAGCCCATGGAGGGCCCCCGGGAAGGAAATAAGATGAACCAGGAGGCTAATCCACTGGATTTCACCAGCATGATGGGCTGGTCAATATTGCAGTGCAGAGCATATCAGCACACCATAATGAAGCAGGAGATTTTCAGCTTCCTCCTTCAAACAAGGCTGCACTTTCGTGCTATGAGGCAAATATTCAGCCATGTGTTATCTTAAAAGAATTACATTACACATTACACAGATCGGTATTAGTCATATTATCATAAGCCTTTTCTGATTTTAATAGTCTTGACAGTCTAATTTTAGGCTTTTTTCGAAGTTACGGACGCAACACATTTTATTTGTGTTCTCCCAGGAAGGCATGCTTTTGCATTTCTTGCAAACAGAAGCAGACAGCACACCGTGACTGATGTCTGGTGGTGCTGCTGACATGAAGACAAACTTAAAGGAAGAAAAGCTCCCCTCTTGCTGCCGTCAAAAGATGTTGTTTACAGGCGCTGCTTTGCTGCTGCTTTGCTCTGTGTTTGGGGCCCCTAGGTTTAAGACTGTGTCCTCACTAGGTAAAGATGTGTGCATTTAACATACAGCTCACTTAGTGCTTTTGATTTAATGAAAATCAGAAATAGGAAGAGAGAGGAAAATCAGGAGAAACAAATACATCTGTGAAATTTAAGGCGAAGGTAGGCCTCTGTATATAATATCGATAAGGTTTTATTTGTGAAGCGTGAATCTGCAGTCGCTAAAGCTGAGGTTCAGCTGTTCTAGCTACTGCCTGCTGATACACTGGCTTTTCAAATGTTAATGAGACAGGAAACAGGATGGATGCAGAGAGAGAGAGAGAGAGAGAAAGAGAGAGAAACATCTTCAAACAGTGTCCTGTTGTCTGCAAAAATGTTCTCAGAAATGTTTCCACTATAAATGTTGTATACATTTTAATGTTAACTTTTTTACAAAAAGCAAAAACAATTATAACTTACAATTGCAGCCAATCACTTCTGACATCAACAAACAAAAGACAGCTTGCATTGTGGGTGAATTCTACATAATTTCACAACATGGTTGACATTTTGCAACCTTGTTCAACTATCCAGTTCTCTGTCTTCAGCACTGTGACTTCGGCCTGGCACCCCTGCCATTTTTTATAAAGCAAACTTTCCAGCAAATCTCCAGCAAACTGATGCTCAACAAGCATTCACCATCATGAGCTGTGTTTAGTGGTGGCGTCAGTACAGTTTCTATGCAGAATTAGAAGGAGGCCTATCTGATTGGTTGCACACACCCAGTCATCATGTCCCTGTCGTTATTTGATTTGTTAGTGGAGAATAACTGGCTTGTCCTCCAAACACAACCCCCATTACCCCAAACGTGAGGTCAGATTGCACAAGCAGTGCTCTGTTTGCCAAGATGGTATTATCACCTGGAAATCGAGAAATAGCATCAAGGGAACCCAGCTCACAGAATAGCCAAACGCTCCACCAAGAAAAAGCATCCAAAGCATGCAATGGAACTATTCTTTTAATGCAGTTGTGTCACCCTCAGCCTTGATGTTTTATATTTTTTGCCCTCTCATGCTCCCTCGGAAACATACAGTAAGCATTCTAGTTTAGACTGGGACTCCTCTGCCATTTTACTGGGCTTTCTATGCTGTCTTAGATCCAACAAGGTGTTGAATTATTTACGTTAAGTATCCCTGTGTCCTGTTGCTTTTTTTTAGTAACTAAGCTGAACATCTCAATTGATTAACAATGATAAGCTCTCTATTGTGTTTCACTGCTGAGGTTATCCCTCTTCAAAATAAAATAAAATAAAAAAAATTACAAATAAACCGTAATTGTAGTAAAAACATTTTTGCTACCTTGGTGAGTTTGCACTAAGATGACATCATTACCTTAAAGAGCCAAGTCACTGAAGCAGAGGTACATGCTGTGAACCTTCATTAGTTTAGCTCCAGTCGATGCACCTGTCCCTGAGGTGGCACTCATTAATTTTAGATTTTAATCCGAGCAAGGAAATGAGGTCAGGGGCAAAGAGAAATTGGCCAGTATGTGTTAGTGAAACCAAGTGCTGGTGACGGTGATGGTGGCCTTGGACCGGCAACTGCGTGTGCATCCGAAGTGCCTGAGGGGAGGTAGGGAGGGGGATGGAGTGGGTGACAGTTCCTCTCGTCAGTCTGGCTGAGGAGCACAGTGTCAGAAAGCACGAACGCTAACGGAACCTGTGGCCTGGCCTAAGCTTCACGCTAATCTGCAGCAAATTAAGTCTCTAGCTGGCTGCCCAGCAAAGGCAGTGAACCCCAGACCCACAGAGAGAGCATGAGGTGGCCAAACTGGCCAACATCCATCCAGGGAGTTAGAGGTTTGGCAGTTGACAAACACCAGCTGTGGTGTTGTTACCTGCACCCCAGATTGTATCCATAATGGAAGTCATGCATTATGTGAGCTAATATGTTACAGGCTTTTCACAAGCTGTGTTTTCACTCATCCACTCATGTTGCAAACTTATAAGCAAAAGGGGAGATTTTCGAAGTACTGGAAATGGACAATTGAAGGTCTCCATGCTTCCTTCAGAATAACGCTGTCAAGGCAAACTAATCATGACACACCAAAAAAAAGCATGCTTTTAATGTCAATGTTTCAGTCACTACAGTGTGAGGCCTCTTGCTTTGACATCTCAATAAAGATTAGTGCCCATCAAAAAGTGATGCTGGGCAGTCACTTGTTTTTCTTCGCCTCAAATGATTACTGCATTATTGAAGAACGTCAATAACAAGCTGTTAGTAGCATTTGGTCTCAGCAGGCCGCAGTCAACAATTTCATGACATTTATCCCTTTGCACATTTCTTTAATGACTTTTTTAAGTAAAATTATGTTAACTGTTCAACTACTACTGTTCGTTGCTTTGAATGTTCCTAAAATAATAGTCCCTGGACTAGTAATTGTTTCAATGTTCATGCAGTCATTTTTTCATCTGGAGTGATAAACAAATATTCAGGCTCACCACATTTATTTACTGCACACATTTTTTTCTCCAATTACCCATTTCTGACAGAATGTCTCCAGCTTGGCCTTGGTGAGTACAGCATATTAGCTGACTGCCATGTCAGAAGACAACATCTCAAAACAGAATACTTGCTAAACTGTATATAAGATTATTGTACTTTTGGTCAAACATGTTAGACACTACAGCTAAACTGGCTCCAAGATTTTAATGCTTTTGGTATTAAACAGCAAGATTGTACTCTGCTCAAAACAAGCAAAGGTCATAGCAAATATTTGTATTCATCTCAAGAGGACAGGAAACAAAACTTTATGAATTATAACTCAGTCTCAGGCCTTCTACGTTTCCCTAGTGGACAGCATGCAATGCTGCACCCATGGCCATATCGCCTTGTTGCTCACCCAGTGCTGGAGGAAGTTGTGGAGCATTAGCCAGAGTAAACACTCCCGGTGAGAGAGCAGCAGCCTTTGATTCAGGGTTTAAGGCCCCCCTGCGGCTCCGTGTGGCTCCACGTGGCTCCGCACAGCTCCCCGCGTGTCCTGAGCCGATTCCACCATGCTCAGCACCACGTCTGGGCACATAGAGGGGGTCTGGGCCCACTGAAAGGCTTTCTGCTTGGCATGCTCCTGCTGTCTGCATGCCTGTGTCCCCCCACCCCCTCAGAGTGACTCTCTCTCCCTTGCTCTCTCTGTGTCTCACCCAGATATCTTTGCACACAGTGCTATGTGATCTGACTCCAGATACACATACCCCACTCCCTTGTTTGCGAGGACCTGCCACATGCCACTTACAGATCTCCTTGGCTTGGAACATTTTCCTCTTGTCCTTTCCATCTGCTACCATCTCACTACTCACATTTATTTCTTTGATTTCATGGCCATGCCATATCCTCATTGCCCTTCCGGCGGACAGTGCGCCTCGAAAAGCGGGAGCGCACGGCACACGGGGTGGCCGCGGAGAAAGCTTCTGCCAGCGTGCTCTCCTGGATTAACTTCTGCGGCGTGTCACTTCTCACCGAGCATTAGTTGAGCCAGAAGGCACTCAGTGGGAACTGTAACTCAGTGCTGCTGCTGGTGCAGTTCTGTCTGAGTGCAGAGCTGCGGAAACAACTCTTACTTCTGGGATTTCAGGCCATGATATATGGGTGCAAGAATCATTACCTTGTGTGTGTGTGTGTGTGTGTGTGTGTGTGTGTGTGTGTGTGTGTGTGTGTGTGTGTGTGTATATATGTATGTATATATTTTGCTTGCACAGCTGATGAAGGACCTCTGTCCAAAACATCCTGTTTCCCTGGAAACTCTGTGTACTTCATCACAAATTAGTGTATATCAGTTATTTTTCTTTGGGTTTACTAACATGATTGCGGTCATATCAACAACCGGCAATGTACACAAATCAATGTTCATTTTTTTTATAATGAGTTGTTAAGATTTTTGGCCCTCTGACCACCAGAGAAACCCACTGATTGTTCTAGGCATGGACTTTACAAGTTCAGGTAAACATTCTTTATCATCGTTAACATGGAGGACATACTGAAAGAACATCTAAACCAGGACAATGCATATTTGTAGCTGTTGGGATGGTACAGAAGCTTCAAAACTTCGTGATTTGATTCCGTCATACAAGTCTGGCATAAGATCTCTATCTGTATCCCAACCCCTCGGCCAGGGATATGGCTATTGTCACAGCACTGTTCACACTCCAGGATCTCGACAAGTATTTCTGACATTTTCGGGAATAGTTGGCATATTTCAGACACGTCAAGAGGATGGAATGGAGGATGGAACGGAGGATGGAACGTCTTCGGAGAGATTTTCAACCGCTGCAAGAATACAGGGATAGCAAAGATCTAATGATGTCACTACGATTGGGAAAATTTGTGTGAGACAGCAAAGATGGACTACGACGAGATCTGCATGGTAGGTGAAGCTAGGAGTGTCTACCAGTGCTCTTTGCTGGGGATAATTGCTGTTTCCAAATTCAATTCCCTCTCATTAAATGCTGCAATTATGTGTGCATGTGTTTGTGCATGTGAATGTATATGTGTGCATGTGTAAGTGTGTGTGTGCATGCATGTGTGTGTGTGTCTGTCTGTCTTTCCTTTTCTCACTCTTTTTTATCTCTCTCTCCTTTCCATCATGCAGTCTGCCTGTGTCCTCTCCCCTCTTGTGTTTTAGATGGCGTCTAATTCTTCCTCTAGTGCTGCCTTCATTTCCAAGCGCAGAGTTGCATTACATCACTGAGATGCTCCTCAGCTCCCTTCGCTTCTATGATCTTTCTGCGCTTGATTCTTCATACCTGGCCTCATTAGATGTGAGCCTTGCATCTCAGTAACAGCCTGAGGGAATGTTGGTACCACTGCAAGAAGCCCATTCGTGGCTTTGTATGTAGGATCTGTGTGTAGATCTCCTTCTAATGTTTGATCCTTAGAAGCATGATATTGTATTGGAGAAGGAGCCACGATATTTACTTGTTAATGAAACATATTGATTATTCAATTCAAGACTGTCCACCTTCAGGGGACCTGTTTACTTTAGCAATCACAACTGTTGTAACACAAATATATCTGTCTTTAACCACACCAGCTGAAAGAGGTCACTAGAGTAAACAAAGGGGTGGAGTCCACCCCAATTAAATCGTCTTAAAATAACTTAAGTCTAGCCAAGTCTTGTTTCTCTGCCTAAACAATCAGTAAGACTGGGTGACCTGTCTTTGACCTTTAAACAGTTTGTAGGAATTGGCTCTGGCAGTAGCTAAATTGGGCTCTCTAAGTCTGCCTCAGAGATGAACAGATTTGCACTAGTCTTCTGGACTGAGAGGCCTGATGACTAAATCAAAACTGTTTGTGTTATTTTATGTAAGTTATTGGCAGAGTTGCATAAGGCTTCTCTTTCACTCCGTGCGCACGCACACCCGCACACACATGCATGCTTTATTTATTTTTAGTGTTATTTTTACCTATTTCATGTCTGAGGGGAGATCTAGGTCAATAAACATCCAGCCTTGCTGCTCTGGCAGTCATTTTGCTCAGTATAACACAACTGATTTCAGACCAGCAGCTGCAGCCATCCTCCTACTGTATACAATAAAGGTGGAAGATGCCTACAGACAAAACAAGCCTACTACAACTGATACGGAGCTGGAGCATTTGGGACCCCCGCGAATACAGGGACTCAGAGGCCCACGTGAGGTTCATTGGATAGTATGTGGGACAACTCTCCTCCTACATACACACGCGCGCACGCGTGCACATATACACGCGTAACCTACAGCTTTATCACTGTATATACACAAGTAATACCAGCCTGCTGAATTAGGGAGCTCATGCCTGTGCGATCATTTATCATCGATTTATCTGACACGTGCTATACATCATACTGCTCGTCTCACATGGAAATAGATGTAAGATTTTATGGAACATTAGCAGTCTGTACACGCGATGGCACTTCGAACAGGCAACCCACGGTTGGAACAGCAGCAGGGATGGTACAGCGCTGTCGTTACCGGTACAGTAGTCAGCGTTTGTCGAGCGCTGCTCCGAGCAGAGCATTGCATTTTTGTCTTTGTGTGATTGAACATATTCCTGTACCGCTCGCCTTCTATTTCTAGTGTTATGCATACGCGGTGTGGGCGAAGGCACACTTTGCAGAGGGCACTGGTAATGCTGGTATTTATAAATAGCTGGAGCTGGCGTTATTTTCACTGCTCACCTCCTCTGATCATCAATCACGGTGGTGCCCAGAGATCAGGCGAGTCCCGGCGGCGTGGTGTGGCATTCTGGGGCGTGGCATCTCTCTGCTGCTTAGGATCACACCGGCAAGGAGGCTGTGGGAGCAGTGGCTGGGTTCTGGGAGTGAGTGGGTGGGGCTGAGCGAGGGGTCAGTGCCCCACCTCTCACAGTTAGGGTCAGCACCTCCAACTCACCTATCCACCTATCAGAGTGAGAGGTCAGCACCCTCTACCTCCACCCCACCTCTCAGAGTGAGGGGTCAAGAGAAAGGCCAGCTGAGGAGGGATGCAGAATGCAGCTGGTTGTGTGGGTGGGTAGGTGGTTGGGTGTAGGCGTGGCAGGAAAATGATAATGCCGATAAAGAAGTCCATATATAGCGAGAGACTGCAAGAGCTGTTCTAATTAAGCTTTCCTCTCCTGAGAATGACTTTATCCCCCCCCCACACACACATTCTCTCTCTCACTTTCTCTTTCTCTGTGAGACGAACACTTTTTCTCACCTTCCCTTCCTTTTATTAAGTCTTACAGCACATCACAGTGAAGGACAGAAAGCTGATCTTAGACTCAAAAATGGTTTGTTATTCTACACAGACATGTACACACATCATTTATCTTTTATATATTGTAAGGTTTTTTGTATATTGTAAAAAGGGGAGAGAAATCTTTCAATTTATCTCATATTGGTCTGTATATTATGCTTTATGACATGCATGAGAAATTCACATAAATATTATTCTAACACCTCAGTCACAGTCCTAAACAAACACCTTACATCCATTTCTCACTTTCTGTCATGCATGAAAACGCACGCAAACGCACGCACACACACACACACACGCACACACGCACGCACGCACGCACACACACTGTTTTGTCAGCTCAGATATGACATTGACACAGACACACAACACATTTGTCTTTTCTTTCCCCTCCATCAGCTTCCCTTTATGCACACACACATGCACCATAGAATCTTTTGATCTTGTTACCATGGCAGTTGGTAGAATACAGTAGGAATCCAGCTGATAACAAAGTGCTTACATAACTATCGCAGTGCCAAATCCTGACTCCTACCTAGCACACCTCTGAGCTCTCTCCCGAACGCTCTCTCTCTCTCTCTCTCTCTCTCTCTCTCTCTCTCTCTCTCTCTCTCTCTCTCACACACACACACATCTCTCATCCTCTGGTATAAAATCCACTCCATTTGCCTGTTTGCCCTATGTCTATTTTACCATTTCTTTTGCGCAAATGCACTGGTCATGACATGCGGTCAATAGCTAATTTATCCAACAATTCCATTAGAAGCTCTAGTTTCCTAGCCCCACACCTCCTCTTACACCTCTCCAACCGTCACACTGATGACCAGCGAAACATGCTGGATCACAGAGTGAAGGGGTCATTAGTTAGTCCTAACTGCAGTGTTAAGCCTAGGCAAGCAGCGCGACTCCAAAAACCAGGCTGATAGAGTTGACGCTAGCTCTAAGAAAAGGCAGAAGAAGGTGGATTAGGCCAAGTCATGGTCTTGAGTTCATCCATCTTGAGACATGTAACACTTTCTTCCTCCTGCAATCTTATTTACCAAAGGTTTACTCCAAGCACCAAGGTTTTGTCTTTTGTTTGGTATAAGAATTCTGGAGATATCCCAAGATATCCCACTCTCTCTAGATTGTTTCTAATTTACAAAATGCTTCACCCAGAAAGACAAAGTTAGCTACCTTCACAAATGTCGCAGCCTCACTTGAAATGAAAGCAAAGTAGGTCATGTTGGAGACAGACTTCAATTGAGTTATGTTCAAAGTTTCCCTCTATGACCAAAGAGCAGCATATTCTAGAACTCTCTTACACTTCACCACAGCCAAGCTCACTTGAATATCTACTCCAAAGTCCTGAATTTCCTCATGCCTCCTAACTCTTTCTACTTCCTGTTCACGTCCAAGAGTAATGTGTTAACCATTAAGTAGTAGGCAAGGGGTTTGGCTCAACATCTAAGCTATGCGAGTTCCTGCCTCAGTTCACCAGCGCATCTAACAGCTCAACTTTTCCAGACAGCCACGCCCCCCATGCCATGCCCCCTCCAGGCATCCCAGGCTTACCTCCCGCAGTTCCTTGGCCACATCCTTGAGCTCTCTGAGGATGCCTTCCAGCTGTTCGATCACCATCTTCATGTGGCTGCGGATGCGCTCTCTCTGGCTGGGGGTCTCAGAGGGCTCGCGGGCAGGGGCCACGCTCTCGGACATCCTTCACAGGGTGCGCGGGGGCCGACGGGCGGAGGGCTGAGGGCGGGGCCGGGCCGAGCCGCGGTCCATGTCCGGGGCCAGCGGGGGGCGCGGTGCTGCTGCCGATCCGATGTGGGGCTCGGGCCGCTCCAGCGGGCTCCAGCATCTTAGACGTGCTCGGGGGGCCAGGAGACCCGGGGAAGCCTCCTCCCACACACTGCTGGGCCAGGTCCACGAGCTCTGGAGGGGGACGGCGGAGCAGAGGGGGGTGCGTGGGGCATCGGACAACGTCTTGGGACCAAAATCCAAGAAGAGCTGGGGAAAGGCACAGTGCAGGAATGGAGACGCTACGGAGAAAGGTTGGGCAGGGGTAACTGGGCAGTAGACATGCGTTTCATCACATCACACCTCTGGGACCGCAGACATCTTTAGGGATGTGGTGGGTCTACAATCTGTGGGTCTACAATCTACAGTCAGTGTAGTGCAGATACTCCCGAAGAACATATTCAGTTGTACGGAGGACTATTGAGAAGAAATTGCCTCTTCGATTGCCATCCTGTGTGATGGTCCACTTTGTACACCCACACAGAATTCAGACTAGAAGAATCTATTCTTAACAGAGTGTCGCTTCAGGAATTATTTTACTCTCAATGGAGAAAACAGGCCTTGTTCACAAAAACCTGCTTTATTAAACTGTTGTCTTTTTGAAAGGAGGCGGCAAAGGCAAAAGATTCCAGAAGATCAGATATTCCCAAAGTCCTGCACGGATCTCCTTTTGTTCTTAATGTGGGTTTGAGAAACCTACACCAAACAGGGAAGACTGTTAGTTGCGTGTTGCAACATGCAACCATTTCACACAGAGAACTGAAAGGGGTCCTCACCAAACGAAAATATTTTGTGGTGCATGTGAGCTTGTATGTGCTTATGTGGTGTGTGTGTGTGTGTGTGTGCGTGTGACTGTGTGTGTGTGGTTATTTAAGCACAACCTAATCCAAGTTAGGCTCACCTAATGCGTCACAAGCAAACTAAGAAACCTTACTCACGATGGGAGTTCTCCGAGGAAGAGTATGGTGAGAGCTCTTTTTTTTTTGCATGATGAATAGCACAGCAACTCTCCTGTCCTCAGGGCGAATGGCGTGTGCTCGATCCAAACCCCCCTGCCGCGCCTCTCCTCATGATAAAGAAACTACTGCGGCTCTCCGAATTCTTTGGAAAACATTGTAAACTGTCACCCCAGAGACAGCTCTCAATTCAATTCCTTTTGAAAGTGCACAAAATCCAGTCTGCCGGGACACCGTTCCCTGCTGTGAGATTCTGGAGGAAGGGGCTTTAGCAGAAGTGGCCGGCGTAGGTAAATTCCGTGGCTGTTCCCGCAGGGAGTCAGACGGGAGAGGAGGTCTGGCTGCCGTCACGGCTCCAGGCTCTGTGCTACTGCTGCCACAGGGTAGAGGCACTGGAGCACTTCAGCCCACACCTGAGGAGACACAAAGGAGAGCCATTCATCTTCCCTCCTTTTACCCTGTCTGTCTGTCCTTCTCTCTGTGGTACAGCTTTTAATATCTTTCTCAATGGCCAAATGAGAGCAAGGGAAGAGAGAGACGAAAGTCAAGGTGCCTGGCAGAGCTCACTACTTTGGCTCCAGACAGAATGCTTCCTCTGGCTGACTGACTCACCTCTGCCCTTTGCCCTCTGCTTTAGGTCAGTGGGGGGATGATTGGGGGTGACATTGAAGGCCTAAACGCCTCTCCTGTCAGTGCTGAAATCACTATCTCAAACACACACACACACACACACACACACACACACACACACACACACACACACGTGTCACCTCTGGATCCCCCACCCCCCTACACACGCAACTGTCTCTCGTTCAGTTACTTACTGTCTGTTTCACCTGAGTCCTTTTGGGCTGCTGAGGATGATTCCTCCAGCGCTGTCCGTTAGTCAGAGGAGAGAAGGAACCTGGAGGAGGACAAGGGCTAGAGGAAGAGCATGAGGCGGTGGGAGGAGAACGAGGCAGGTGGAGCACCGGTGGCGTGTGCCTAAGCGCGCGAGAAGAGAGCACTTTCCCCCCCAGGAACTCCCGTCGTCGAGGAAGCTTGCGTTGCTGCGGCGACAGCAGCCACTCGTGCTGAGGCTGCTACTGCTGATGCCTCACGCTGTGTCTCTACAGCGACGCCGAGGTAGAGGCGCCTCCCATAGTCCGTGATGACAGCCTGGGTCTGGGAGAGGGATGCAGGCTCTGTCTCTGTGTGTGAGAGAGAGAGAGCCCTGTGGAGGCGCACACGCATGCATGCATGCACACTCGTTCTCTCGCGCTCTCTCGCTCTCTCTCTCTCTCTCTCTCTCTCTCTCTCTCTCTCTCTCTCTCTCTGTCGCTTCCCCTCTCTCCCTCGCACACTGGTGGATGCAGGTTGCTAGAATCAAGAGTTTATCAAGTGGCTCCGGCTGCTGTCAGAACTCTCTCTCTCTCTCTCTCTCTCTCTCTCTCTCTCTCTCTCTCTCTCTCTCTCTCTCGCTCTCTCTGTCTCTCACCATCCGTGCAGAGGGGGAGGAGCCAGGGAACTTAAAGAGATAGCAGCAGCTAACCCTAGCCACTGAGAACACAGCCTCTTTCTCTCTTTTTCTATATCGCTCCCTTTAGTTCAGTCTTTTTCTCTCTCCCTCCAAATCCATCCCACTTTCTGAATCGACAATTATGCCTCTTTATTTCCTCCTCTTGATATTGTTCCATGCAGTCTCCCATACAGTGTTCTGGGTCTCTTCTTCCGTTATTCTATGTATTCATCCTTCACCCCTCACTCTGATTCAGTTCATCAGGATCAGGGGACAACATGCTGTCAAGAGAATAGCCCAGCTCCAAACTCAAATATACATAATAGGACATGATAATGGTGTAAACGAATTGTGTAAACGATTCATTTATTTGTACAGTAATTTCTATGATATAAAGAGTTTTGTCCAAGGTGGTATTTATGAATTGGTTTCATTTTTGATTAATAGAAGTAGGACTGGGGAGGAATGGTCCGAGTGTTTGTTTAACATTTACTGGCTTATGGATGTAATTGAGAATATGATGTTATATAAAATATTCTCTTTTGTATGCTTTGTTTTGATCAATAAAACATGTTTTCACCAAAAGCAGAATATAATTCCATTGCCATTTTATGTATCAAACATATATTTAATCTGTATACTCTGTATACAGATTTGTTATGTAGTCTGTTTGTGTTCATATTAATTAAGGACTTATTGATTCCCTGCTGTAGAATGGCTCCTGGGTGAGTTCTGCATTTACAAAGGAAAGTGTGTCCCAGACCTTGTGTTCTAGTCCACTGTGAAACAAGCTTATCATCATTTATGAGCAAGTGCTAGTGTGTGTGTATGTGTTTGTGTGTGTGTTTGCATGTGTATGAGTGTGTGATGTACACTCACATGTGTAGGTGGAGGCCAAATCATCCCTATTCACACATAGCACTGTGTTACTCTGAACAGATGCGGCTCTTGGAGGCGGCACTACTGAATGGTGGAGAAAAAAAGAACAGAAATCTTGTGCTGATGTCCTTGGGAGAGTCACTGCCTTGGTGCCTGTGCACTTTCCCATTTTATAAGTCATGGATAATTGCAGTCTCTCCCTTAAATGCATTTACTGTCTTATGTAAGCCTGCTCTGCATAATTTGGTATCTAATGAATGCTGAAAATGCCACTGGAATAGGCTGGTTGTAATATGTCTGTCTTTTCATTGAGAGACCATCAGAGCAAATGACCCCAGTAAGCAAGTAACACAGTAAGACACTACCTCTCTTAAAGACTACCAAACAACTGCATGCATTCAGCTCGCTCGCTCGCTCGCTCGCTCTCTCTCTCTCTCTCTCTCTCTCTCTCTCTCTCTCTCTCTCTCTCTCTCTCTCTCTCTCTCTCTCTCTCTCTCTCTCTCTCTCTGTCTCTCTCTCTCGCTTTGGCCAATGCATTATATATCTTTAATGCTAAGGTCAGCTGACTGGTGGTTTTTAGGAGGGGAACTAGAGAAAATATCGGTCCCACTTTAATATTTCTGCCCTGGATTTATTGTGCCTGGCCCGATTATGGTGAAGTTTTATAGAATGCAATATTTTTCTTGCAGGGCTCTTGCACATGCCTTCACAGGTGTACCTTGGGAGGAAATCACCGTAGTAATGTGCTCCTAGAGCCATGAGGGAGAGTGTGCCAGCAAGCCAGCCACTGTTTTATTTGACTGCCACTGTTTATTTGAAACTGAGCAATCATACTTCCATTATGTGATACTTCAGGATCAAGGATCTTTCCATTACACAATTCAGCTTTTGGCTGCTTTCTTTTGCTGCCAGATCTAGAACAACTTAGCTTTGCTAGTGTGTGTGTGAGTGTGTGTGTGTGTGTGTGTGTGTGTGTGTGTGTGTGTGTGTGTGTGTGTGCGTGCGTGCGTGCGTGCGTGGGTGGGTGTCTGTGTAGGTGTGATAAAGTGAAGAATTTTTGTGACCTTAGTGAACACAGGGATCAATAAGTTCTCCCCTTTTCAGCCAAATGACCGAAATTGCTCCTCCTTTTGATAAGGCTATGCATATTACATTTTGTGGAACATTACCAAATGCCAGAGAAATTCTTCCAAATGTGCTTTAAACCAGAGTAGCGCATCTAAAATCAAGTTTGCACAGCAGTGGGAATCATATTTGCTTCACTAAGGCTGCAGTTCCAAAGCTATCCACTGTATGGCACTGCGGGGTGGAGGAGCCCTGGGAACTTCTCATACACAAAATTAGACGGATGCAGTATGTTGTCACAAAGATAAGACAAGCTGTGTCTGGTGAGAGCGAAGAAAGATGAAAAACAGGCAGATCTGAGCAACAATTCCTCAAAGCGTTTGAATTTATAATTAGCCTATAATTTGGTTTTTGCTAAGGAACATATGTTGTGGATTTCCTAATGAAAACTGCACATTTTCATGTATGAAAATGGTAATAATAAGCAACATATTGGAGTCTGCAGTTGCATGCGAGAGTAGTGTGTGCATACATGATGTTTACCAAGTTTGCAAAGATTAGATGTTTATGGATGTCTCTCCATTTTGCTTTCTCTCTCCCTTCCCTCTCTCTCCCTCTCTCCCTGCTCCTAGTTTTGTTTGCATTATTGTTGACTGTGGCCTGTCACTCCAGGTTGTTGGTCTTCTTTCCTGGCTACAGATGAAACAGACAAAAAGGACGTCTCACTCACTCACACACACACACACACACACACATACACACACACACACACACACACACACACACACACACACACACACACACACACACACACACACACTGTGTGTCAGTATCAGCTCATTGAGAGAATGTTTATTCATATCTACCGTCTACATGTGCCAAGTGTGCCTGCATGGACTCGTGTGTGTGTTTGAAGAGAAGAGTGAGGAGAGAGTACTTGTCCTTGTTGTATACTTCCTGCTTCTGTTTCCTTCACTCCTTCCTCTCTTTATTTCTCCTTTCCTTTCTTTCTCTCTCCCATTTGCCTTTTTTGTCCAGTTTTCTTTTCTTTTCATACGGACTCACTCTCCTCTTCGCTTTGTCCTTATTCCTTGTTGCATTGAGTTAAGTAGCATCTGTCTTCTATCATGCACATACGCGCTCTGTCCCAGAGGTGAAGTGCTAAAATATCTTTGGTGTGTGCTTTGCCAGAAGCTATAAACAAGTGTAATAGAATTGCAGGAGGAGTTAGCCGCTATGCTAGCCGAGTCTGTACATCTCTAAGCACCCTTAGCTTCCCCACTGGGGCGCTAACAAGCCGAACTACCTCATTTCGTATGCAGAAGCAGTTACTCCAATGTGGGTCATCTCTGCTCAACCTTCTTATCTGGTCTCTCTCTCTCTCTCTCTCTCTCTCTCTCTCTCTCTCTCTCTCTCTCTCTCACACACACACACTCTCTCTCTCTCTCTCTCTCTCTCTCTCTCTCTCTCTCTCTCTCTCTTTCTCTCATACTCTCTTGTGGGTGCTCATTTGAAACTTCAGGCCTTGTAGTGCATAAAGCTCAACAATAAGGCACTAGCATAAATACTTAACCTCTCATTTTCAATATGGCTGCATTTAATTTTCAGCTTTAATTTTTTCAGTTAGAAGTGTAAAATTTTGCATGTGCACGGTGAATCAGAAGGTTATCACAACTGAATCATTTATTTACATTTTTGAATTAGGCAGACTCTATTATCCAGAGCAGATTAGAATTTCAATCATGTTACAGAGATATAGAGATAGGCAAATGTAGTGTTAGGAGTCTTGCCCAAGGACTCCTATTGGTACAGTATGGCAGCCTTGTCTAGATGAGGATTAATCCCCAGACCCCCACAGAAGAGGCATTGATGCTATTCAATATACTATACCAACCACTCTTAAACGTCACTTCCTGACATTTAGCACTGTAGATGACATTGTCTCAGCCACCCAGCATGTTGGCTTTTATGTTGTGAATGTCATGAGAGCATAGACCATAAAGGACAGGCTGATCCTACATAGACAAGCATTCACTCTCAAGAAATGTAGCTTGTACTGCTGACAAAAAAAACTACCAAACTATTAAAATCATGAGAAAAGGTCCAAAATCAGTAGTGTCTGATCTTGTCAAATTCTTAAAGACGCTACATAAAAAGACTTAAGCAAACAGCCAGACGGTCATTTTTAATAGCACCATTAGAGGAATTGCTTTAATGTGCGAGTTCTAAATTAAATTAAATAGGGAGAAATGAGTGTGGCAGTTTTATGAGCTATCGTGAGTCACTTGCATTGGCCATCAGGACACTCTCTCTATGGGCTGGATACGGACAGTCCGTACATATGTGTGTGTGGGAGGGGATTGGAAGAGTGAAAGTGTGCAGGTGGGGGATGGGGGCGGCGTTAGGAATGAGTGCAGGCGACACCACCCATCACCCAGACAACCTGCTCCTTGGGAAGCCACAGTCTCACGCTCATCAGAACCTCCTCAGTGCCTGTCATCTCTGCTACCAACTGATATCTGTTACCCTAGAGCCAGTCAGCCATGTCTGTAGCCTCGAGCATGAGCTCAAACACAAACACATACCCACACACACACACACACACACACACACACAGACACACACATGCAAACATGCACACATGCACGCACACATGGATTCATGAACACACACGCAAACACGCACACACACACAGATACACGTATTCATGCACACACACACACACACACACAGATTCATGAACACACACACACACACATACACACACACACACACATGCACACACAAGCACGCGGTGACAGTGGAGTCACTCTCAAGGCAAAAGCATTACTCCAGGCAGCCGTTCCGCTTGAAAACGAGAACTCCATTCTGGGTGCGGGCAGTTTAGCAAGCAGCCGGAGAAGGTGACAGCAGAGCTGGAGGAACATGGCAGAGACTTGGGTGTCCTCAGCTCTGGGGGAGAACTAATGGAATATCACCATTAGTCACTGCTCCCCTCCACACTGCACATGGAACACAAGCTGAGATATAGTTAAGTGGAAGCACTTTGCTTGAACAGCTGATGCTTTCACACCTCTGTCCGAAATGTCCTGTTTCTCTGGAAACCTTTTGTGCTTTACTATAATTTTGAACACACACACACACACACACACACACACACACACACACACACACACACACACACACACACACACACACACACATATATATATATATATATATATATATATATATATATATGCACACATACATACACATGGAGCGGGAGATAGATAAAATAGGCCTACACATTCTCAAAGCACTACGAAATACACACAGAAAAATGACAGATCAGTGGATAAACCACCACCTGGAATGACTAATAACCATGCCTTCATTGGGCATCGCGAAGTGTCGCGAACATCGGATATCTGGAATCATTCCTACAGCTCACTGTGATCCTATATCATTCCAGACCAGAGTCAAATAAAGATCTACATGGGCAGAATTAGCATGGAATGCTAAATTCCTGTTTATCTTCAGCATGTGCTTGTGCATGTATAAGGTGGTCTGGAGAGGAACGTTTTAAGGGAAGTTCTGGGGACAGCCAATACAGCTGTTGCCAGCATGAAAGGTTTCTCTAACCTGCGAGCCAAATGTGGGGACTGTCACATCATCTTCCTGTCATGACTTCACTGCACAGTGACAGTAATGAGTGCAAGGGCAAGAATATTAGATCCTGTCCAGCTCTGACATTTAATCTCACTTGTTTGGCATTCCATGGTGGGATATATTGTGGTTATGGATTTGAGGCAGTTTAAATCCAAATTTCACTGCCACAGCACACACCCCAAAGTTTCTTGATGTTGCTGTTAGATCATTCCTGTTACAGTGATACTGAGGAATCCCTGGAAGCAACCGAGGAGAAACCGAGGAGACCGAGGGGTTTTCATGTTCAAATATTTGTATACAGAACCATATATATTTTCTTTCTTTTTTAAGAGAGAAGACTTGCATAAACTCACACACAGCATGCTTTTTTTCTTGCATGCTCACACACACACTCACGCACACAGCATGTACAAACACAAACACACACAGCATGTGTTTTGAAAGCATTAACATTTTATCATCAGAAATGTGATGCATTGCTCCCTTTGGCTGCACTGCAGTCCATCACATTGCATTTGATGGTGAATATTGCATTTTTAGTGAGCCACACTTTTGGGTCAACCTCTATTGCACTGCCTTGAATTGTAGTTTTGAAAACTATGGTGAAAATGCTCCAAAGCAGTGCAGCTATTATCCCAAGCTAGATTAGAGCCATTAAAAAAAGAGTTTTATTGCCAGGTAGAGAGTCAATTATCCAGATAAACAAGTCTATGAAAAAAGAAGCTTCATCCACAGCATACAAAAACATTAATTACAATCCCATACCAAGAAAGGGAATCTTTGACAAGAAGTTTCATTTCAATTCTACTTTTCATCCTCTAGGCATAGATGATGAATGATTTTATGTAAAACATAACACGCCTTCCCCCACCGGTGACCAACGTTTCACCTTCAAAAAGGAGTCAGTCCATTTTTCTCCATGAAGAGGAGGGGATAGCTTTTAGTCCTGAGCAGTTTTTACCGCCACACCAGATTCCTTCATCATGCATCTGTAGGGTCTTTATTATGACAGAACGACATCTCTCGTGGCAGTAATGCAGACAGGGCGGGGCGCAGGAAAAAAGGGGGCAGCCCGGGAGGCCGATGTGGCAGTTTCCTGTTCCGCCCGATTGCTGAAGGGCCTGCTCATGATGGCTTGCAAAGGAGGCACCAAGGTCGCAGCCGAGAGCAGGTCAGGGGGATGGATGGCCCAGGCTGGCCATCAGAGAGACACAGCACACTGGAGGGGACAGGTCCGTTTGTTATCTCCCTGCCTCAATCACAGGTCTGCGAGCACGGCCAGATCCAGGGCTTTTCAATTCACACATATGTCCATAACCTTTTTGAAGGTAATTTATGGACTGTTCTCGACCCCATCTTCAGTGGTTATGAGTGTAAATTCAGTGATATTAACATGTCATATACTGAGTACTGGGACTGAGGATCTACAAGCACAGGAACAGAACCGAATGATTTAGAGTTCAATCTCACAGGTGTAATAAATCATATCGCACAAATGTTTATCATGAAGAGCAGAAAGAAGAGACATGCATGCAAATTAATATCATTCGTTACTGAGATTTCTAAACATAGTAGAGCAGGAACTGTACGGACTGTAGACTAGAAGCAAAAATAAGTTTTTTCTTTACAAAATTGAGAGGAAGGACAGACCCTGGATTGGCTAGAGCTTTTTGTTTTTTCAGAGGTTTAGGGAAGCAACCTTAAATAACCTTAAATGCAATGTAGAGACAGAGGATAGGAACGTGAGCTTCTAATGGATGCACAACCGTCTAAGTGATTTTGCATGAGGGTGAAAAGAAATAATCCCACATTTGCACAGGTCTGAGAAAACCGTGGCTGGGCTATAAATAAGGCCGCACGGCGAATACTGAAAGGAAGATGACCAGGTTTACAAGAACGAAAATAACACACACTTCAGAGGTCTACTCAACACACACTTTTAAAATTGCCGTGGACAGAAGAGAAGGGCCAGCTGCATGATGGTGTGATTGATATAGGTGCTCTTTCTGAGAAGCTGGTGAGAATAGTGTTATGGAAAGTTTTATGAAAAGTTTTTATAAAAAGTGTTAACAATAAAACACATTGTCACACTCATGCAGTTTCCAAAAAAATCTAGCATTGTACTGGATACTAAATGTTTATCAATTAATTACCAAGTAATTAATAGTATATACATGAAAATTAGTTTCCCAGTTTACAGGGGAGTATTGCACTTGTTGATTGTCAATACTTTGTGATACATTGTGATTTTGTCAGCATTACAATTTGTTACACTGAGAAGCAATTAAAGGAAAACTAATATGATAACATTTATTACTAAGCAATTAGACACTTGTTACTTATTTTTCTGTGTGCATTATTAATATAGTAGAGCAAATTTATATTTTTGATGTAAAACATTTTGATATTGAAAACCATTTTCTGTGTCACAGAGGTTTTTGTTTTCTGCATGCAGAGAGTAATGCTGATGGTGACCCACTGACTAAGATTAGTTAAGAAAAAAGACCTCAGAAAAGACACAGCAGGTCCAGAAAAGAAAAGAATTCCAGAATTCCACTGCAAGCAACACTTGAAACAAATGATGCCAGTAAGTTTGACTGTGGGCCAACACAGCCTGGCAGTCCCAATCCTCTCAGTGCTCTTAAAGAAGAACACAAAGAATTTGTTCTTACCACATGGCTGATCAGAGAGCCCAGCAGCTGGTGATGTACATTTCTGCCTTCACAGACCCCTGACCATAGTGCACATGGCACTGTTGGGCTTTGAATCTAATCTTCTTGGTAGTAGAAGAATGGGCAGTGGTGAAATGTAAAATTAATTTATGTACACATGACAAACTGCCTGGCATTTGACTGCAATTCATTGCGTCATGCTGTATGACCGGGGTTGATGATGTAAGGGGAATAATGTCACCTGGCCAGAATGGCAACCCACGATTAGATTGCCAAATGCACTGCTTTCAGAATGACAGTAAATGCGAAGAAATTCAATTTATTGAAGTTGCGCATGGTCAACCTTTGGGTTTTATTGGCTATAACTTTCCTTACAACTACACTTATGAGAAATATCCTTATTAGAATTCCTGCAGAAACCAGATTGCTATTAAAAAAACACCTCTGCTAAATTAGCACAAAATTAAACTTAAATCAGCTCTTCAAGATAATTAATTCGGCACCAGCAATTTCACTGTGCACAGTAAGCTATCTGCTTATTCCGTGGAACATTAGGGGAAGAGCCGCAGTCTGGTCCACCAGAAACTTAAAGGAATTCGTAAAAGCCAATTGACTGGCTGCAGACTGCTGACAGCTGAGATAAGGAAGCATGGAGATCAGAGCGCGGGGGATCACCAAGCTGATGAGAATAGATGACCTGAAGCCTGAGCGCCTCTGGCAATTAGAGTGAATTGCAAAATGAGGAAACAAAGAGGGAGGCTAAAACAAATGAATTTTTTAAACAGGAGACTGAGAGGGCCTGGTTGGGGGCAGAGGGGCCGGGTTTGGATCTTTAACCGAAGGAAGCTGACGCGGCGTACCACGAGGAGAGGACATGTCACAGTTGCGTACCACTTGAGGACAATGGACTCCTTCAATAAGAGATTACATGGAAAAAGACTCGAAGAGCTAATAATGTCAGTCAGGCAGTAGTGGTATGAAAAAGTGATATGCAAGGTTTATCTTATTTTTGATATACGCTAAATGCCTAACAAATGTAGGTGTTGGTGCGTACATGATCAAGCAATCCTTTTTACTATGCTGATGGTATTCATAACATTAAAAACATGGTTTGGCTGTAAAACTGTTTTGGAACCTAGAACCATAAATGTTCATAATATTCATAAATGTCAGTCAGTTACTCTCATGTTATCATTCCATCTGATCTGATATGGCCTTCTAACCCCTTTCTCAGTATAAAATACCATCTCTTGCACCACTACTATCTGTGAGCAGCTATGGCAGGGCATCCTGATTGACCCCACCCAGTGACAGCAGTTTGAATGACAGCAGTTGTTCCTTGTCATGTGACTTGAAACCGGCACCAGGTGTGATGCTCCCAATCAGATTCCTGTTCATCTTTCTGGAAACAAAAGGTGGATATTTTAAGCCTCTCCCTCTGGAGCCGAACAGAAATGTGAATGTTCCCTTCCAGCTGGCCAAGCGGGAGACGGCACGGCTTTCTCTACCTGGGCTGAAACATCCATTCAAATGAGCCTGCCTCATCTGTGTGAGCTCCGTGGTGGGGTGTTGAGGTTTGTGGTGTGCCCTGCGCAGGGGGGATGGGGAATGGGGCAGTTGGAGGCTGATGCTAAATTATTTGCAGTGGAGGTAGAGGGAGTCCATATCTCTTCTCTTCTCTTCTCATTTAGCTTGTTTTTCCCATTCTTTCCTCACCATTGCGCCAACCTTTTTCTTTTTTGCTTTACTTGCTTTCTTATCTGTCTCCTATCTTTCCACACACTTCAAACTGATTTTCTGCAAGAGGAATTTAATTTACATGGCATGCTCACACAGTGTGCATGCCTGCTTCAGCCTGGATTTTTCCAAGCCACCACCCCTCTCCGGCACGCCACCGGCACGTTCCAAATCGTGCAAAGCTCTATCGCTTGATATATGGGCCAAGACTGCAAAGTCAATGCTTGGGCTATTTTGTCACGAAAGGGAAAATTACTTTCAATTTCTCTGCTCCATACGCAGTTCTGCTGGGCAGGGGACAGGATTGTAGGGAGACAGACAATGAAATGAAATCGTTGAGCTATTTAGGAGAGAGAACAGTAGATTGTATCTGTTTTACAGTGTTCAGGATCTCTATAAAATGGGCTGTCCCTTTTCTTTCCTTTCCCTTCTCTCTCTCAATCCCTCCCTCACTCCCTCTCACTCTCTTCCTCCTGCCTCTCTTCTCTTTCACTCTCTTTCCTTCTCACACTGTCCCTCCCTTTCTCTCTTTCTATGTCTCTCTCCCTCGTTCTGCCTCTCCCCCTCTCTCTACACCCCCCCCATTTTCTCTCCCTCTCTATCAGTGCTGCATCTGTGGTTGAGGCTGCATGGTGTCTCCTAACGCAGGCTGACGTAAAAGAGCACAGGGCCAAGAGTCGCCCATCGCCGAGTTGATTGGACCTGTCACCTCGTATTGTCACAGAGCAGTTCAGTTTCTGCGACGGGGGATGGGCTGACTCTCCCTCTCAGCGGCGCTCTACCCTGAAGCCCTGTTCCCATGAACATATTTGTTCACCTCTCACCCCCCAGGGCACATAAACAATGACAGAATTTCACGGGCGGCATGTCCGCCAATCAATCGGCACCAAAGATACCTCAACAACGGTGGATCCTAATAAAGCTGGACATTTGAGCTGAATGAAAACCAAAGGGCAGATTGTGGTTCAATGACACGGTTGGTTTAAACTTTTCAAAATAATGCCCTGCATGCTGCATTGCAC
>NC_137502.1:13920000-14032500 GCF_041902795.1 Electrophorus electricus
TGTACCTGACTTTGTGTTTGAGCTTGTGTATGTTTGTGCATGCTTGTGTATGTGTGTTTGTGTTTGTGTGTGCAAATGTGCATAAATACATATGCGGCTTTGTAGGCTTGTTAAATTGCATGTGTGTCTCTTCCAAGCACACCTGTATGTGTGTTTGTACATCAGCACCTGTGACAGAGAAACTGTTAAAAAATAGTTGTGTCGCAAATGTGTGATACTCACGCACTCACGACCCCGTCAACCATATGCTGCAAGTCTAGTGTTTGTGAAGTGGTAATTGGGCTGATTTCAGACCGTTGTAGGAAGGGCCCCTCCTTCTCACCTGCAAGGAGGTTAACTAAAGCACGCACATGTGGACTATGGGGAAATAAGCCAACACTTCCATGTGGTCAGCTGTTTTTACCCTGTCAAAATGCACTCTCCCAACAATGATTAATACCATGTAGAAATTGATGAGGGTGGTGGTTTGAATAATGGACAGTCAGCGTGGCTTCTGATTTGCCCTTCAGGGAAAATGGGGAATGGGGCGTTGCCGTGTTTTACAGGTCTGATGAACAAAGAGGCATGCGACCTTCAGGTGAGTGTAGCAAGGGTTACGCATTTGGGTCTCAAAAGCCACTAAATAGATAAATAATTAACTATATAGATAGATAGATAGATAGATAGATAGATAGATAGATAGATAGATAGATAGATAGATAGATAGATAGATAGATAGATAGATAGATAAATGACTCTTATTTTGGTCATTGCAGAGGCGGTCTAATTTCAGCTATCACTCAATTGATTTCATGCTTTTTACAAACAGCCACTGTTTTTGAACAGTTCATGCCATTCTCCCTTGAAGTAATTTGATAGAGCAACCCAACTATTTCACAATTATCTCATCAATTTCGAGCCTGTGTCTGTGCCAGGGTGTAATTACTCGCATTCGTGTGGTGGGTTTGATCTGACCCGGCACTGTCAAACCTGTAACTGATGAAGCAGGCTGGCAGGCCTCCCTCCCGGCCCACCAGTGAGGTATCATCTCGCTGCCCATCTCTGCCTCTCCATCTCTCTTTACTCTCTGACTTTCTCTTTCTCCCGTGTTCTCTTCCTCTCACTTTTCCTCTCTCACTACCCTCTTCTCAAGTCTACTCCTTCCATGCTTTCATGAACCCACTCCCTTCAGCATGGTTTCGGAGCTGGCAGTCTACCCCTTTTACTTTTCCTCTTACTAGCCAAGTCTTGGGAGCGGTCCTTCCTCAGTGCTGGGCTCAGGCAAATGGGAGCACTAGGTTGTGGGGAGGTTTCCAGTAATTAGTTTGCGGCTTGTGCAGGATCCTGCCCGGGGCTGGCAGGCAGTTGGCCCAGCAGTGATCCTGGCACTAGCGCTGCTGATGTCGGCACGCATGCATGCTCAATTAGGAAATCGTATGGGCATCCTTAACCCATGTAGGAGCAGATCGGCATGCACATATCCACTAAATTATCCATGCAGAGGCACACATAGGGTAGCTGCAAGGTGTCATGGTCATTCTTTCTAACAACAGCAAATATCTAACAATAGCAAAAAGTTATTGGACTTGGGGTCCCATGCTTTCCAAGTTCAGTTACCCAGCCCTATACAATTTAGCCCCATACAATCTACATAATCCTTTTATACTCACCTTTTTATGCCAGCTTGGACTTGCCTAAACTCATCCATCCGAGATTACCATGGTGATTAGAGGCTTCGCATGCAGACTGATGCAACTTACTTCACTCTGTGTGTGAATGATCGTCAGTCATGAAATGAATGAGGATCCTGAACACAGATCAGTCAGCACCAAAGAAAGCAGCTCCTTAAACATCTGGCTCTTAAATGAAACAGTACAATAATTAATTGCTGACCCTGTTCCTGGAGACCTCTACAGCATAGAAATGATTCACAGTTGCTTTTAGAGACATGCCACATTTACATCAGATAAAAAGAGGAAATACATGCACATGATTGGAGGTGAACAGTCAACCGGAATGGTATGTGGGAGTAACATGATCTAATTTTAATGTTGCCTGTGATTTAATGTTAATGGTGCATTTTCACAATGAACTGGATGTGATGTTGTTTGTGCAGCTTCTCCAAAGGGCTATGAAATAGAGGAATGACTTCACACTAGCCTGAAAGCGCACAACTGAATGAATGGTTCATAACTTTTACTAAGGGCAGCCATGAGAATTTTCGGTGTGTTTCACATCTTCCTAGCATTCTGCTGGAATCCTTCGAGAGCCTGGTTCAGTATGAGCAGGACAGTCTGCAGGGATGTGTTAGAGGGATGGCCCTGCTGTTTGCGTCTATGCTGTGGGAGCATTAGAATCCAACAAATATCCAGCATCATGGAAAAATCCACTGATTGGTGCCATTTCCCCATGGTCAGTCCGCAGCGCTCGGCCAGAGACTGCCTTCATTAAGAAGCAGGGCCTTAAGGATTCATTACAACCACGTGAGGTTACATCACTGTAGCTGCTTACCCCAGGTTGCTTTGCTCAGCTCTATCAGATTTCCTCCGGCGCTCCACCATTAGCTCTTTATGTACCGTTTGAGGAAGGGCGGAGGGCGTGGGGCAGGTAATAAAAATCATGTGCTCAATATTGTTATGATTGCTGATACTTAGAAGTGGTCAGCGGTTCTGTCGATGAAGTGCACCGAAGGTGTGAACGTGCGCCGCGGTAATAGACCGCCGAGTCGTGCGCACAAACTTATAACCTGGTGGAGCGTTGCGAAGTCCTTATTGAGCACTTATTTTATTTCACCAATGAGCCCCCACTGTGGCGGCGCGCAGCCTGCCTGTCTCTGAAAATACGCGTTTTTAATTGTTTCTGGAGGCAGGTGGTGACCTCAGCGTGACCTTTCGTGCAAAAACTAACAGACCGACACTCCAAATGAAAGCACCTTACCTCTGATAAGCACCTCTGGACAGATCCGTCTGATAAGTATATGAAGAGTGAAGTCATAATAAAAATAAGCCAAGAGCTTTGTGAGCAATTACAAAAGGGCTGTTTTAACCATTAGCTTGTAATAATGTGCTGATGGCTTGTGATTAAGTAAACATGGAAATAAATAGACAGAGGCCGAGTGCTTCACACCATTAGCTAAGCTCATTGGAAGTCTGTGAGGCATGTGCTGGTGTCTCACTAACAGCACAGCGCTTGTAGCTGTGCTCATGAGTGCAGTGCAAGATAAATGTGCCGCCTGCAAGACTTAGAAGCTTGGGAAAAGTCTCCCGACCTCATTTTTACCATTAGACCCGAGGGCATTGAGGTATATGTACAAACACCCCAATCAACCAACCAAAAAAAAAAAAGCATTAATTTATTTATCTTAGAAGAGAAACAACTAATGTAGTATTGCAGTCTAAACCGAGTTTGCTTTTTTACCTTGGAACAGAAGGTATGCTTATTAAAGTTAAATGCATATATTAATGTTTAAAGCCAATGGTGTACCCTTGTATTGGTGTACCACTGTTGCCTGAGGGCATCCATTGATTCAGCTCAGGGGAATATCCTTCTCACCTCAAATGCATTAGCACTGCCATCCATAATTGCAAATCAGCAGGGAGTCTTCCTCTTATAATCCTTAATGGATGGAAGACCGTGCCGTCTGCTTTGCTGTTCCTCCCAGCTGTAATTATGGACCACAAACTGGACTGTATGTGCAAAACTGTGAAATCCATCAGGTCCTTTTTGCATGCCAGTCAAAAGTAGGAAATCCAGAAGCCTGTGCAAAGGCCCATCAAAAGATCAGTGCTTTTCATGTACAATAAAAAGAGAAGCAAAGAGGTCTGCATTCCAAACCTGGTGCCTACATCCTGATAAACCTTCCATCACACAGCTTTCAAGATTTAAAATGCTTTCTTTGTCTTCCTCTCCTCTCCTCTCCTCTCCTCTCCTCTCCTCTCCTCTGCTCTGCTCTGCTCTCCTCTCCTCTGCTCTCCTCTCCTCTGTTCTGTTCTCCTCTCCTCTCCTCTGTTCTCCTCTCCTCTCCTCTCCTCTGTTCTCCTCTCCTCTCCTCTCCTCTCCTCTCCTCACTTCTTTCCACTCTTTTTCTCTTCCCTTTTCTGCTCTCCTCTCCTCTCCTCTCCTCTCCTCTCCTCTGCTCTCCTCTCCTCTCCTCTGTTCTCCTCTCCTCTTCTCTCCTCTCCTCTGCTCTCCTCTGCTCCCCTCTCCTCTGCTCTGCTCTCCTCTCCTCTCCTCTCCTCTCCTCTCCTCTCCTCTCCTCTCCTCTCCTCTCCTCTCCTCTCCTCTCCTCTTTTCTCCTCTCCTCTGCTCTCCTCTGCTCCCCTCTCCTCTGCTCCCCTCTCCTCTCCTCTCCTTTCATCTCCTCTCCTCTCCTCTCCTCTGCTCTGCTCTCCTCTCCTCTCCTCTCCTCTCCTCTCCTCTTCTCTCCTCTCCTCTCCTCTCCTCACTTCTTTCCACTCTTTTTCTCTTCCCTTTTCTGCTCTCCTTTCCTCTCCTCTCCTCTCCATCGCACTTGATGACTGTAATTGTGTTAATGAGGCCACAGTCTTAGCAGACATATGGTGCAAACCATAGACTTGAATGGAGCAAAGATATTCAGTGCACATTTCAGTCTGTGACACACTTTTGTTATTACACTTGTGAGATATTTTCATTGATTATGCATTACTGCGTCTTAATAATTCCAGGCCTACACCTAACCTAACTTTAACCTCAATTACTAAAGGAAACTAAATGTCCCCACATTCAAATGTTCATATGAACATTCAAATACATGCCCCACCTCACACATATACAGAGCGAACCTGAGCCAGCAACGATGACCCACTGTGTCTGCCCACCTTTGCGACAGTGGCCTAAATGAGCTTTGTCTGGAAACATTTTTTTTTCCTCCAGGAAAAAGCAAGACATCTGCTTGATATCAGGGAGAGGGGGAGATATTTAAGCCACACAGGCTGATATTTAGACATTGTCAGAGAGCACGTTATAATAGCATGGACTCAGCTCCTTATGCAATCACTCTTGCTGAATGGGTAGATGTTATAGAGGACTATTGCCCATGTTTTGATATGAGAAATGCATTGCCATGGATTTCTTCTCACCCTCCTATATTTCATGTCTGCCACTGTTTCCATTAAACATGACAGTTTCACTGCACATCTCAGACAATTTGTTTCACTATTTTTATTTGCTCTGCAAAAAAAGCAATTGTTGAGGTTTGCTTAATAACGTTTGTATTAAAATTTCTGCTATATCACAGCCTTCTAAAAATCTTACCCTGTAATAGATAGTGGTATCCTCTCTGCATTTAATTTAGATACATGTCACTCTCTAAATAGTTGCAAGATGCCAACATGAGATATGAGGAAGCAGGTAATTCATCTTGCTGTCTTTTTACTTGGCACATGAATAAGAGAAATTTCTTCTTCAGGCACACATCTGGTGGGATGTGCGTCAATGCCTAGTGTTTGTGTGCACGTACGTGTGTGTGTGCGCGCGCGTGTGTGTGTTCATGTATGTGTGTGTGTGCGGAAGTGTGTTACAGCTCTCACAAATGTTAATCTGTGCATTCCCAGGGATCAGTGTCTCTCCAGCAGAGCCGTAGACACGGAGACACAGGAAGATGGCAGAGTCCTGGAACTGCCTCCAAAAGCTTCCGATTGCGTGAGAATCAGACGCTGCTGTGATGCGCTTCCTGTTAGCTTTGAATGAAGTTTGCTTGCAGCGGTTGATTTCTTGTGCTGGCATTTTCTTCTTCTCTCTCCCTTCAGTTTTTGAATAATGTTTGTTTCTAGAGATATCCTCAGGCAGAACACCCGTGTAAGCCATAAATCTTTGATATGGCTGAGGATAGAAGGACACCATAAAATATGAAAGGATAGGGTTGATATTGCACTGCATATTGTGACTTTGTAACTACAGGGTGCTGAGGACCATATTATATCATGCTTCCACACCGTCAATCATGCAAAGTTCCAAGTTTGCGTGGGTCATGACAGAAGAAAAGATCATAATAATATGTCAGAGAAAATCCAAAATAAAGAAACAAACAAAGAAGTGTGTTTGGCTTGAGAGTAACACAGGACTATCAGTTCTCTTTTATATCTTGACTGAAGACCAAGACGCATAGGCATCTTTGACACACCTGTGCCCTTCTATGCATCCTGTCCTTCAAACCTCATGCGTTATGAGTGGGGAGTGCAGAGCATTTTCTTCCTCACACAGATGGGGTTAGGCCTTCGCCCATCCTCTGCACCCATGGGTTCCGCGCCTTGCTCCAGGCAGGGAGCAGATGGTTTGGGATAAACTCTGCTCTTGAGCCTGATTCCAGAGACCCAAGGCATTGAGCACACGGTGTCTTGTGCCGCCCGTACTGCACACCACAAGCTGATGCTCACTATAAAGGCTGCCTGTAGCTTGAGTGCTACACAGTGCAAATGAACTTGCTCTGCCCATGAGCACTCAGATGTAGTTCAGAAATAAGGCAGTATGAAATGAAATTAAAATTAAATGAAATAGGCAATCTACTCAACCCACACACTCCAAATAAATAAATAAATAAAGATTTAAACAACCAGCTGAAATCAAGATTTATCACATGTACCTTGCACATTCATGTTCTCCTGTTCATACTGTGGATAATCAGTATTGGTGTTTAAAAGATAAACATTTTTTGGCTTTACATAATCTGCCATAAATGTTCCACCAAAATCATGCAAAGTTCCAAGTTCACATTGGTCATTATCCAGCTCGTAAAAGTTTTCTGATTTTCAGCTAGCTAATACTGTCATGTTGTTTTCAAATCCTGATCTTAAGTCTCTCCACTGCATTTGGTAATGTTACAGGAGGCGAATGAGTTTGCATCATATTTAAATAGATAATTGACTGCATTCCTGTCACCTTTGGTTTGATATATGCAGCACTATTCTCCAAGCAGGCTATTTGGTATTTTGTTGTTTAGTAGACATGTCAGAGAAAATGTTTAATTAATGAAGCTCCTCAATTGTCCTAATCCAAAATGACAGGCTGGTCTATATTTACATATTTACCAAACTGAAAGAAAATTACATCAAAAGCTCCCAGGACAAATGTCATTAGAAAAATGTAAAGTTGAAATTACAACCATCTACTTAAGCAACAAATCAAATTAGGAAAAAGAAGAGGACATTTGTTGCCCCGCCCCCCTTTTGTTAAAGTGATCAGCATGTGTATATCCAGTAATGCAGTTAGTAATTTGTACACATCAGCTTCATAGACCACACACTAATTGCAGGTTTATTCCAAGAATGCTGTATAATAGAGGGAATGGCATACTTCTTTGTCCATTCTGGGGCTTTTTTAAAATTAATTCATTTTATTTCAAATTAATAGTTCCCCTACCATTTTGATCCTCATAGTACAACATAGGCTGAGGACAAGGCCAGGTGGTAAAATATGATACATGCAAAAAAAGAAAGAGAGAAAAAAAGTGTATCCCATCATCCCATCAAAGACCAAATGGCCCGGTCTGTTTATTCTCAATGAAAGAGCCGCTTTTGCAACAAACACAATATTATTATCCGAGTTTCATAACTAATGTAACATCAAAGAATGTCTGCCCTTGAGCGGTGCAGACTTCGATGTCTGAACAAAGACGTACTCACCTGCAGCGGCATGGACCGCAGTGGCTCTAGTCTGCTTTTAAGCATGATAATAACTCAGCCTGGTTTCCCTTGGCACATATACAGTGCGCACAGACACCGCTTACTCCATCAAAGTCTGTCCTGATCAATGTGATGCCATGGAGAATCTATACCGCTTTGCCATGTAATCAAATTGCACCTATGTCATTGAGCTCAACTGTCAAATGTGTTTAACTATTCCTTTGCCAATATCAGTTTGTTTTTGTCTATTCTGTAATTGCTTGTATATTTGAACTTGTTTGGTCATTTTTGGTTTTTCTTTTCCTCCACGAATTGTAAACTTGTTGGACCGTACACACAGTATAGACTGAATGGGTGCAAATGACAATGGTGCAGCTTTGTTTGGATCACACATGCAGTGGTGTAGCACCACGCATTACTGAGGAATAAGCCTGCACTCTCAGCTTGGTACCAGAACCACATGGCCTCTGTGTTTACGTGTGATCTCACCTCAAGACTGCTCTGTCACCTTGTTTTAGTATCACTATCACAATTTCTCTGGAAATCAAGATGAGTGGTATTATTTTGTTAGGATTTAATATTAGGATTTTGGATGTGCAGAGAGCCAAGTATTTGTATTTGGGCTCTATTTGTATTTGCGGGTGCAAAATTATTTATATTTGTATTCAAATAAAAGGACATCCATGTTGAAAAATAGGGTAGGGCTTGGGGACAGGAAAGTGGTCAAAAGTACCTCGATACCTATGGAGGTTAACTGAACTAGTAGACAACAGAGCTTACAATGGAGCTAATTAGCTATAGATCTTGCTGTCTGTGAAAAGGAGAGAAGCTGGGTCATGCCCAGAATTAAGGGGGGCACAGATGGTGATGTAGCAAAGGGGTGAGGGGCCTTTTACAATTAAATTTTATTATTTTTTAAAATTTATGATCACCTCATGGGGACCCCTTTCACCTTGCTACATCTGCATGGGAGGACCAAAATATGGCAACATATATTACATCAAATATTTACATATTTGAAAATGGAATCAGCATTACATTTTGCTCAGCATACCAAATCATGTATGTGATGCATTAAAGTAAATTAAACATCAAAGAAATAATGAAGGCCACAATTAATTAGTACCTTGTCATGCAGAAAAATGGCTTCAGCATCAGTCTGAAGTCCTTTTTCCTTCATTTGGTCTCTTGGAAAACCTGGAAAACACCACGCCAATGTTGGTTCTGGTTTTCTGCCGTTGGTGATCTCCAAGCTTGTTTGCTTCAAGGCCTATAAACGGATCTGAGTTGCCATCTCAGTGTATGTTACATAAGAAACGTAAAGACAATAAATAGTCATGAACATGGTTCATGCTTGGTTCCCCTTTAAATGATGATTTGAATATGTGTGAAGTTTAATCATCCCTGCTATTCTGAAGGTACATTTGTTGAAAAAAACAAAACAAACAAACAAACAAAAAAACCCAGAAAACCAGTCATATTTTTATTCTTAATAATGACATGTGAATTATGACAAATTTATGGCTCACCCCTGACGCTTAAATTAAAGGTCAAAGGTCTGAGACCACTACTCAAATTAATGGGAACTAGTTCAAAACTTTACTCACCCTAGTATACATTTCTAAATCAGCACATATGACATTAAAATACATCTGAATATCCAGTTTAAACACCATTTTATCCTTTTTGTGAAAATAAGTCTTTCATCCCAATGGCAATGCACTTCTAACAAAGAGCAGTAATTGTTATCATGCCTGGGTGGCCAAGGCACTGACGTCATCATTATGGTCCTCTGTGTGTTATTTTTGCTGTTAGTGTTTTAACCACTGTGAAAAAATCGTCCCATGAAAGACTTCTGTTGAAAAAAATCTTTTCCAGCTGTTTGTAACAATGTCAAAGGAGCTTTGTAAAGCAGTTCAAGAATAAATTATTCTCCTGAGTGTTGAAAAATTGTCTCAACAAAAATATTCTTCAGTTCTTGTTAGTGGATTTCTAGATCCTGTTGTAACCTCAAATTATCCTAAATTCAGCAAATTTAGATGATGATATCAACACATTTACATTTCAAATTTATCAGAGAAATATGCAGATCAAAGCATGATCTATAAACTACATGTTGTGAATCACATATGTGTTGTCGACAAATTCATCTGGATGCTGGGTAAATCGGACAATCGCCCAAATGTCATTTGCCTAAGGAAATGTATCAGTCCAGGCCACCGTGGAGATCGTGACAGTGAGACAACACCAGATGGAGAGAAAGAGGTAATAAAGGGAGAGTGGGGAAAAAGAGAACTAATATGCAGTTAATGAGTCTGCCAGGTATTCTCACCAAGAGGTGTAAAAGTGCTGAGAACAGAGGAGAGCTGGAGAGTGAGGAAGAAGAGGAGGGGGAAGAGCCCTGGGGGCTCATCTGTGAGGTAAAAGCGTAGCACAAGTCAGCTCCAAAGCCCTGAAAAAATCGCAATTAGACATTGTTAAGGCACAGGAAGCCCTAGAAACTGGGGTGATTAATCTGGATTAAGCTAAACGTCCTCCTTTGGCAGAGGCTAGACGCTTCTGCGTTTGCTGTGTTTTCCTACAGTATGGTGCTTCTGCGTCAACTAAATGACATAAAGACGGATGCAAAAAATCACCAGTTCTTCTAAAAGTGGGTCATCCACGCTTCAGTTCTTCTGTTTGGGGACCTCTATTTTGTCGACTGGAAATATACCAAAACCACTCCACTCTACAGGCTTGGCCCCCTGTTATTCGCATCAATGGTTAATTTGGTACAAAACACATGCTACTATTGTCCTCTGTAAGAGGCTACGAAAGAAACATTTTCGCACTGTTTTGAGCTCCCCTAGTGGGCTTTTACGCACCATGCTGAAGTCAGAGCACCTCCAGAGAAAAGAGAAATGTTCTGAAATTGCCACATCTCTCCCTTTGGGTTTCCATTTGTATGCCTCAGTACATTTTGTTAGCCAGCAATGCAAAAGGTCTCAATGACGGTCTAGCAATGTAAAAGGTATCAAAGATGAACCTACAGTGACAGAAAAAGTAGCATGTCTAGAGTCACTAGTGCCCCTAACTACACAGCATACAATGGGGACCTGCTTAACATGGTACAATTGGACATAACACTAGTAATTTGGTTGGTACAAAATGGTAGTAGTATAGGTATCATGGTTGGATGAAAATGCATGTATAGAGACAGCTGACAGCTCTATAAGCGTGCTAGACTATTACGATTCTCAAATTATTATTTACTGGGGCTAGATTAAAAGGCTTCTACTTATACTACCTCTCTAAAATGAGAAATTGCCTAAGTGTAATTTCCATTTTGATTGGGGATATGGAGATGGGCTGTTCTCTACACTTACCTGTATGATATGTTTTCTGAAGTGCACAAAAGAAATTAATAGCTCAATAGGACAAAGTCAGGAATGATGAATGTGATGTCAGAAAAGATCTCTTCATTCTAGCAGCTGAATGGAATCATGAAATTGTGTTGCACTCTTCCAATATCCATTTTTGGGCAAAAAAGCCACTGAATGTCCATTGATTCAGGCATCTTGAGAAGCTATATGGCGTGTGAGAATCATGTTTTTTTCCCTCATCTCTTTTCTATATCAAAATCCCCTTTTCACTCAGTCTCCTCATGATGTTGTTTTCCAGGTTGTCAACATTACTTTGACCCATATTCCTCTCTTCAAGCAAAAATCCAATATCTTTCAATTTTACTAGCAGCCTCTGCAAATAAACACTATAATCGTATTCATAAATCTTTGTTTCTTTGGAATTAATATATGACAGTATTGATTCTCAGACTTTGATATTAATCCAATAGACTGTATTAATAACTCAAAAGAGGGACTTCTTCAAGAACAAGCCCTCATTTCGTTAAAGATGGCATGATAACAATTTGCTTGCTTACACAATTCTCCAAAGTAGTTATAAGAGATACTAGTGCAACAGAATGTATATTGACTTGCCTGATTATACATGCAGAGCTGTTGAATGAATAATGTGGACTGCTTTGCTCCCTCTATTCTTCTGATCTAGGGCACTCCTGATGTAAACTCATTTGTCACTAAAAAGGAGGGAATACAAATCACTTTGCCCTTTTGCACATAACATCTAATGTGTCAGGTTCTTAGAACAATGTGGCCTTTCTGGATCGATCTCCATCAAGCAGATAAGAGACAATCCTAATGTAACTTTGCTTGCATGCCTACATAGAGGATTCCAGAACAGAATTCCCTCAGTCCAGTTATAGAATATCACCACTTGGATTGTTGATGGGCATAGAAAGCATCGGGGAACAGGATTTTGAATTACACCAGAGTACTGTGATCAAATAATAAAGCAGTGGTTTCTGCAGTGCTGTCTGCCTTTGCTATCATCTTTAATATTAAACTAAGTGTTATATAAGAGCATGTTGGGGAAGGTGTAGTAATAGACATTAAGTTGTGGGTTGGCTAAGGTGAAGCTCAGAAACAGGACACAGATTGGTGTTACTGTGCTGTGTATTTCCAGTTGCCCTAAATTTGCGTCAGCGCTGCTTAATTCTGCTCCCCGGGTTATGAATGTTTTCTAGGGCATTCAGAATGCTAGTGGAAGAGTGTGAAAGAGAGCAAGAGAGAAGGGGAGGAGGGGCGGGAGGACAGTTAGTTTAGTTTTGACTATGTTAGTTTAGAAGTGGCTGTGTGTATGCGAGCACATTTGAGTGTGTGTATGTGTGCCTGCATGTGTGTAGTTGTGTGTGTGCTTGCATATTTCAATGAATGTGTTTGTGTCTCTCTCTGTGTGTGTGTGTGTGTGTGTGTGTGTGTGTGTGTGTGTGTGTGTGTGTGTGTGTGTGTGTGTGTGTGCCCAGATCGCTTTCACCATGCACTGAGACCAGAGCATCTCATTGCATAGTCTGAAGCATGCCCACAAATATGTGGCCCAGACTCGTGAGTGTCCCCCGAGTGTTTGCTGTGTTAGTTGAGTTACCCTGCAATTTAGAGCCACTCTGTTTATATAGCCCTTGCTGCCATTGTGACAATCCTATTAAGAAAACAGCACACTGTTAGTGTGACGCAAATTGGCTGAAAGTGGGCTGGCACAACTCCAGCCACGGCTCAAGGTGAAGACACAAATACACAGCCTTAAGTGAACATCGAGTCCACAGATCAATACTGGCATGCGTAAGGCAGTGGGAGTACTGAACAAAGTATGGTCCCACCTGCTAATGTATGTATGTGTGCGTGTGTGTCTGTGTGAGAGAGAGAGAGTGTGTGTGTCCATCTGCACATGCAGTATGATAAATGACTGCCATAAATAGCTGCAAATAATTAGACCATCCTATTCCTCATTAAATAGCTCTTATTTGGATTCAGCCATGGTGAGGAAAATGATTCTGAGCACAGTGGTCTCGCTTATATCCATGCTGTAACTTGAAACAGGGCAACATTTCCAAACAGTCACTCAGACAGATATATGGCCATTCCCTAAAGCCTGTCCTAAACGACAGGATTTATTTGATTCAGTGAGCCTCTGAATCAAACTTTTTCTTGGGTCAACACATACACCTCAAAGGGATTATACAGTGACTTATAATTCTGAAGCAGTAATAAAGTTTAATAATTATTTAAGTAGTAATACATTTCATTGGTGACTCAAAGTTTTGCTGAATTTGTACTACAGTACTGACTAAAATGAATTAATTTAGTGGAAATAATAGCACAGGTGAGTGACCACAGCAGAATTTTCATTTAGTATAATTAAGATTTGATATTTACTAGTTGTATGTTGTATGTAGACAAGGCTTGTAAAACACTTTAAATAGAGAAAGTAATGCTTTAAACAACCTAGCTTCACTGACTGTAAGCTATAGTGTTACACTGACCACATAAAAATATTTATTTATTCACTATCCACCAATTCATTCATTCATTCATCTTCTTCTCCTCCTTCTCCTCCCTTGTCCTCTTTTACTTTTTTAATATAAAACTTTCTCCAGATTTTTTTATTCTTTAAACAGTTGTACCTTTTAGTTGAGTGAGTTGTCTTTGGGAGATGTTGATGTCCCCTGCATGCTTCCGCTCCCATCACAGCTGGTGACAAGTTAAAAGCTTTGCTCTAACAGCCAAGCCTATTCAAACACATTTATCCCTATGTTAAATTAGATTAGGCATGAGTGCTGCTATTAATTTTCTATGATAGCTATGTATACAATCAATAAATTATGCAGCTTTTTAATTTTGCTTTATATTGTTTTATGATTAATTTTATCAGCCCTTAGATTGCTGCTGTTGGGCCCTGAAGCAGAAATGGGGAGCCTCAGCACTTTTGAAGAAAAGGAGAGCTCTTTCACACAGCATGTGGGCCGAAGTGTAGCAAAGCGCAGGGGGAATTCTAGGGACGTGCCGTGAACACACACCAGGGCTTCAGACACACAAAACTCTGGCATAAAAGACTCTGATGAAGAGTCTCGAATGACATTGAAACTTGCTGAAATCCTAGACTTCATCTTTGCAAAGCTAAGCGCACACGTTATAGCTGACTGCTCTGGGCTTCCACTCCTCCCTTTAGAGCTTGATGTATGCTCAGGTGTGTGATCACTTTCACCCCTTTCCTTTGCAATCCCATATATAATGCATCTACTGCAGCGCTCTGTTCTTTGTCATTAAGATCATGAGAGAAAAGAAACTGATTGACTTAAGAGTCTTAGCATTTTGTCAGGACTCTTGAAGTATGTTGCAACAAACCTTTGCATTCACTCAGATGTAAATGAAGGCTGGAGACTTAGAGACATCATTTTCCACTAGTAGGTCTGATTTTTTTTACACTAGATGGATCAGTCTTATGGTAAGGACATTGAAGGTCATGCTCTGCTCTCTGATGCTATCCACTATGTGCAATGATGTACTATGAACACCACTAATGTAAACTGTCTAGAGTATTTAAATAATTTATATCCTATACACTGTAAAAAAGGTGATATGTTCAGAGAGCTATATTAAGTGCTATGTTAAGAAGATATCAGTAACATTTGGTGGGAGATTGACTGAGAAATCGAGATGGAGAGTATCTGTGGCTCCTGTTTTCTCTGTGGTGGTGTAATGCATGACATGATTAATGCCTGTGTGTCTGAGTCAAACCTTGGGGGTTGCGCATATTTGTGCGCGCGCGTGTGTGTGTGTGTGTGTGTGTGTGTGTGTGTGTGTGTGTGTGTGTGTATGTGCATGTGTGTGTTTGTGTAAGATGAAAGAGAGAGGTGATGATAGGATATATAAGAGTGAGCATGTGCACATGGTGGCACTGATGAGGAATCTATTTTTGGTCAAGGTTTCCACTGGCTTGAAGCTGATCAAAACATAAAGTGAAATCAATAGGCATTTACACTTTTTCATTTTCAGTGGGGTTCAGTCTGAAACTAGAGCAATACTTACGTTCAAAAAATAAAACTACATAGCTGCATTCAACAAACATGAACAATGACTCTGAATGTTAGCAAGAGTTGAAACCCCCATTCTTCCATCGGATGCGCAAATCCAGGCAATTTACCAAAATGTAACCTTGATCTGCAACTTGAAAAACGAACGCTGAACCTTCTGTTTGGTTGTAGGTTTCAGCCCATCGCTCCTGTTTAACTAATTGTATCACTTAATTGATTGTTATTGATGAAAGGGATGAGCAAGTTAAACGTCTCCAATTCAAAATATTATGCAAGAAAATTATACTTTGCAAGTTTTTGTAAGGTAATTATGTATATTGATATACTTACTCTTCATTTCCTCTTAAAGTGGGCTCTATATTTATGTTAAACCTAATTGGATAATCTAGATATTGTACACAAGTCTGTTGGTCTGACTATCCAGTTGTACTTTACATTGTAAAGGAACTGTGCAAACTATGCATAGCCATCCAGTCTAAATAAGGCTAAAAGACCTTTATCTTATTGCCATTTCAGCCACTTTATATCCTTGAATATGTTATAATTAACTTTGTTAACCAAGCTGACATTATGAGTCAGCTGACAAGTAAATTAGAATTATTAATTAACTAATAATTAACTAATAATTAGAATTATTCATAACAAGCTAGCCAACTAAACATCAAGCAGTGTTACTCCCTATTGCAAAAGCAGAATATAGAAAAGGCAAAAGAAACTTGGCACCCACCCCTACAACTTCAGACAAAAAAAAAGAAAGAAAAGAACAAGATTTACAATATACAAGACAGTTGTAAATAGAATCTGTAAATCTCATTACTCTTATTTCAGGGTCTTAACGTCTGCTATCTTTATCAATGTGAGGCTCCGATTTAAGAACTTTTAAGTATAACCACTTGAGACTTATTACAAAAAGCCTCTAAATGTCAAGTACACGCTCATAAGGCCCTATCTAAAGAACGTATGGAACATTAAATCTGACAGGGGCGGCAGAGAGGAAGCGACAGGCGAAGTTCCATTAACAAGTTCTTTATTATTCATACTTTCCACGTAGCATTGCCGAGTCTAGTGAATACTTAGGAGCGGAGTAACGTCTCTCCAGTAGGCTCGCGTAGTTCGACTACTAATGTGCAGCGCCGTCCTTCCGAACCTGTGGGTGTATAAATACGTGTGCAGGTCAATGAGGTGCAGATGTACCCTGTCAGAAGACAGGTGATTGCGAGCGAGGAAGGTGCGTGACACGGTCCTGGTCTGGCAGGAGCGTGTCCCCCCCCTTTGGGTACCGGTCTACTGTGACATTAAGAACCTAACTAGACAGCCAAGTATGAACTAATGCCCTATTCAAAGAACCTTGGATGATAAGGGTAAATACATACTCATAAAACCATATTTTAAAGAAACTGACAGCAATATACAAACTAACAGCCCTACAGAGCTGCATGTACTGTGACCACATAGTGACTACTGATCAAGACACCATGGGGCATCATCACATGAGCAGCATAGCTATTTGAAGAGCAATTCAGTGTCCTGTTGGCCAATCAAATCGTCCGTATAGAAAGGATGAGTCACATCTTCACTCTCTTGCCTGCTCCTCTTAGAGCACCCTCAACTGGATGACCTGTAAAAACAAACCCTCAAGCACAACAACACAAACAATAATCTCACAACATCCAAGGATGTAACACTACTTAAAATATGTGCCCAAATGCTTCAAGGTTTAAGCCTGCCAAAGACATGAAAGTGTTGTTAAGTTGGATTTACCATAAGCTCATTTTAGTCACTTACAGTTACAGTCACTTTCCTATACCTGCTGGAAGACTTAGAAAAGCCATTTCTGAAAAGTAGCCAAGTTAAGAGCTACAACCAACTGTAGTACACAGTAAAAGAAATAGCAAAAATAAATGTTTATATTCAAATCACAGAATATTGCCCCATGAATGTCTGGTACATAGTGCAGTTTGTTGCCTTTGGAAAATGAATACCTTGTTGATTAGTCCATATGGGAAATGTTTTGCACCTGGCCTTTTGATTGCCTGTGTAGAACACTAGCATATTTATTCACACACTCTTTCATTTTTGTGTGCATCATACTGAAGGTGCCGTGCATGCAGCCTACAGGACAGATGGTCAAAGGTGTGTTAGTAGGATTCCTCCTGTTTCTTTGTTCCTTTACCCACTTACCACTGGTCAGGGATAAGCCTCCAACACCGTACCACCACCAGAGGCTGGATGAAAACAGTGTGGAATAAAATCCTTAAATGTTCACTCAAGTCCAAATTAATTTAATCTACTATGGCAAGAGTTAACACGTCTCTTAAATTAACATTGTAGTGTTAATTTGATTCAGTGCAGCAGGTGTTGATTCAGTGCTGAGGATTTTTGGACTGGTAGCAGAGCCCTCATTCCCACAGTGCAGGCCACCTGGCTGCAGCTCATGCATATAGTCACTAAAGCAGCTAGAGCAGGCTTTGGACGTGTGTGTGAACAAGTGCACAGTCTTGATGGTTATGTTATTTAGCTGTAATCAATATCAATATATTCAGCATCTAAGTAGAAGCACACCCTTTATTCATAACCACATCTGTCCATTTTACATAACATTTATTTTACTCACTTTTAGTGTGTGTGTGTGTGTGTGGGGGGGGGGGGGGGGGGTATGGACGTTACAGTGGACTTGCCCCTCTAAATGATACTGAGGGCAAATACCTTCTTTCTCATTGGAAATTTGGGCCCAGGCCATCGGGCTTCACCAGCTGCACATTTTTGTGTTTTCCCTACTTGTCTGACACATGAACAGCTTGATAATTACCTGCTGAGCTGGGTCAGGTGTGCAGGAGTGGTGTGAGAGGGTTGCTAAAAGCACACTGAGCTAGGTCAGGTGTGCAGGAGAGGTGTGGAGGGGTGGGATGCTAAAAGTGCACTGGGTTGCTCCTGTTCCAGTTCAGATGCCAGCTATTTCACACCTACCCTATGTGAGGAGGCTCCTTAGTCCTTCAGTTTCTCATATTCCCTTGTAGCTCAAGTTTATTGTCTTTATGACTAATACCAAAATCTGAAAGGAATGCACAAGATTTTTTAATACACCAATCTTCCTCTGTGATACTTATCTGTATGCTAATATCTATGCTTTGGAGTTTATCTATATTTTCAAAAGGGGTTGTGCCTTTAGGAGCAAGACTTTCTCTGCATTTTGTTTTGTGTTTGTAATCCCCACACCTTCATATTTGAGTAAAAACTGATTTGCTTGCTATGCAGTGTGGCATCAATTTAAACTGCAGGGACCTATTTTTGTGAGTGTGCATGGACTGTCGCATGCAGCACTCCAAAATATTGGTAGTTTTGTGACCTTGAAATGTGCTTTTTGGAAATGTCATGCTGTGCGCACTTTGCAGGTGGGAGATCTGGTGCAATAAAGCTGGAGTTTAATGTAAATGAGAGCAAAGCAAGATTTTTTTGTGGGTTTGAAAAATAAATCATAGTGATAAAAATCTTACAGAACACATCATCTAAACTCAGAGCCATGTCTAAACCCTATGCTATCCATTTGATAGTTGGATGATTCTAACAATAGGCACAAACAATTAGCTAGAAAAAAGCTACAATTACAATGGTTTATGAAATAATGTTCCTGATAACCATAATGATGGTACTGTGTGACAGGAGATAGACATGATTAATAACTGAACTGGCATCCTTTATGATACCATGAGTCATAACTACTTCCTTACCTGTATTTATGGTCCAAAAATTCTTGTGTTTCTTTTCCAAACAGACAGCAAAATTTCAAAGTGTATTTTTAATTTATTCTACTTTCCAAAAGGTCAGAGGGTAGAGAATTGCCTCTCCACAGGGCCGACTAAAAAGCACCAGAAATGATTACCCCCTTAGAATTAACATGTTTTCTCAGGTGTTGAGGTGAACAAAGCCCACCATCCTCTGGCCTGGTCACTGTAACCCACCCAACCCCTCTTCCTCTCTGCCCTTGTGGAAGATGAAAAATGCCTGAGAAATCCCTGTCTCCACCACTGAGAAAGCTATTTAGGGTCAGCCCGGCACCATGGCCATCTCACACGCTAGAACTAACTAAAACAAATGGGCCTTTATTTGCAGCCTGTACTAGGTCAGCTAGCCAAGCTGAGAGACTGTAAACAAGGCAACTGGCTGTAGGCCTCTGGACATCCTACACAACGACCTATTTCCTGCACAGGTAGCAGACGTCCCATCTATTCTGATGCATGAACAACAGTACCAAAAGGGGGACTGTCTCTGTGAGCCTGGATAAAGTTTGGCAGAGCTCAAAGCAGAGTGCTAAACACCATGCATACACCTAGTAGGTTTCTTTGGGAGGGGAGGGGTGGAGCTGGGAGGGTAGAGGGTAGGCCTTGTTGTATCAGATTATCTGAAGCATACTGTATCAATCCATTATTCCTAAAGTCCCAGCATTAGCCCTGCCAGTTCAGGTATTAAACCATTTTAAAAGAACATTGGTGTCTAGTTCAGGAATGGCATATTTTGGGATGAAGCAATGTCCTTTAACACTAAAAAGTTCTTATGCATGGCAAGACTTTACTTGCACATGACTGTAGCAAATATCCTGATAATTAAAAAAATAGAGCACTGGGCTAATTAACTTAACATCTACATCCTTTACAAGTGCCTGATAAATCATGATTTGATCTTGATATTTATGTTGATTATTTATGTATTATTGTAGCTAAATAACACTAAATGCAGTCTTCAGCAACTTATCAGGAGCATGCTAAAAAAGATAGAGAGAGTAGTGGTTGAAGTGCTCTATATCAAGTCCATCTCTTCTCATCCTTTACCACTTGCTGTCGTTAATCATTCTTTTTTTTAGCCCAGGTAACACTGCAATATCAATGGCCTTAACACACAAACCTTTAGGAAATCAGCCTGCACTCAGTATGATCTTATCAGCACAATGGTATGGTCAGTGTGGGGACACACTGATAAGTGATCTTCCGTAAGTTAATTAGCTTTTTATCGGGTTGCACAATAGCGGAGTTGTCAACGCTCAGGTTTAAACGGGACAGAAACTCTTTGGGAAGAAGCAACATTAACAATACAGTCACCAGAGGAGGCCACGGGCTGGGTCCGTTTTGCGAGCGTGATTCTAACAGCGCTTCGGTCGCGGTCGTAAATCACAGCATGTGTGCCAAGGTTTATTCAACCTCCTTGGGTTAGCGGTAGCCCCCATGCAAAGTGCAGAGTACAGGGGACTTAGCTCCTACTGCCACACTGATAAGGGAGATTAATGGGGTTGTCGCACTGCTTGGCATACGATCAGTGCTTGAGCAACCCAAATGTGACTGCTATCGCAGCCATCTGTATCCCGGCGTTGCGCTGAAGTGGATAAGGCGAAAGGACAAGGAGACTCATAGAATAACACAGACTGTACGTGTATGAGACGAGAAAAAGCCGTTCTAAGGTGATGTCTGCTGCCAGCTTTAAACGGCGATTGACCTAGTCTAGAAAATCAAACAAGTGAAGAAATATGGAAAGAGAAACGAAGTAGTGGCGGCATATGGAAATCGCTGAATTTATATTCCACTTTTTGCACTTGTCTGCTAGATATTTGCATCGAAATTACATCTCTTGCTATTGGTGCGATCTGTGACTGTTAGTGCAGAGGTTTCATTATCACTGTGGTAATCGTTGTTCTCCACTGTACTGAGAGTATGCGTTGCTTTTTGTAACCATTTTCTAAGCTTTATATATATATATATATATATATATATATATATATATATATATATATATATATATATATATATATATATATATATATATAATTGTATATTAAATTGTAAATAAATAAATTGTATATATATATATATATATATATATATATATATATATATATATATATATATATATATATATATTTATAATTGTATATTAAAATTTGGCTATGTATAGGCCAACTGGAAATAGCTTCTTTTTAAAGTGTATATATATATATATATAAACCATTTTCTAAGCTTATATATATATATATATATATATATATATATATATATATATATATATATATATATATATATATATATATTTTATTTATTTACAATTTAATATACAATTTTATATATATATATCTAAAATCTTTTAGCAGTGGCTATGTATAGGCCAACTGGAAATAGCTTCTTCTTAAAGTTCTTCTAAAAACAAGGTGTGCTTTTAATTGCACAGGCTCATGACAAAATTGAAGCTGGATCTACAGTTCCATGAATGATAACCATGCCCTTTTACACTAATAGCTAATATAGATTTCTTTTTTTTTTAAATATAAGTGGTTTCATTTTTCATTTCACCATACATTGCTTAAATCCATTCCATTCTCCAATACGCACAAACTGTCTGGAGCTTCATGAGCCATAGACCTGAGTTTCAGCCCCTTTATATTTGACCCCAAAAGTAAAAAGACTGCTCAACTGGGCTGTAAGAACACAAGATTCATGCTGTGAAGCTTTTCCATGTAGAAAAGTGAAGTTCGCAGCTGTATTCATCTTAAGCACTGGGCTTCCCTTTTCAGTCCATTACAACCACAAACAGTGGTATGTTTGATAGAGTGTCAGTGAATGGTGGTGTTATTAGCTGCTGTGGGAAAAGGCCTTGACTTACAGCCTTGCTTTGGCTCTGCCCTTATCTCTGAGCTGGGCTTTGGCACTGTTATAATTGAAATGCCGGTTGTCTTGGTGATAACCGATTGTGTGGACACCGGTATGCTTCTGGATTCCTTCTTGGTGATGGATAAGCCAAGTTCCCACCCACTTTACAGCTGATAATGTTGTCAGCTAACTGACCCTCTGCTAACAAGCTTCATTGCTGTGTCTGTGCAGAGGTGATGCTATGCAGGTTCATGTAATTTAAGTGGGACCACGAGACCAAGAGTATGTAATTGCGGCACTGTTCCTAGAGGCCATTGATAGGACACCAAGAATGCACAACATAGGAATGAGTCACTGAAAAACAAAGCATTCTTTTATAACTAGAGACAGAGAAATGACTAAGTATGCCCTCCTGTAAGTTAAACACTTTAAAAAGTGATCATTATTTACTAATAAAATGTATTATATATGCTGTTCACATGCTTGCTTAGAAAGCATGGTTTTAGATGTAGCACATAGCAGATATTACCTGGCCTCTTCCACAGCATGTAGAGCAGAGAGAAAAGATTCATTTAAAATTAATTACATGCTAGTTTTTGTTGACACATGCTTTAGCAAAGCAATTGGCTTGCTAACTAATCCATGTAAATACATCATTCTTTTTTTCCTTTCCATCATTTATCACATTTATTACATTAACAGAAATCTTGCAGGGCTATGTTTTTGTTCAAATGTTGCAATATAAATACACTTCACAAATATACACTGCAGTGAGGTAGAGTGTTTTTAATATGATGGTCAGTCTGTCAGCTGTTTTATGATATGGCGACAGGGATTTTTTAATGTCAAATGAAACTGCCTGAAACTCCTGACTGCCATATGTCAGTGAGGATTAAGAGCACCACACCACTGTGACCCACAACCAATCATTCAAAACAAAGAACACACAAGGAGCACAACTTTTAACTGTTACAACAAATGGTTTGCATGTGTGTTGCAGTTATAATAAGCCCTTTTTGTTTGCCCATGGCACCTGTGACTCTGTATTTTGACTTTGCCTGTTAATGTGACGTAGCACTAAGTCCACTGAGCCAGCAGGTGAAGGGCAAAATGGGAGGATAGATGGGGGTGTTTGCACTGGAATGGAGCCAAGATGAGAGCCGTCGACATGAGATGTGCCCCTTCACTAATCTGCATGGCATTTATCAACCACATTTCTCTAATGGGGATAGCAGCAGCTGGGGAGGAGGGGTCTGAATCACCTCGCTCCATGACAGCCACCATGACAGAGATTGAGAGCATTGCACGGATTAGTGATATCACCAAATGAGACCTTAGGCCATATTAGAGAAAAGGAAATTGTAGCTCTTTAATCTATGCAGCATTTATCATATTACACTGACGGTCGTAACCCCTGTCAGACAGGCCTGAGTCACTTTGGCCTTTGGAATTGGACAGAGGTTTAGTCCTATGAGGAGTCACTGATGTTCAGCGAGACCCTTCAGATGTTCAAATATACACTGGTGTGGGAGACACTAACAATGTGTGGAGTCATACTAATAGGCTTATATTATGGAACATCATTTATGTTATGGAATATATTTTCATATGCTCATATTTCACAAAATGTCTCATTACATACATAATTTTTATATGCTCTTGCTAACATGATGTCATAAAGGAAGTGTTAACAACCCATGCTAACAGTCTATAATTTGTGACTTTAACATTTTAAAAGCAGTAAACTGCTGGCCAACTGCATGCGGAATTGTGTTGAGGCATCGGATAGGTTTCAGCCATTTTTTAACAAGTCAAATCCGGCTGGAGGTCAGTGGCGAGGTCGGGGATGCGCCGAGTCAGGGAAAACAGGTTACGGTGCTTGCACCACCTGCGAACTAGCACTGTTTCAGAATGGCGTCACTGGGTTCTCGCGCCCTACTCCATCATACTGACCTCTCCCAGGCAACACTCCCTTCGAACCTGAGCTCTGGACTTAAAAAAATGCCCACGTGATGACCACAAGCAGATGGTCTTTTAATATTCCCTGATGCAGCCTGTATGATAAAGGATGGCAGGAGTGGGACTCCCGTTCTCTGTGCCAGGGTGGACGGGCAGAACAGCAGATGCAGAGTGGAATTGCTGAGTCACTCAATCCACTCATATGACTCCTGAATGTCGACAGGAGCTGCACTCAGTGGAACACCCTGACCTCGTTCAGTGGAATGCCTCCGGCCCGGTGGGGCCTAAATCGTGCAGCACTGAACCTGCTCCTGTTTGCTCAGCGTAAATTTCATGTCTGGTCTTGAACTGCTTTAACAGCAATGAAACTCTTTGGCTTTCCCTCCCAGCTTTTGCAGCTTAATGATGATGTGTCTCGATGAACGTTTTTGGACTGTGTTTCATGTGTCAGTTGTAAAGCAATTTCATGTATGACTGAGTTAGGAGTTTCTCAGGGGAAAAGCAATTGTTTACTGGTATTTGTTTTCTGTGTTCCATTACATGGAGGAGGACCCAGTTGTATAAATGGCATTTACTTGAAAGTTTCAGGGATTGGCAGTGTCAGACCAGTTTAGACTTGAAGCCAACTCATTACCTTCAAGGATCTCACTTCTGGCTCAGACGAGTGCAGAATGAAAATAAAGGTCTGTGATCATGGTCATGTGTAATCATCTAACAGGATCTTCAACTGCAAATTTCTAAGCCACAATTTAGGGTTTCAACTACCAAAGAACTTTTTTTTTTTTTTCATAGAACTTCAGGTGTAATTAGCCCTGTTTATTAAAGTTAAAAAAAAAAAAAATTATCTGTGAAACATCACAAAATGTAATGGTGCCCTTTCATAATTAGATGCGAGCTACTCCACTGGCCTTTCCCTTGTGAGGGCTGGAGCTCTGAATCTAAGATCACACCAAGCCGAGCTGAACCGAGCCGAGCCTCCTGCATGCCGGGCTCAGTTGCTCATGTGTCCTTGCTTTTGACTCTCTGTGTTCATTGAGGAGCTCTGCTTCCATCTCCTCCGATGGCCCCTCATCAGCATGGCAGCAATCACAAATCCCATCTTCCTTTACACTATGTTGATCTTTTTCCCTCTGGGCAGTTTGAATATGCCACGGCTTAGGTCCTTGCATACCTTAAAGGACCTCTGAAGGGAAACTCAAACAAACATCTAATTATTACTGCACCATCTGAAATGAAGGTGGCTTTTTTTCAGCTGCCATAAGGTGTTGCTTGAGCCAGTAATAATCGATTCAGTACACAGAAGATGAAGACACAGCATCATGTCACAGGCCCTTGAGGAAAGTTACTTTGAACAGGACCTGAGGGGCAGTCCAAGAGGGTTTACAATCAGGAGCAGTGGGTTGCATCAGTCTCGGGATTTTGAATAGGTAAAGACATCTCCATGGCATTAAGAGAAAAGGAATCAGCTTTTTTATATTGGTCTGAGTAATAATGGCCATCCTATGAATATTTCAACATTATCATCATGTTTGAACCTCAGCACATTTGTAAGATTTGACATAGAGAGAGACAGAGTGAGAGAGAAAGAGAAGGGGAGAATGAGCAAGAGGGAGAGAGAGAGGCAGGAAGAGTTTGTGAGCAAATGATGGGATTTTAGATGACGCCCTCCTCAAAATGACCTTGTTTATCCATGGCGTTCACGGCTCCTCGCTTGGCTCCATGTGTGCTTTCGTTAATGTCACTCAGGCAAGCTGTGAAACACACTCAGGCAAATCATCATGGCTTGCACCTGTCAATTCTGTGCTCCCATCTCTTTCCCTGCCATGCTGGCTTTCTCTGTTCTTCCTCTCCTCTCCTGCCTTCACTAAATCTACAGACTAGCCAAGGCACAGCTAGCCCAATGACCATTGGATAGGGATATGAGTGCATCAGGCAGGGGAGAGAGTGTGAGGGGATGTGTGTGGGGTGTCAGAATTTCAGTGGCTCTAAAGGAGACCCGGGGAAAAAAGACAGGATGGATATTAAGATCTGATCGAGAGCAACAGACAAAGAAATTCAAATGAGTCAAGGTTAGCTCATGCATGCACTAGGAAGATAGAGGATGAAAAGTTGCTCGTACCTTGTGTAGCATGGATGTGTAATAGGGGCAGAGGACCTTCTGAGGCAATGAAGACTGTTACTACACATTCACAAAAAATGTGCCTACCTTCTGACCTACAGCTTTTAATTATTCCAATGCTTGTCTTCTTCATCAAAATTAAACTGAACTTTATGGCCAAGACTTTCAATTATTAGATTAACGTGTACCATGCTGAGACAATCAGAGTCCTAAAATCATCTCATAGCCTGTGCACAAGACATGGTGATTCACGTTATATTTAGTTGATCCAAAACAAATAACAAGATGTCGAACCAATCAGAAGCCTGGCTGTAAAAGATGACAAATGCACGGTTGAACAATAGTGTGTTCCAGGCTGTTGGAAGTAATGTCAGGTGGGTGTGGAACCTTGACTACAGAATTATTGCTTATCATCTGCCACATATTCTGTCATTATGCTACCAATCCCCATCTAATTTACCTCACACAGGTGTCTGTATTTGTTTCACTTCACTGTATTCTCTACTACTTTAAAATAATAGAAAAACAGAATATGTACAAGAAGGCTGATGAGCTGAATGTGAGCTCCAGTGTATATGTGTGTGTGTGTGTGTGTGTGTGTGTGTGTGTGTGTGTGTGTGTGTGTGTGTGTGTGTGTGTGTGTGTGTGTGTGTGTGTGTGTGCGTGAGCAGGCACTGGGCAGAGAGACAGGCATGAGGCACTGAGGTGTCCACAGCCAGGAAAAAATGGCAGACAAAACAGAGTGGTTTGGCAGGCCGGCAGTAACTCTCCTCGAGCTTCAAAAAGGCAACAGCTGTTTGTTAAATCATCTGTAAAAGAAGCTATACCGCCCAAACTCTCTTTAAATACCACACGTTAATACCTCTCACATTTAATTGTTTGCAGAACAGCTGGTGGCTTCGTTTAATTAAGTGACAAGCTGGTTTCATTGTCTCACGGTGCATTCAAGTGCAAGACTCTTCATTCCAAAAACTGCCACTGGAGGACAGCGTTTCATTTTCCACCTAGCTGAAGATGCCCTAAAGTAGGACTGATAATGGCCCATAAATGTCTCATCCCTATATTAGTGTCCTGCTCATTATTGTTGTAAAGTTTCCTCAGATCCTCACAGTTTAAGATTGCAGCCGATGACATATTATGTCCACCATACTAGAACGTATTGACCACCATACTAGAACTTCCCCCCTGATGAGCTGTAGTTAAAAGGAACTCACCCATGACCAGTGTTTAAGTCTTATAAAGATATTTACTTCACAACACTGCGTGTGTAAATAATATTATTGTTAGGTTTTATAGCAATGAAGTTAATGGAGATGTAAATAGTCAAGCGGACTGAGATAACCTTGTACGACATGTCTGTTTACTAATAAGCACATTTTTGAAGTTAGAAAGTTTTATTTTGTTCAGGTGCTGTATAGCTATAGTTTCAGTTCACAGCTCATCACTCACTGCATGCAGCTATATGTTATCTGCAGTTTAAGTAAGTCAAGGTCATCAGTCATTTCTTTAACGTTTGCGTTTGTGTTTGTGTGGGGGTGTGGTTGTTCACTCTATTATAAAAAACAAACAAACTTGTGAATACTGTCTTCAGGACAATGTATACAGCAATTAAACTAAAAACACAATAGTGGTGTATGGCAAGAGTGCTGACTGCTGAGGTAGTCATCCACTGCACACCCACTCCTCCCATCTGTGGTAGGAGACACTCAACTCCTCCAGACTTTCTCGAGCTTCAGATCCTGATTTGAGACCGGTCACCCTGTGCACAAATGGGGAACATCCAAAGGATGAATGTGGGAGGAATCCTATTGCAGGGAGAAGAGAATAATGCCGTTTGTGGACATCCTACCTGTCCCTTTTCTTTCTTTTCCCTTCTCTTTGTCTCTTCGTCTCCTTCTTTCTATACCACTTGCTCTCTCCTTCCTTCTCTCCTTCCTTCTCATTCTCTGTCCCTCCCTCTCCCCCTCTCTCTCTGGCCCAGTGAGTCTGTGTCCACTTGGGTTGCCTTTGCCTGCTTTAATCCCCGTACTCTCCCGTGCAGAAACGGACCGAGGCGGTGGACAAGCTGCTGCTGATCCCTTTTAGCACAGGGCACAGGCCTGGTGGGGGGGAAAAAAATAAGTAATTTTGGAAAGATTACTTTTTTAAGCCCTTCTGCTTTTTCATTATTCTCACCCCAGCATCACAGGCTGAAGCCTGTGGTCTATGCCACCCCCCTCCTTCCCGACCTGGTTTTCTTTTTAAATGCATTGCTTGCAAGATCTTGTCTTATGCATTTGTAATTTTCCAAGTGCCTCGGAAGTTCCAAATGAGAGCATGGCTTTTCCAACACTGTCATTTGCATTAGCTAATCTGTTATTTACATTCATCATTGACTCCACTAATTTGGTCAGTGATCAAAGCCAGATTGCTCTATTGCTGAGGAGAAAAGAGAAACATTCTTGTGCATTTCTGACCCACTGTGGGATATTAAGAGTTTTAGCAAAAAAGAGAAGGAGTGGTTGTGATTTTCAGTTGGAGATCTAGCACATCATTTCTTGAGGAGATACTAAGGACATATTCTGTACTCTTATGTAACTCTGCAACACCATTATAAAACTAGTGGGGGGGGAGGGGAGGGTACCCAGCCCTCTACCAGTCATAGCTTCATGTGGAACTCCTCTGCCATCTACTGGTCATATCAATGCATACAAGGAAACCGTAAAAGAATCCCCAAAACACTGCATAAAATATGAGTAATATTACTGTATGAGCTATGAGAGAGGTCTGTAGTCCAGTCCATGGGGTGCCTCCATCCACACCTGGTTCACTTTGTTCCAGCTTGAGCATGGACAAAGAAAGTCATTCATGCCAGTGTGGAATTTGTCCAGACAAGGTCCAACATCAACTGTCAAGGAACCAGGACAATTTGATGGTAGGTGGGCTAAAGGAGCAAACCATAAATGGATAATATAGAGCTAATGCTATGACAGCAGTATGCCCAAGGAAAAAGGTTATATGAAAGTCTTACCACTGTAGACCCCCCCCCCCCCCCCCAAATTAGTGGCAAGTGACCATTAGATAATATGCTAGCAGATATGAATGCAATAATAAGCATAGCTCCACCCACCAGTATAGCTAAATCCTAGTATAATCCTAGTATAAACTAGTATATTCCAATTGCAGAAGCTGTAGACAACCCTTTGGAAAAAAGGCTGGAAACTAAGATAAAGACAACTCAGATTCAAAGTATATACTGGATAAACTCAGAGCTAAAACAAGACAGTCCTGGAAAAGCATATGAGAGAACAAACCATCACTACACCATTTGTTAAAAGGTCACAAAGTGGAGCCTCTGGTCTTCCAGACCAGGTGACAATCAGCATTAAAACAGCAGCTGTCCAAGAATGGGCAACAAACATTAATAACTGTCATGTGACTGACATGACCCATTGATCCTACTGGCTAAAGAAACAGCTCTGCATGGCCGACTATGAGGACAAATGAGTCAGTTGCTAACTACAGACTCCCATCTGAGCAGGCTAACATAATACAGGACCCCAACAAGGGCAAAACACTATCCAGCTACATAACAATAACCTGCGTGTCCACAACGTGGAAACTCCTATTAAGAATACTAGTTGCCAAGCTGAAAATGCTACTCATAAGGAGACTGGTATCAACACCAGAGGCTCAAAGCACCTCCTACTGACAGACTGTCCAACAGTATCGGTACAGATTCAGAAGTGGAACTACGATCAGTGACCTCTAGTAAATGGATAACATCATGATGTATATCAAGACAGAAAGGACTCCTTTCAAGAAAGAATGGGACTCCTGTCACTCCATCCAAGATCCACCATCCAAAGGCTGTATGCCAGATAGAAGGAGGAGAGAAGGAGCCTACAAAGAGTAAGATCCGCTGACTAAGGTGAGACATGAAACGTCTGTGATTATATCCAAGCAATGTCCACAAAGATGAGCTGAAGAGGGAGTGCCTCAGACAGATGGGTACACGGTCACCATGGAAGCCTAGGAGGTGCCATTGCAGGATAAGCCCCTCCCTGAAGTGTACCACTAACAAATAATAGAGGTGGCATATGTAAGACAATCCTACAAATTGTTGGAAACACCAGGAGAGAAGGATAGCACCAAACTGCTAATAATGGCAGCACAAAACAAGTATAATGCATTATGTTAATTGAAGCAGTAGTGTATCACACCTAAATTGCAGACTCTGCAAAGGAGCCTCTGAGAGAATTCAGCGCCTAGTAGCATGATGCAAGATGCTATCAGGGAAAGCATACACTGAGAGACACAACCGAGTGGCAGGGATCATACACAGAAATGTATGCAAGGCACATGAGCTGGACACCCCCCCATATCCAAATGGGAAGGAGCCACAGAGTTGTGGATCCTGTGGGAGCTGTACATCCAGGTACATAAGCAAGTACAGATTTGACTACCACACATTCTGATAGTGGATAAGATGCAGAAAACAGCAATGGTAATAAAAGTGGCAGTCCTGTGTGATGGAAACATCAAAAGAAAAGAAGATGAAAAGTTAGAAAAATACCAGGGACTGAAAGAAGAAATAGAGTCCATAAAAGCAAAATATATAATCTCAGTCCATAATAGCAAAAACCTAAGAACATGAAAAATAATGTGTCACACCCTCTCACTCCCAGTCTTCTGGTAGAAGTCCTAATTGTGAGTAAAAAGACATGACCACCCACTGGAAGGGTATGACAAGAATCATGCATGTTTGTAACAGACTATGAACACCAAGTGAAGTACATGAAAGGCTGCTTGACTATGTGAATGCAGGACTACAGATGATCAATTCTGTGCCCATCACTGAGACAAACCAGCTGATATATATATATATATATATATATATATATATATATGAGCATTATCAAGGAGCAGCACCCTCCATGGGGGGTTGGAGGCTGAGAAAAGAGCAAGAAGAGAGAAATTAGCCAGCTATCAGAAATACCGAAAGGAGTCATGAAGGTACCTGAGATGTACAAAAAGCTGTCCATACCTGAGACCTTGGAGACTGCCCAACAAAGATTAGAAGCTGCCCACCTGAAGAGATACACATGAGAAATAGAAGTAGCCAGGAGAATAAACAGGATGTTATCTTATGATCTGTCAAAGTACTCTTTGTGGCGGGGCAACAGCATAAGATCCGATCCACCAAAGTCGGCGACTGAACAATACTGGAAAGGCATATCAGTGAAGGAGGCATCGCACAACAATGCCCAATGGTTAGAGAACCTGAGAGCTGAACACAGCAATCTCCCTGAACAGGATCAAGTAACCATTAGCAAATATCCAACAAAGGGTGTGAAGAACCCTGACATGGCCAATGCCTACTGGCTGAAGAAACTGACTGCTCTCCATGAGTGCCTGGCAGCACAAATTAACCAACTGCTAATGGATGGAATCCATCCTGAATGGTTAACTGAAGGCCAGGATCCTGAAGGACCCCCAGAAAGGGGCAATTCCACCCAACTACCCTAGTGTGGTTGTAAGCATGGTCATATAGTTATAAGGAGAAGGAAGGTGACTAGAACAGAGGTGATCCCACTACCAGAGGGTAATATAACATGTTGAGGACAGCCACAAGTACCTTGGAATCCCACAGGCAAATGTGAATCATGAAGAAGACACAAGGAAAGCAGCTACAGTCAAATACCTACAAAGAGTAAGGCAAGTCCTGTGAAGTCCAATGAATGGGAAAAACAAGATCAGAGCTATCAATACCTATGCCCTGCCAGTCATCATGTAGCCCGCTGGCATAATAAGCTGGCCTAAGGAGGAGAGAGAAGCCACTGACATCAAGACAAGGAAACCTCTCACAATGCATGGAGGGTTTCATCCTAAATTCAGCCCTCTGAGACTGTACACTAAGTGGAAGGATAGGGGCTGAGGAGTAGTGAATGTCAGCCCCACTATTCAGAATGAAACCACCAAGATCCAGGAATACACTAAGATAATGGCCCCTAAGGGACAAAGTGCTTAGTGAGTACCTCAGATGATGAAAATGAGGATGATCAGGGACCATAATGGGAGGAACAACCTCTGCATCTGTACCAGTGGCAGATAGTGGAAGTGGCTGATATGAGGAAATCCTACCAATGGCTGGAAAAGGCTGGATTGTAAGAGAGTACAGAGGCACTAAACATGGCAGCACAGAAACAAGCGCTAAACATGAGATCAGTAGAGGCTGGGATCTACCACACCTGGCAGGACCCCAGATGCAAGCTGTGCAAAGATTCCCCTGAGACAATCCAGCACATAACAGCAGTATGCAAAATGATAGTAGAGAGGGCATACATGGAACACCATAACCAAGTGACTGGCGTAGTGTACAGAAACATCTGTGCTGAGTACGAGCTGGAAGTTCTAAGGTGAGATATATCCCCAAAGGTGGTGGAAAATGACTGTGCTAAGATCCTGTGGGACTTACAAACAGACAAGATGGTAATAGCTAACCAACTGGACATAGTAGTGAACAAACAGCAGACGAGGGCTGTAATAATATATGTGGCAAACCCAAGTGATAGCAGCATCAGGAAAAAGGAATGTGAGAAGCCCAAGAAGTACCTAGGGCTGAAGGAAGAGCTAGAAAAGATGTGGGGGATGAAGGCAATTGTGGTTCCCATGGTAATTGGAGCACTAGGGGCTGTAACCCCCAACTGGGAGAATGGCTCCAACAGATACCAGGAACAACATCCGAGATCCCAGACCAAAAGAATGAAGTCCTGGGAACAGCTAAGATACTATGCAGGACTCAGGCTCCCAGGCCTCTGGTAAAGAACCCAAGCTTGAAAGGAAAAAAACCCTAGAGGACGAGTGGGGAATTTTTATATATCATAGATATAGACACATCACATTTGGGCTCAGGTGAAATTTACAAAAGTGGGTCAAATTTGAGTCCAAGTTCTGATGGAAGTAGCTGGTCAATTCAAATGCATATGCCTTTGGCCTCATATTCAAAAGGATCCTAATAAATCACTTTTCTCCCACTCCATAGTTTTCTGCAGACACATACACACACAAACCCACACACATGCCTGTGCCCTGTAAAAGAGACACTAAATAAGATATTCTCTTTTCTACTTTATCTTCTGTTTCCTTTTTTTCTTTCTCTTTTTCTGGCTCACTTGCTCTCGCTCTCTCTCTCTCTCTCTCTCTCTCTCTCTCTCTCTCTCTCTCTCACACACACACACACACACACACACACACACGCGCACACACATCTGCTTTCCATTCAAATATGATTTATCTCTGAAATGCCCCCTTTTCAGTCTTGGGCATTCAGTCACACACATATTTACCACAGATGTACATTCTTGAGACCATATTAATATCTGTAAATGTGTGGATTAGTACTCCCATGTGTATTTGCATGTGTATGTGTGTGTGTGTGTGTGTGTGTGTGTGTGTGTGTGTGTGTGTGTGTGTGTGCGCGTGTGTGTGTGCATGTGTGTGTGTGTGTGTGTGTGTGTGTGTGTGTGTGTGTGTGTGTGTGTGTGTGTGTGGCAACATGCATCAGAAGTAGAGTTCATCAGAAGAAGAGGAAGAGCATGATGTGTCTTTGAAGACCCTTTCAAGTGCTGTTTACTGCACAAGAGTGAGACATAGGACAGTGATTGCATGTGCCCTCAGTCTGCACAGCACTGGTCTGGATCCTTAGTTATGAACCTTAAGAAAAAAGAAGCAAGGCAACACTTTGAGTGTAGTGCATGTACTATTTAAATTAATTTAAGACATACTGTAGCATTTATGTTTAATAATGCCAATCAGTTTTTTGTTTGGTTGTTTTATTTTTTTGTATAATAACATCTAAAAATATATGTAGACCACTATTCTTGGTCTGCTTCCAGACATCAAGAGATGCTTTAGAGAGGGAGGTCATTCACTTTCTAAGGATGAATTGCCATCATATTCTATTTGATTTCTGGAATGGTCCCTTTTTGTTCCTATGAATGGAATAAAAGACAAGAAGAATTGTGATACATTTGCAATAACATGCTGATGTGAGACTCTGACTGAAAGTTGAGAGCCCATAAATGGAGCCAGTCACATCATGCAGGGCTAATAGCAATGGAGGCTTAAACCCAGCCCTCCAACTGCAACTGCACATCACCAAGACCAACTGCAGTAATTGCCAAGACCCAACATAGTCACATTACCTAGCACAAACCACAGTGGAGACCAAGACTCAACCCAGGCACAGCACTTAGCACCAACTACAGTGGAGACCAAGGCTCAACCCAGACATGCTATTTAGCACCAAGCGCAATAGATACCAAGACTCAGCCCAGGCATGTCATCTAGCACCAACTGCAGTGGAGGCTGATACTGAACTCAGGCACGTCACCCAGGGCCAATCACATTGGAGGCTGACACCCAACCCAGGCAACCCAGTGCCTGGCCCAGGTGAACATGACCTCCTTCTCCACCTTGAACCAATAGCAACATAACCTACTATTGCGTATTTCGTGAAGCAGATGTGTTGAAATTAGTGCGGTCAGTGGATGGAACCATCAACTACACTGACTTACCACAATCTCATATAGTATTCTCCTTTCTTCTGTCATGCTGAGACTGAGCGGGGGATCGGCTGGTTAAGTGTCTCTGCTACATGTCAAAGTCCTTTCGGCAAGGATAAGTACACAGAGATGCATGTTTAGTGCTTCTGTTCCCAGTGTCTCTCACATTAAAATTTAAATAGTAGCATTTTAACATTTTAAGTAGTGGTTCTATTTTGTGGGGTGCATGTGGTCGTAGATGGTTAGATTTTTTTTGTCAACTAGAAGCTCTACTCCTTTTCTGCAATGTGTATAAAAGACTTTTCCTTCTGATAAACATATCTAATGCTTATTTAACATCAAACTCAGCTATGAAGAAGAATGAAAGATATTTACCTTGTTATTACATCTATGATATTTGATCATAATATTAATGATTTACACTTTCTGTATTAAAATCTGTTTTAGCACAATGTATGTATGGTACATAGTGCACACAAAGTCACGAAACAGTCATCAACCAAAGATCACAGTCCCACCCCCTTTCTGAGTGTTGGCCTAAGTAAAATAGACTCACTGGTTTTTGCTTGCTTTGTTCTCCTAGGTGCTGCAGCGGGATAAGATCTGTGCCAGAGCCTGAGACTCCAGGTCTAGGGGAGTAAATAGGGGTGTGGATGACAGAGATGAATTTCACTATAATAAGTAAACACATCCCCACGCTCTGTGATTTATGAGTCAGGGCTTTAGTGACATTCCAGCCGCAGCATGCAGTAGGGAAGAGACGGAGTCCATGACTGTCTGACCCTGTCTCTGTCTCTCTTTCACATAACCTTTCTCACACACTGCCAACCTTTCACTTTCACTCTGTCACTCCTTCTCTATCTCTTTCTTTCTTTATTGTTACATGTTTCTTACCACCCTCTTCCTTTCTCTCTTTCTCTCTCATGTATGAGCACTGAATCTTAATACTGTGCTGAGGTGGAACGGGTGCATTTGTGATCTGGGGCTAGATGGCTCTTGCTCTGTGTCCATGAGCTGTGTGAATATGGCCTTGTAGAAGCATCTGATAAACAGCTCAGAATTAAGCACTTTTTGAATAATGCCCATCTCTGAATTACCCTCCCTATCTTACCTGAAGGGTATAGTAAGAATGCAAAAAAAATAAATAAATAAAAATTGCTGAAGAAACGTTTCACACACACACACACACACACACACACACACACACACACACACTTCGGACTAGGATTAAATTATTAGGCATTATTGTGAAAAGCTGCCAGACTGTACTTCATATGTAACAGCATTATAGTCACAGTGTTTTAGATTCACAAAAGCAAGCTGATCTTTCAGCACTGAAAAGTTTGTGCTCCAGAACTCTCATTTTCATGGAATCAGTGATTGTAGACACAGGACACATTTGAGGGTTGACTATTTGCAATTAGCAATTGTTTCTTTTTCCTTAAGTGATACAACTACAAAACTGTTCAAACACTGAAGTTGTCACTTCTGTTAGACAGGAATGTGAAGAGCCCGTGAGAGGGGAGGAAACGATCATTCGCAATTCTGGTAGCTTTGTGGCTGAAGCACTTCTTATAGGAGATGTTGATGGTAGGCAGCGAGATCCTGATGATGTATTCAGCTGTTCTCACGGTCCAGGGTAGGGAACTAGCGGTCTGAGACAACACAGCTCCCATGTCATACTGTGAAACAGCTGGTGGGGGCACTTTCTACTATAGTAGGTGGGGGACACTGTACTGGAGTTCTGTACCTTCGTTTGCTATGTACATGAGTGATATGAGTTTGATTAAAGTACAGGCGTTAGTCTGATGCTTTTAATATACATTTATACTGTAAATGCACTTGTAAATATGGTCTATGCAAAGGGTTATGAACAACACGTAAACTGATATTGTACTTGCCCTTACATAAATATACAAAAAGTGCTGACATCATAATCTGGCCTTTTTAAAAAACTGTTCATTTGTGCAAAAAAAGCTGCTGGAAACATGGTATTTTCTAATCAGAAAATAAGCCAATTTGTCATTTATCAGTCACCTTTTAAGTACATAAAATTGATTGAATAAGGATTGGAAGCCTATAGCTATAAGAATTAGCAAGTGAATGTACTGCATTGCTTTAGTCGTCTACATGAAACAGAATGCTACATGGTGGTTCCTTATGTCTGTGCAAGGCTTTAAAACACAGAGGTAAATTAAGTGTGTGTGAAACATATATTTTATGGTACAAATGTATTATCCTAATGCCACAGCTGCACTCCATGTTATGTATAGACACTGAAACATATGGCTCTGATTTATGAGTCAGCTTTTAAAATACAAAAAATAAAAAAATAAAAATTACATTATGCTCTGAGACCGAAAAGAGGAGTGTGTGTGTGTGTGTGTGTGTGGGGGGGGGGGGGGGGGTCCTATGATATAGTCTAAACATTCCTGACACATAGTCACAATGGGTGCATGCTGTCGCAACACTGTAAGTTCAATGTAATGAGAAAAGTGACATTATGGTAAAGCAGCGAAACATATGGGCTTAATTAATGTTTCCTCAGCTAATTCATGGCATAGCTTGAACATGGCCCACATGAGACAAAAGTCCTGGTCACAGGAGACTCATTGCAGAGACAAGTAACATGCAGAGATTAGCCATTTTGCAGCAGTGTAGCATCGCTGTAACCTCCACTTACTGTCCATATAGTTTTATTTTCTGAAGTGAGATATAGCAAAGTCGACACTTAAATTTGCTTATGATGCTGTTGACTGAAAGGCTTTAGAGAGGCAATCATATTTCAAATGAGATTCCAAGTTTAATTAACAACAGTATTCAATTTTCTAAATAAATTGTAATTAATTAGTGATTACTGAAGCAGTTCAACCCAGTCTCATCACATTTTGCTGGCTTTCATGTGAATTTCTATAGTATAAATTTCTTGGCTTCATAAATATCTTGGATAATTTAAATTTGAGGTCAGACTTTTCTATGGGATACTCATTAGAAATATTGGATTATGGAGATTGTAGGACAAGTATTTGGGAATTTTTAGGATTAGCAGCACTAGATGGCGACGCTGCATATCCACATTAAGGGACAGCACCACACATGTAATGCTGATAGCACTTTAATGAGTCATGAATGCAGAGAATATGTTTATTAAAACAGGTGTTGTTGAATGTGTGTGTGTGTGTGTGTGTGTGTGTGTGTGTGTGTGTGTGTGTGTGTGTGTGTGTGTGTGTGTGTGTGTGTGTGTGTGTGTAGAGTGTTTTTTTCCTTCAGGTCTTCAGGTGGCACTGAGTTGTCCACCTGGGCCTGGCAGCCCAGATGAGCTCTGGGTCTACGGGCAGAGAAGAAACAGAGAAGGACAGAGAAGAAACAACAGCTGCGATTTGTATATGATCCTGCCTTAAAGAGGTGTTCAAACACAGGGCCGACATTTGTTGGGTTTTGAAGCTCATGCAGCCATGTGTTGCTACACACAAAAACAGAATACCAAAGGCAGTAATGTCAGTGCTGCAAGGTACCAGTCCAGCAGTAAAAACTTTATTCTGTCTGTCAGGGTACTTAATCAGATAGTTAAGCTCATCCATGCTAAACACTGGGTCTGGACCAAGATATCGCTGTCCTTTGGAATATTTTTCCCCTTCATGATTAAAGTTTTGTCTTCCTTTATCTTTTTTTATAAAGTTATTACTGTCTCCAAGCTAAAATTACACTATCTTGTTGCACATAATGCATTTCAGTTTCAGTCTTGTGACTCTGATATTCACTCTGTGTTTGAATTCACTGCTTGCCCTGGGAAGTAGCAGGAGGAAAAGTATTACACATATATAAATATTTATACATATTTTCCCATCAAACTCACAAACCCAGTGAGAATTCATTGTGGTTTTCCATTTCCAGGTACTATACACTAAGATGCCAAAAGGAATCAAGGTATTCATGTTTATTTTAACCCATGTGTTGTGACTAATTTACTGATTTAATTCCTTCCCTAGCTCTGTCTGTTGATGTTTACATTATACTATAATTTAAAATGGTCGTCTCTCGCAAGTGGCAGAACAGATAAGTGTATGGGTGAATAAAGGAAAGAATAGACCATGTGCCTATTTTCAGATGCTTTTATCCTTATGTCTGTTCTCCACAGCATTGCAGCATTCTTCTAAATTGTACCTAGGTTGTGAATGACTAGCAGGCATCAAATTCCCTGACCTTAATCTCCTTTAAGGAGTCTCATTTTAGAGTCAGAATTTCAAGAAGTGCTGCCACATTCTACACTTTAATCAAATGCTTAGATTTCCTTAAGACTCCTGAGGAGAAAAAAGAACGAGTTTGTTAGACTGTCTGTGTGCGACTTTAACTATTATACAACAGATCTGTTTTACCATTTCTAATATGTTTCACAAAAAGAAAGAAGAAGAAACAGAAGAAGCAAGCAAATGAAATGGCAGTTACATTTCTTTCTAATACTTTTTTAATTCTAACATTGTATTAAAGTGTAGCCACTTAGCATGCTAGTCACATATTAGCATAGCAATAGAGCTATTAGTATTCAGATTCTCTGTTTAACATTGCTAAGGGTCAGGAAATGTGGACTGGATCCGAAAATGTTCCTCTGTTACATATAGAATTGGTACTTGACTTGTAATCGGAAGGTTGCTGGTTCAAGCCCCACCACTGCCAAGATGCCACTGTTGGGCATCCTTAACTCAATTGCTCAAGTTGTACTGAGTCATAATTGTAAGTTGCTATGGATAAAAGTGTCAGCTCAATTCCATAAATGTAAATGTACATATTAAGGTGTGGTGTCAAAACTGGAAAAGGCCGTAAAACATGACAGCAAAGTAAAAGACCAGAGTAGAAAGCACCATGGCTATGCCTGTCATATCTGGCGTGTGTGGGGCTGGTGTGGGACCTGACCTGGAGGCAGCATGTGCTTGTTGCTTCCTGTTCAACACTGTGAATCAAGATGGGGCAAATAAACAGTGCCATTGTATGAGCAGACACAAAAACAGGGGCACTTACAATGTACAAAGGAGCACTTCACTAACCTCCAGATAAAGACCAACAGCAGAGGTGAGGGTAATTGCATTCGACCTGTTAGTTAAGTTCCATGAGTCAGTGAGAGAGAGGCAGCTAACAGTGTATTGAGCCTGCTCATAAAAAATAAATAAACAAATAAACAAACAACCAGCTCTGCACTGGCAGTAATGGAAGGCAATCTGATAAATCTGGGGAGGAAGAATCCCTTGTGAGCTCCTAGCGAAATATGTTATAACTGCAGGAAATTTGGGGATACAGGAATGTGTAAACCATGCTGTGAAGGTTAGACCCCATCTTTTCAGTGTTGCGAAAGCACTCCTCTCTTACATGCAGCTCTGCTGTGGGTTGCTGCTGTGCAGAGCTGGCCTCTCACTTGTTTTTCTGACCTAGGAAAAACTTTATGATGCTGATGGATATTTCCACGAAGGCCACATAACAGACTTCAGGATGTTGCGCTATCAGAATACTACAGGACGATTATGACACATTCTTTCTGTTTCTCATCTTTCCATGATTTTCATCCCCTCTTTTTCTGTCTTCTGTTATTGTTTATTTCAGTGTGCTTTGATTGAAATGGAGATGTTTTTACAGTTTCCAAACGTGGTGTCCGGAGTTGCTGAGCCATACCCACCTCCATGCTCACACTCGTATAACGCTTTCTGACAGCTATGGGCCGGCTGTCCTGAAAATAACGCCATATGAAGATCATCATAGAATGCTAGAGCAAGTATCACTCTAATCACTCTTTCATTAGAAATTAGCTTAATTAAGTTAAGATGGTCTTTACACTAGGATGGCACACAGGGCACCAATTTGATTTCACTCATGACACCGTTATGCATAGATATTCCTCCAATATACATATACATATTGATACCAGAAGGATGTAAGTGATAAAGGCACTTGTAGTCATGTTCCAGAGGCATCTCCTCTGTACACCTTTCTCTTTCCTCCAGTCCAAAAACATCAGTAGAAAACTTTGCTTTGAAGCACGTTGCTCTGTTTCTGCCAAGAATGTGCTGTAAAAACTATCATCCATCTGCATGTTCCAGAGGGTCTAGTTTCAAATCAGCTGCCTGAAAATGATTGTTCACTACTGGCCTGTTTAAACACATGATCTCAGGAGGGCACCATGATGAACGCTAGCAATTTCATTCAGTGCCAACTCAAACAGCAAGCAGGCCTCTAACGTTTGATAACATAACGAAGAAATCAGATATTTGTGGTGTTTGTGCATGGCCTGCACTGAATTCCTGTACAAACCAGATCTTGTCTTTTCCTTCATTTTGAAAATATTTACCAAGTGAATTCCTTTAAAAAAAATATGCTGTTAAAGTGTTTAGTACGAATAAGTGAACTAGAAATAACATCTTGAGCAATTTAATTAGTTTTTGGTAATACAATCAGCATCCACATATGCGAAGGCAAATAAATGAAGGGCTTTAGAAACACAGCTGTACACTCTGAGTATTATACTCTGCCTATACCCAGTAAAGTCTCCTTCTTTTCACTGTCCCTGTGAATTTCTCTTTTTCAACACAGTCGTGTGACTTTGCCCTATAACCGCTGGCTCTTTCTGCCTCCCCACTAAGCAGTTTTGATGTCATTATCACATTCTGAAGGTTCAACTATACAGATTTTCTACTCCCAAAACAACCATCTTACTCTTTACAATAAGCCTGTAACAATTATTTAATATTTAATGTAAATCGGGTTTTTTCTATTGAAATGTTTTTTTTGTCTCATTAATTGTGCTATGGTTGTCAGTACTCCACACTATAAAAAAGAGGTAGTGACCAAAAGCAGTGAGCCCAACAGCTAGTTAGTGCAGTTTTAGCCTGTTGTGCATCTGTAAGTAGTCACAGGGGAACACCTAGAATGGGACTGCAGAACAGTACAGCTTTGATAACTCCTACTCCTTTACAACACAGCAGCAGTCCAGGGATACCTAATGGGACTCCACAGAACACTTAATGCCCTTTCTGTATGTGAAAGATTTTTTTCTTCCTCAGACTTAATGGAGGGGACCACTTGCAGTTAAACCACCTGCGCACAAAGGGCTTCTGTTTCTTTTATTTCATTTATTTGATCAGCATTTCTTTTTTGTTTCATCACCATTTTATGAAGAAATGTTCAGAAAGCCATTCCTGCCCTTTTTATCAGTTTATATGGCCATATATATTGGAAACACATCTAGGCTTCTTTGTACTCCATTAGTTACTTCTCATCTGTGAGCTATTACAATGATGAAAAATCTGTACTCATGAGTATGCTGAACCCAGGCCATGCACCAAACATCTATGCCTGTCTCCCCTTGATCAAAGGAATCTGTGCTTGGGACAGAGCATGAGGCACGCTAGCAATCTAAATGTCTCCACAGATGCTGCTGTTGACTCTGGAAGCCTACAATTCTGGCTACAGTTCTGGGGAAACAGCTCTAGCACTAGGGCCATGTGGGATCTGCACTTAAAGGAAAAAAAAAGAGTGAGAGTGCAGGAGAAAAAGGGGGGGAAGTTTTTTTTCCCTGGCCCATTGTAAGCAATCAGAGAGGCAAATAGAGAAGTAGAGTCAGGAGTCAGCCAGTCATCTCCACAGACCTTGAGAGCAATGCTCAATCCACTGACAGCAAATCCAAACCCAGACAATCAGGAAAAGGGAGGATTTTCACATCGCTGCCTGTTCTGGGGCCTCAGAAGTAGTCGTCCTCTTAGGTATGCCTGTACCACAGACAACTCAAACGACTAAGTTTTGGCATTGCTTCTAAACTGTAAAGGATTGAAATGGACACTGAAAAATCCATCTCTATGGCCATCTTTCTCACTCTGGATCAAAGGGTTGGTTTAAAAGGTTTATTTCTTTTCTAAAGGGTTTAAGGGTGTGTGAATTTGAACCTGAGAATTTACTGTTGTCATAAGGATTTTGAGCTTCTCAGGTAAGCAGCGATGGTGCCAATTGCTGTCATGTCTTGGTGGGTGTGGATGTTGCTGGGCACAGTTGGGGTACAGTCGCAAGCTGTGGCCCAAGCTCAATCTCCTGATCAGGGGCAAGACTCCTCCTCACAACCCTGGAGGCAGATGATTCAATGGGAGAATAATGGACGTGTGTTCAGCCTGCTAAACAGTGGGGCTGAATACATCCCTGCACGGGGACAGGAGCAGGACAGAAGCCACAGACTGATTTTAGCCGACAGCCCGAACCGCAGGTCCAGACCTCAGGGAGGAAACGTACGCCGGCAGGCGCCATCCAGAGCTGGCTCGGAAACTGTTCGGGGCCAAGCCCGACATCCCTTTGGATTTGGCCAGGTGCCAGAAAATTGGCGCCAGGGTACGGTCGGGACAGGTGAATCGGGTCGGTTTCAGTCATCCTCCTCATCCAGCACTCGTTACAGAACTTCCCCTGGTTCTTCATCCTCATCCTCGTCATCTTCATCTTCCTCATCTTCCCTTAATGCACCATCCTACCCACAATACCCATTCCAGCAGCAGACTTCCTACCCTGTGCCATTTGACCCTTTTGAACCACCTTTCCGAGGAACAGGCTACTCAGCAGGGACTGGTGGTGGAGGCTACGGAGGAGGAGGGTATACTGGTGGTGGTTATTCTGCTGGAAGCAGTTATTCTGTCGGGGGTGGTGGATTCAATGGTGGAGGGTTAGCTCCTCTTCCCCCAAGGTCTGACTTTCCCGATGACAGCTACCGCTTCTATCCACCTTACGGTCAGCCATATCCAGCAGCTCCTGTCCAATCTGCACAACCCCCTTTCTCAGATGGTCTGGATCGCCGATATACACACAGCTTGTACAACGAGGAGAGGGCAGGCTTCCCTGATATGCTCTCCAGTGGAGCTACAGTACGTATGGGATCAGTGGGCCAGCCTGCCCTGCAGAGCCCACAGTATGAGCAGTTTCCACCCTTCGGAAGGCCCCAACCTCGGCCCCCATTCGCTCAGCAACCTGCACGAAACCCGCTCACCTCCAACACCGCCGAGAGCACCGCCAATGTAGGGAGCGTCTACCGGCCTCATCAAAGAGGTACTGTGTGCCACATGCATATAATCCTAGCTTCAAAAAATAAATTTTCTGTGTTGTATTCCATAGCTTGTAGTATCTGACTTACCCATTACATTTCTCCCATTACATTTCTGTTTTTTCTGTTTTATGTGCATGTCAACGCAACGGGAAGAGTAGTAGCAGTCAAATTTTAAGACATCTCCCTAACTCCCATCTGTTGTTATGTTGTTGCACAAAAAGATTATCTCTGTATTTCATCTGTATGTAATGATCTATTCTTTGTAGCTAAAAAAAAGTTTATTGAGCTATAACATTCTCTATGGACTATAGTGTAATATGTTTCGTGTACTGTAAAGAATCTGTATGCTAATACACTGGCACAGCTAGTGGTAATGTGAAAAGGATGCACGTGTGGAGCTAGCTTCAAACTCTCTCCCTTTCTCTTTGAGGGAAAGGAAATGAGAGAAAAAAAAAGAGTGAGATCTAAAAAATGTAGCTCTACTGCCATCTCTGTGTGTTTCCTGGCAAGCCTGACCCTGTTGGGCTGGACAAACTGAAAACCCAGGGGACATAAACTGCGCTGCCTGATTCAAAAGTTATTTGCTTGTGCAGCTGGGAAGGGACATTATTTTCTAGGAGATTTCTCTGTTTGTTTCTCCCAAATCCTAAACCCTCCTCTGAACTCTGAGAGTTTTCTCTGACATCATACATTCCCTAATCCCCTTGCACAGCATTTCAATTTATAAACAAAGCCTTTGCAAGTTCATCCTTCGCTAGTGCCCAGGTTGTTATTAGAACCAGGTGTTGCGGAACCTGTGAGTGTATGCTCGGCATATGGATTGGCATTCTGCATGAACTGTTTGGGGAGTTGGTAAGAGTTATGGCAGTGACTTCATAAAGGGAGAAGGTGGGAGGTTTGCAAGGGGCTACTTTACAGGGTGAATGATCCTAGTATATGCAATAAAGGGTGGGCTGACGTACTCTGTGCTAAATGCAGTTGGTGGTGGGGATTAAATGTGTGTGTGTGTGTGGGCCAGTTAGGTTATTCTAACATATATATGGAAAGTCCCCGTCACATATGCGGTCCATTGCCCCAGGAAATAGAAAATATTTTGCTGGTTCCAAAACTACAAAGTGTGTGTGTATGTACATGTGGGGGTGGATGTGTGGGTGTGCACATGTGTGTGTGTGTGTGCGTGTGTTAATTGGTATGGGCGGGAGGGTATTCTCGCAGGTCATATGAACCTCAGACAGTCATTTCATAATGCAAAAGTCATGCTACCCTTTCTCTTTTCTTTTACATGTAATTGATCCATTCTCTTTCAAAAAAACAGCCATGAGACTGACGGTAAAGGGTGGACACCCACTTTATGGGAACTTACAAAAGTGGGAAAAAATGTACAGAGAGCATACCGGAGATAAAGAAGTTACATGATCACAAATGTGTGGGTGTTTCTTTTTAATTCCATTTTGCCCACCTGTCATATATATATAATGTCCTGGCTCATGCATTGCAGATGAAATAAGTGATTTATATCCTGGAAAGAAACCTACATGTTTAACGTGTACTGCTCAAGGGCTGCTGAACCTTCCCAGCACCTTGTTAGATTCCACACCTACCACCTTTAACCAACCACTCCATTTGTTTTAAAGTCGATGCTCTTGTTAACAACTTCCTTTGATGCTGCACATAAAAAGTCACATGTTTTGCAGCCACTAAATGGGCTTTTTTTTTTGCAGTATCCAGTTACATGGTATGGTGTACATCCCTATTTCTGTTTGCATTAATGTCATTTGATCAAGTATGTATGTAGGAAAATCCCTAAATTCAGAATAAGTACAATAAGTTTTGTACTTTCATAGCAGTTTTAGGTAAGTGTCTCCACATGGTGAGCATGGGGAACATTAGAAAACCAAAATGTGTCAAATGTTTTGCTGCCATTCCATACAGCATCACCTTTACGCAATAGGTGCTACAGTTTCATAGGGTATATGATGTATGTCACTTCACAATGTTTAATTTTTTAGATGAGCACGAATAAAGTAGCTTTCTCACATTGAATTAAGTGATATGTGCTGAAATTATACTTGAAGCCAAAAGTAGGGTGAAACAAGCATGTGCAGAGGTATTCTTGAAATGCTAACTTTCCTAAGACATCTGAGATAATGGTTTCGCGAAAGCATTTACTATCTAACCCCAACCAACCAAGGCCTAAACATTAGGCACACACAGGAAGCCTTGTCTGGGAAGTAATTGCAGCACTCAGGGGAGAGTTCTACTGCAAAGCTTTTCACAGTCCTGTTATACTATTTGCTAGACCTGACCCAAGAAGATTCCGGAGGCTTCCGCAAGAGATGATAAAGGAGACATGTACTCAGATCCCTCACTGAAACCAGAGAAAGTGCTTAAGTATTTTACCAACAGCATTTCAGCAAGCATAAAATCATTATAAAGTGGCCCTATCTTGATCCAGTTCTTCAGCCATAAGAGGAGTCAATAAGTTGTTTATGTCTTTCCTCTCTCTGTAGGCAATGCAGACATTAGTCTGGACAAATACCAACAATCTATTTCTTCTCTATATTTATTATCCAGTTTCTTTTTTTGTTTTTTCAATTTTTTTTTTAAACAGAGCTGGTTTCAAGCCTGCTTTGGAACCAGCAGGGAGGTGAGATCACTGTTGTTCTGCTGTGCCTGTGCACCTTGGCTTTCTCTTTCGATCACATATCATCTTTCTATTTGAGCTGCTTTTTCCTTGACCTTAAAACCAGACTCTGTTAAATATTGACATAAAAGCAAATTTATTTATGAAGCTTCAGTATTGTCTCTTGGTGGGTACTTGCAATTCAAATTTCAGATTTTAAGATTCATGTTCCGGAAAGAAAAGAGCAAGTACAGACTGAGGTTTTAGGCACAAGGCATCCGCTAAATATTTAACATGATAAAATATTCATTAGGTTAGAAGGTATTAGCATAATGAATTTAATAATGGGGTCACTATCTGGACTAGCTGATGATTTGTACTTATTTTTCTAGGGGTAAGTGACCTGCTGTGTTGTCTCTTGTAATCAGGTCTGCCAGACCTTGTTCCCGATCCTAACTATGTCCAGGCCTCCACATATGTCCAGCGTTCCCACATGTATTCCCTACGCTGTGCTGCTGAGGAAAAATGTCTTGCCAGGTAAATGTTTCCTTGTTTTCTGATGTAACATTAATGTTTAGATTTACTACTTTTTTCCACTGATGATAGTGGATGCTGTGCAAGTCCAATGTGACAGCACTAATGAAAAGCTGCAGTCACAACATACCCTTGTTCAACTTTATGACCTGCATATTATTTCTTATTCACAGTACAGCCTACAGTTCTGACACCACTGACTATGATGTCCGAGTGCTGCTGCGGTTTCCTCAGAGAGTTAAGAACCAGGGGACGGCTGACTTCATGCCCAACAGACCCCGTCATACATGGGAGTGGCACAGCTGTCACCAGTGAGTCTAAACCAATGACTATTTCCTATCAATCTGTACAGCACGGGTCACTGACAAGTTTGGTTTAAGCCAGTTCACAGGAGTCTGTAGATTCCTGGATCAGCACTGCATCTGATACAGAGTCTTTAAAATAATGTGAGCATGTAGTCTGCTTGTTAAGTATAAAACCATCTGAGAGGCCTGGACTGAAATACCAATTCTTGACGTTATTGTTTTTCCTTTGTCATTTTTGGCAGCATTTAGAAAATTAGAATGAAGTGTTGTCACCAGCTGTCAATATTACCACTCTAGAGCAGCTCTTTAGCCTGGCATATGTTTTGCATTTCATTGTTAAGTTAGTGAAGAAGCCAGTTTTGTGGATACAGATGAAACCCCTGCACTAAAAGGAAATGAATGTTGAATTCCTACTGACTGAATGGTTTAAATTATTGACTACTCTCTGTCAAACAGGCTCAGACTGGGTGCTCACTCTCGTTAGCTAGGCCATTTACCATATGAAGGGTGTAGATTAAAAATGTTTTTAAAAATAAACACTGATGATGTTTGAAGAGTGTTAAAAAAATGTCTGTCATTAGAATTTTGGTGGTTGGGGGGTTGGGGTATGGTTTATATGCAACTGATGTTTTACTACTTTCCATTGTAATCCTGCAGCAAAATACCTATCCCCTAAGGTCAGAGGTCATTATGCTGGTGCAATGTCAGACAAAGGCACAGATTTTTAAACACAAAGGATTGGCATTAGATAATTCAGCCTTGTGCGTTTTGTTTTTTTTGTACTTTAATATATGTGTCATCAGAGGGGCTTATGCACCTTGATGAATATCATAACAGAGGAATACTAGTTGAGACTACCAGTCTTTTATAGGTGCCATTTGATATGAACAGAAACAAAGTAAAATCTACACAGCCTATGGACAATACAGCCTATGCAGCCTACAGTGTTTGTGCTGTAGTCATATATAAGATAGCCCACCAGCAAGAAATCTCTAATGTAGTTAAGATGACTACCAGTTGCCAAGTAAGCCTGTGGGATGCTTGTATTCTGCATTTTGAGTTTGTTTACTATGCAGCAAGTCTCTGGACAGAGGTTTGGCCCTTTAGCAACAGTGATTACTAATCAAGTTCCTTTGCTCTCTCTGTGTATCTGTGCTGCTCTCATTAGCAGATTTGCCTCCAAATTATTACATACTTTCCTCAAAGATTTGGCTTATTTACATATTCTTTTCCTCAGGAAGTTTGAAATGACCAATCATACATAAAGCCCAGACCGCTCATCTGAACTTCTCTCCAAGCAACTAGGCTGCATGTCCCTGCCCACCCCCCACCCCCTCAGCCTGGGGGACTCGCTCCAGTTATGGGAAGCGTTTTAGCCCAATGGAAACTCTGAGACTTGTTCCCCGTCAGTCCCTCATCTAACAGAACATGGCTTGTGTTTTCCCCTTTAGTAGGCCCTTGATGGAAGTCCAAAAAGCTTTTATTTACCACAACGCAAAACATAAGGTGAAGAAGGGGTGGTGACATATTGAGTTTCGTTTTGATTCAACATGTTCCAGTGCTTACATCATCTTCCTGACCCCTACCAGAACAAGTCTTACCAAAAGAGCACTTAATAACTTTGCCAGGAACATGCCCTCGATGAATATCAGTAATTCACAATAATGAGTAATTTATGGTGGGGCAGGGTGACTCATTGGCCTGTCAATATTTCACATTTGTATATGAGGATGTGCTGCAGTAGACATAACTGTTATTGGACTGATTAAAATTCCCATGACTTTCAAATGCAAAAAAAGGTGTGAGGTGAGTCTGAATTGAGGTTTTTAGCACTAGTCACTGCTTGTTCAACGGTGCTTTGCAGTAGTTGGTGACTGATTGAATTGTCCCTGTGGCACACTATCCCAATATTAACAAGCGCTGTATTCTCAATGTGTTGTGAACTGACAAGCAGAATAAACAAGTGCAAATGGAAGCGAATTTGCCGCATTGTTGGTTTTATTAGATTATGTGGTGTAAATGAACAGATCCATACACCTCTCTTTCTCACACTCTGTAACCCCCTCCACCCACACACACACATGCACATCTCTCTCTGCAGACACTACCACAGCATGGATGAGTTCAGTCACTATGATCTACTAGAACTGAGCACAGGACGGAAGGTGGCGGAGGGACACAAGGCCAGCTTCTGTCTGGAGGACACCACTTGTGATTTCGGCCATCTCAAACGCTACGCCTGCACAGCTCACACACAGGTGAAGCATCTCATTCTTACGGCCAACCAATTTAAGTGACATTAGTAAAAGCACCAATAAAAGCCCCAAAATTAAATTAACACCCACAAAGTACATATTTAAAAAGTGCAGTCACACTGCTTTAAAAATAACATGTCAATAGTGTAGGTGGTGCAGCATGAAGTGAGAATCAGTTTATTAAGTTCCCCTTTCAAGTGATTCTTTTTTTCTTTTCTAGGGTCTTAGTCCAGGTTGCTATGATACATACAATGCAGACATTGACTGCCAGTGGATCGATATCACAGATGTCAAACCAGGAAACTACATTCTGAAGGTAATAATCTTATTCATCTGAGTTGCCTTAATGAAATCCATGGCAGGCTTATTATTTCTCAGACCATTTCAAACACTGAAAAATCACAAACAAATATTGGGACAAATGAATCATTGAGATCAGAGTTGAGATTACAGTTGAGGATACTGATTAGTAGCAGTGGAGGTATAAACCATGGAACACAAGCCAACATATGAGCCCATTGTTGAAAATAGCACAGTGTTCAGCACTAGAACCTTTCATGGGTATCCAAAGCCAGCCTTTTTTCTCTTTAATTTTTTTCCACAAGGAGCACTTTGAAATTCTCACAAAACCAAATTTCAGTTGCGACGACGAACTTAGAGAAGAGTTTGTCTTGTCACTCCACATATGAAAAGAACACCCTGGCAGACTATGGGCATGACAGAACTTGCTGGATGTTTGACTGATGGGCCATGTCTTCTTGAACCAAATGCATATGCAGCTGCTGCACTGTCCTCCAGCAGTGTCATGCTCTCACAATGTGTCTGGTATGCTCCTGTTCCATACAGCACCGTCTGTGCTAATAAACAGTAAATCCCTAGGAAAAACTAAATGGCTTCTTAGTTTTAACTCAAAGAAGATCGAGGTGCTTTTGATACATACTAACTTTAGCTGAAGTGTAATGTTTTATATCGTCTCAAATCAGATCAGATCAGACACTGCAGCTTGGTGTTCCTAATAATTATTAAAAGTAAGGACTATAATAAGGTTTTCCCTGTCTTCCATCTTGGCTGAACTCCAGCTCCAGGTTAATCCCAAATACTTGGTCCTTGAGTCTGACTTCACCAACAACGTTGTCAGGTGTAACATTCACTACACAGGGCGCTTTGTCACAACAACCAACTGCAAGATCTTCCAGTGAGTAAAATACTCTTCCCTTAACTTGCACATAACATCCAGTAGAGTGTGGTATGCACATTCAAATAAATCAAAGAAAAGGTCTGTGGTGTCATATATATCGATGCACATTTGGCATTAATCCACTAGCTCTCTGATTCAATAGCAGTCTAACAACAGGGATCAAAAGGCAATGCTAATGAATGTGAGGCCTCTGACCCTTTTCTTATTCTGGATGTTTATTTGCATGCTTGTTTTACTGTTTGTCTGTCTAATTCTTTGTTTGTTTGTGTAGGTCCTGAGATCCTCTGGGGCAGGCCGACTCGGTAAGGCAAAAGCTTACCTTCCTTGAGGCGCTGTACCATTGAAATGTGAATAGGGTACTAATTGCCTTGTTTTGTTGTTTTTTTTCCCCATGTTTTTGTTGTATGTGTGTTTTTACGGTCCCTTAGGCCAAGCGTGAGTGTGAGCTGAGCATGACCCACTCACACTTACATAGTGTGGTCCCAAATGATTTTCCCTTGACATTGTGTCAAACACACATACACGCACCCACACACAACATGTAGTTATACAGATACATGAATTTTATCTTAGGGGATACAAACACACACAGATATGCACACACACACACACACACACACACACACACACACACACACACACAAACACACACACACACACACACACACACACACACACACACACACACACACACAGACACAGGACCAAAAAGGTATGATCATCTCAAAGACATAAGACAGCTTTTAGTCAGTCTGAAACACTGGCTTATTTTACCTTTCTTATTTCAAAATGGCTATATTTCGTTTAAAAAAGAAAAGAGAAAAATATTAAATATAGAATGGTGCTGAAATGTAAATGACTGAGCCCAGAAATGGTCCTGTCAAACTGTAAATCACCACTTCACATCAGGAAAAGTCCCCTAAGCATTCATTAGTACTTTCTGGAGAAGAAGACAAAGAGACCCCACAACAGGAAACAATCATTCCATTGTAACTAAGGTAAAACAATAATATGGTTCAAAGGGATATTTCAGAACTGTAGCTGTATAAATCATCTACTTTAACCCCTATGTTCAGAAAAATCTGTTTAGCTTGACCAAGGGAACAATTCAATATATTGAAGGTCTGCACATGTCATAGGGAAGTAGATGGGGTGAATGAAGGGATTCTCTCTGTGTACTGATCCCTGCCACTTTGCTCAAAGGTGTATGATCGCTCAACACTTCTACTGTGGCCATGTTGATAGTTTTGTTGATTATCAACATTACAGGTAATGTAGAGACCTAATTTTGCAAGTGAAAAGACTCTAACAGAAATGATATCAATTGCATTTGGCAATTGGCAGCTTTCATTTTTTATTACTTCAGTGATAACTGTGGATTAAAAGCCCAACTTAGGTCTTGAGTTCTTTTTTGTATGTACCTTTCAAGCTAAACTTGTACCATGTGAAAAGTAATGTCCAATTTTGAAATATATATATTGTTTTCTAAAGCCACCAACACTGGTCAGAAGCCACACAGAGGTCATCATTAACGTTATGTGACTGTTGGCCCACTAATGTATGATTTACTAATGTATGACTTAATGCAGAAAAAAAAGGAATTCATTTTAACTGCATTAGTTTTCTTTGTTCTTTTATTTCAAATGTCTCAAGTACTGTTAGGAATTATTGCTGTATTTTTTTTTTTCACATTCCAGGCATTTATGTTTCTCTGTTCTCCATATCTGATTCTACCTTCATTTGTTCAATAGCTGTGCAGCAGCGGAATGTAACTATGACGATACTACTGTTGCAAAACTAAAGCCGAAAGCTTGATGTCACTGACAAGCTCAATGCCATATCAACCTACCTCTAAGAGAGTTAGCTGTTGTTTCCTATGCGCAAAGGGCTCTTCCCATTACTGCTACACTCAAAGGAATCCACATAATCCTAGAAACACATTTTAGTGACTTTTAGTGATCACTCTTTAAGACATCACTCTTTAATGTAAATCAATTTTCAGTGGGATAATTTCATGCTTACATGAAATGTACCTGGTATTTCCTAATAAGCATTTGGCAAGTTTTGGAAATTTAGACATGATTTATCAAAGCCTCAAGAATATGGTAAATCGTTTAAACAAAGTCATACGATTTCCCTTTTTCATTTAAATTGTGAATGATCTTTAAAGACAGAAGAAAATATAAAGCTATACACATTCTAAAAATGCTAACTCTCTCTCTCTATGCTTTAAAAAGCCTTTACTATGTGGGTACTGGCTTGATTTGTAAATTCTGAAAAGCAGAATGCACCAACACATCATGGCCTGTTTGCCACCTCAGCCCATGTAATGAATTTTCCCCAGTAGTACCAAATGAGGGTGGGGTGGGGGAGTAACCAGAAGCAGTGCTGACCTTGTTTATTCATTTTCTCCATATATATTGATGACTTGTATTGCATTCTTCAATGCATATGCCAACTTTCTTTGTTCTCCAGTTACTCATCTTGGATGCGCTCCAAGAAGGATGCGCACTAGACTCCTGTAGAGTCTCATCTTAGAAGCTTAGCATGGGAAGGCAAAGCAGCATTTTGCACCCATCCCAGATCATACGTGACCCTTTGAGTGACAGTTTGTGCCAGATGTTTTCTTTTCTTCTGTTAGACTGTATACTGGATCAAATAAAGCCAAAAATGTATGACCACCAGTTTGTCACAGTGCTGTTAAAACGCCCTGGAAAGTTTACAACTCGGATTCCTGCACCTTCAACACTTGCTGTGATTAATAGTGGCCCAGTCAGCAACTCCAGGAATCTGATATGGTCTTAATATAATGCTGTTGCCAATAACATGACATTTTCAATCTTACTGTCATTGCTTCTGAAGTGATATCTAGATTAGTCTTGAGTTCCTCACAAAATTAAGTTATGGGTATCTAATTGGATGTGAGCACTCTGTGCAGCCAGGCAAGGCAAAGATAGAGGGAGGTGGTTAAGGTGCTCAACTTGTTGTCAGGAGGTTGCTAGTTCAAGTCCCACTGCTGGCAAGTTGCCTGTAATCCTCAATTGCTCAAGTTGTGTTCAGGCCTTGTTGTAAGTTGCTTTGGATAAAAGTGTCTGCTAAATGAAGAAGATGTGGAGATGTTACATCTCTGTGGTTACTTGACCCAACTGAAAAGTGTGGTAAAATGTACTTTGCCTGCCTTAAAGCAGTAGGAATTCTCTATGTTGAGGTGTCATCTAGCAGATGACAGTAATCTAGGTGGGGTCCTTGCTGTAAATTTTCCATTTTCTTTCAAAATGCATTGATTCATCAACAGCCTTGCACATGGGGAGGGTGTTGGCTTCCAAAGATGAATGGACAGTTATATTATATGTGACCATCAAAGTGAAGTGGCACATTTCAGTGACACACCGTCCATGGAAACTTCACAATGAGGATCATGGCATACTATAACACCAACAATGATGACTACTGCATCATTAAAATCATAACTCGGACTCAAAGTATCATAATAATAATGCAATGAAACATAATATGTAAATCAAAATAGGATTACTAATAACATGCATTCTGTTCTATCTGTAATAATTACAATACTACTACTATTAATAGCATAACAACAACAACAAAAACAACAACAACAACAATAATAATACTACTAATAATAATAATAACTTTTATGTACACAATATTGCACAGTGACCAAAACTAATACATGTCAGGGATCCTTGAAACCCTGGATCTGAAGACAGAGGCATAATGCCAGCAGATACTGGAGCTGCCTCTATTGTCCTTTTTCATTACAAGGAAATGGCAAAAATGTAAACTCTTTTATTGAAGCAGCAATACTTGGAGACATTTAAAGAATAGACCCTGTGAGCAACAGCCTGCTACATTTCCAAATGGACATACAAACACAGAGCCAGCATTTATAGTGTTTAAGAATTAAAGGGCAGTTTGTTGATTGTGGTAATATTTTGGGTGCAGTGTACATTTTACACAGTTCACTGCATGCTAATACGTGCTCAGTCCTAGTGTTCCTGAATCAAACAAAGAGGCAGTAGTCATTTGGTGAATTCCACTACCATGACATCAGGCTTGAAACAGGGTGGGAAGGAATTCTTCACAGAGAACTCTGTCAAAGCTACAAGTGTTTCAATGTGATTTCAGTGTGATTCAGCTTTAGAGTCAACACACCCAAGGCCTCACTCTTGAGATTTCTCTCACATTAGACAGAGAAGTGATGGAGTGAATGAGGCCTGCAGTCTATCATTGCTAAGACAACAGAGATAGACCAATGAAGCAGGATGAGAGAGAGAGAGAGAGAGAGAGAGAGAGAGAGCGAGAGAGAGAGAGAGAGAGAGAGAGAGAGAGAGAGAGAGAGATTGAGGCATCAACCAGGTATTTTACATTTGTCATGTTGCAGTGACAGAGTCGTTAGTGACTGCCTCGAGTCCTTTATTTTGTGTGGGCAATGGAAGGACAACAACAAAACAGAATTGTGTGTGTCTAACAAATTTTCATTTAAAATGTAAAAATGTAAGCTGTAAGATTCTTGCATCTTAGAATGCAAAATGTAAGAGTTATAATGCTTGGACTCCATGGTGAGGCCATGGCTGGTGTGTGAGAAGATGCCAGTTTGTCTGTGCTTCAGCACAGAGTCCATAGCACAGCACCAAGGTGAGAGGTGATTTATGTAAAAGCGAAGCCCTGCTTTTATTCAAATGACTAACGACTCACTCCATGGGACACACTCCAAAGGAGATTATCTTTAACAGTGCAGAGGGGTCGAAAGAGATGGAGGGAGAGGGGGAATGAGAAAGAGAGAGAAAGAAAGAGAGAAATAAAGAGAGAAACCCAGACAAGGGAGAAATCTTTCACTTAAGAAATGAGAAGAAACAGAAAAGTAAAACCACAGTGCTAGTTTATATTCCGTCTTGGCTGCAGAGGGAAACACTTTAAAGGCGGTGCGCACAACATCCCACCAGCGCGGCGAGTCTGATGTAGCCCAATTAACAGCCACTAAATCTTGCTCGTTTGCTCTTGCCGTTAGAAGGGAAAGGCGGAGCGGAAAGGGAGCAGTCTGATCCGCATGGCCTTCTGCTGCACAGCTCCACGGCTCCCACGCTCCAAGTGTCCTGTTGGCCACCTCTATCCCATATGAGCTTGCTTCAACAGAGGCTCGCACCTCCCGCCAGCACCTGTCACCAGTTGGACACAAAAAAAAGGCCCCACCCCCTCCAAGGTCACACAGCATGGCAGGGATGGTGGGGATGATAAATCCTCATTACTCCCAGCCGGCCTATGAGCAGAGGGAAGAAAAGCGAGGATATGTGTTTTTAGATCAAGACATTTGAAACAAAAGAGGTGGGTGGAGCACGGTCATAAGCCAATGGGCCCTCCTCCTTAATGTTTTAGCTCATCACTGATCGGCCGCAGATTCCCACCACATCCACCACATCCCACTGGGGAGGTGCCTCATTCTCAAAGAGCTGACCTGGGGCCTAGTTTCTTGCTGAAGGGCAACACACAGCACCTTATTCTGCTGGGACTGGCGGCTGTGCAGCCTGAAGTTCAGCACACAGTGCAGAGAGTACCTCACAGTACCACACAGTGCAGAGAGTACCTCACAGTACCACACAGTGCAGAGAGTACCTCACAGTACCACACAGTGCAGAGAGTACCACACTGTACCATACAGTTTGACTGTGGCCACACTGCACACTTGCCATTCCCAGATTTGAACACATTCCCAAATTGCTCTGAACTTCAATACAAAACTTTAGAATTTCACATGCTTTACTTAGGCGTGAGCCTTTTCCTGTTTACTCGTAATGAGGTCTTATTTCGATAGTACAAATGATAGGAGAATCGTTCTTGGTAAATGTTAAGCATTGTTTGTGTATGAGTAATGATCAGGCAATGTGAACATATTTTGACCAACAGCTGATAAACATCAAGAACTCTTGTGAGAGAGCAAACAAAACTGTTTGTTGGGAAAGGGTAGCTTTACCAGATGTGTTCACTCATCCGACTCTGAACAAAACAAAGCTAAATAAGTCTGTACGTTCAGTCTAGCTGAATACTCATTTTATTGGAAGGAATGCAGTGTTGATGTGTACCATGGTATATATGCTGTATAGATATGTTATTGTTCTCAATACCAAGACATACTAAGGTAGGATGCTGTGATCAGTCCTTGAAATACCCTGACCACATAATGAAGTTCATGAACGCTGAGAAAATAATTTTCCATAAAGAAATAAGTAAATAAAAGTGGAAAAGCACACTGGAGAATGTTTCTAAAAAGACGTCAAAGAGGGAAACAGCTGCTCTGTGTTTAGACTGAAAAAGGAATCTGTGCACTGCAATTTCCTTTTCACTCATTTACACTTTCTCTTATAGGTCAACCTTTACGTCAATGTTTGGTAAAAATAAGTGTTCTAAACTCGTCACACTGAACTGAGCGGAGAGGTTGGAAGGGTACAACAGCCTTACAATAGAAATATTTACAATAGAAACATAAGTCAGTATGTCCAGGTGAAATTATATGCAATTTGGCTACATTCATGCCACTAAAAGCTTAAATATTTTTAGTATAGAAATCCACAGTATGCTTGTGATGACAGATGAGAGAGAAGGCGAGGAAGAGAAAAAGAAGAAGAGGCTGAGAGAGTGAGACAGGAGTGTGGTTGTATGGATGTTTTACTCCAACATGATGGCGCCCCCCTCCCAGAGACATAAGGACGACCTCCATCCACCCAGCTTCCCTCCCCCCCCACCCACGTCAGGTTTACTGCAGCAGAATCCCCTGTTCAGGTTTCAGTATAAACCTTTATTCACCAAACTTGTCTGTGGCGTGAGAGCGGATGGGTTCGGGTACTGGTTATTAGTCTCAGTCGAGAGTGGCGACTGCTTTTCTCTGAGCCCTCGCCCTCCGGCGTTGACCCAAATACCACACCAGAGAAATGGGATCATGGCTTAATGGCCGTTACTTTGTCAAAAGACCCGATTCAACCACTAAAAATATCATACTGTGTATGTAATTGGCCTCCAGCGGGGCCTGGAAAAACATTATGTGATGTAGATATCATTTATACCTTCATTTTTACACTTTAAAACTTGATTCTGTGCAAGGAAATATTGTCTTGCAAGCGCACCCCACTTGAATTAAATGTCTATAACAATTGCGTTGCATCATACCTATGAACAGACTTCCAGTACTAGAACATTGTTGGATTAATTAAAATAAGAAACAAAGTTTCAATGTCATTTTTCTAATTAAAAGCTCCACACTCACCAGTCTTTGCATTACAAACACCACTTATTTAAAAGCATCTTATAGATTAGAATCAATAGCCCTGTTCCCATGTACAGTTTCTTAGTTCATCCTCAACCACTTCAGGTTGAGTGGTCAGTTTTTTAAGACAGCTTTACTCTTGGCTGGATGCTTCTGGTTGGGATACCACTACCTAACCAGCAGTGTCGTAGATGTGTATAGAAAACCCAATAACACTGCTGTGCCTGATTAACTTCTACCATTCCAAACCCACAACCAAGTCACAAAGAGGTTAGCAGTAATGATCTGCCATCCAGACCAGATTTGCCAACATTGGTGCTATGGTCAGACACTGACCTGGGATAGATGGAAGGGCAGCTAACACATTGTGCATGCTGTAAAACACACACTTTGTCTGTAATTGTGCACTTTCAACTGCACCTGTAAGACAGGTGTATGTAATAAAAGGTCCAATCAGCACAGGTACAAGGAGGGCATCTCTAACAAAGTGACTGGTGAAGTGTGTTTTTCTTACAGCAGGCATGGAAAGAGGTCCAAGCTTTCTGGCTTCTTTATGAGCCTAATATCATTGCTTTGGGCAGGAGAGTCATATGACTAAATTGTGACCAGAAAGAAAGACAAAAGAATAAATCCATTTAAAGGGCTTTGCAATATAATCCGGACCAATCTGGCCAATCTCAAAGGACACCCAAGGTGTTGTCTGGGGTTTTATTGGTGTTTTACTATGAGTGAATTTATTAGTCTGAAAAGTTGATGGAGGACATGGGGGCAATACTGCCAGTGTTCCAACAGGAAATCTGGACTACACATTCACGCAGAGGATCAGATAGGGAAATTAGGGATTAGCAAAGGATGGAAAAACCTCTACTGGTCTTCGTGGTAAAATGAGGGAAATATATAATGTACTTTTTGGAACAACACTGCCCTCTTTTGGTACACTTTGGTAATTATTTAGACGATCCCTCAACAGCATAGAAGCTATTGCTTTTTAATTTACTGACACTGCTGCTAAATATATCGCTTTTTTGGGTCTAATACGGAAGCCATTTTCTAATTCACTTTATCCAAAAAATACATTATTTCATGTTTTAGGTATGTAAGTATAATGTATAAATAAATTCAATACCAGATTTAAACAAGGATAACATGCATTTATTTGTTGGTATTGTACTGAATAGGACTTAAAATAATCAATTATAAATATATTTTCATTTGTATTCAACAAATACAAACAGCATATAAAATAAGATTAAATACTTTAGAAGAGTAAGTATACTTCTAACTAATAATAACAAATATGCAACCAATCCCCATAATAATCTAAGCACCTAAAAGTCTTTGCATCATATGTAGACTTCCATATTAGATTTACACAGTATGCAAACCATGAAAACAGTATTAGTATTTACTATTTAGTACTTTGTCCCCAGCTGCAGTTAAACATTCTTAAAACTTTTCCATGTTGATTATGTATAATAGAACCTCACAAAATTCATTGAAAGCTGTCTAAAATAGAATGAACAATTAATTTTACAGTGGCGCTCTTTAGTTCCAGCTTTTAAACTAAAAACAGAACACTACATTCTCCGAGCAATACATCCTTGATCCAAAGGAGCAAAGGCCAGCACATTGTCCTTGGCTCAGCCCATCTCTCCAGCTCAGCTTGCATTGTGTTTGGGCCCCGCTTCACATCTGGGTGCTGTAGGGGAGCATGGTGTGCTGCTGCCCCTGCATGCCACCCTGGGAAACCCTGAAGGCAGCTTGCTGTGCTGCCTGCTGCATGTGCGGGTTCTTCCAGGCACCCGTAGTCCACTCCTCCTGAGCCTTGCTCATGCTTCCCCCACTGCCACGGTAAAGGTGGTGAACCTGGTGGAGTCAACCAAAGACATGAGTCCTAATGCTGCCGAGCTTCATAGACAGCACGCTGATGAAAAGTTATAGCAACAGGCCTCAATACTGGTGCAGGGGAATATTTTAAGTTATAATTATTGTTTAAGGGCATGTTGTAGCTGCAAAGAGAGGCCCCTGCATGGATTTAATGAGGAGTCTTACCTTAGTGAGGGCAATGAAGGAGCACGATGCCACTACTGTAAACATGATGGTGGGAATCAACATAATGATGGAGGCAAAAAGGCTGGTGCCAAAGGAGGAAACAGTCCCTAGCCAGCCACTGAGGAAACAAGAGAGGGGGATTGTTTTCATAAAGTATAAGAATAGCTACATTTGCTGTAACAATGAGCAGACAGAATCCTAATAATAAGGGTATCATCTCTGTCCAGTTATATGTGAAGAAATTATTTAACAAAGATGCATAATAGATGATCGAAAATATCTATACCAAACTCTTACCAGACTCCCCATCCTGGTATTCCAATGGCTTGGACAATGGTGATAACAAACTGGGCCATGAAGACGAAGAAGAAAGCCATGAAGTTGAAGGAGCTATCCATCCTGGTAGCAACAGACAGTGTGAGATGCTGGTAAATAGATGGTGGAAGCTGTACCCTGTCCCAAACTGTCAAATCCACAGGCCTTATTTACTGCTCTATAAACATGAGCATTCAGAACTGTTGAGCAGTGTACACAAGGCCCAATGACAGTGGTGCCAAACACCACTCCTATAATATACCCCTATATATAGTATATATAGGGGTATATTATAGGAGTGGTTTTTGGCAGTTCTGAATGCTCATGTTTAAGGGCATATATATATATATATATATATATATATATATATATATATATATATATATATATATATATATAATAATTATTATTATTATTTACACGCACATACACATTCACACACACAAACACATTGCTATAGTCTAGCTCGTGATTCTTGGTCCTCAAACAATGAAACAATGCTCCTGACTCCTATTAATGCTAATTAACAAGTTCTCTGTGAATTTAAACAGCAAAATTGTTGTGTGAGAGCACAAAGGTGCATCACTGGTGTGCTCCACAAGCCAGAACTGGGAAATACAGATTTACTGAGGCTCACTTGAAGGCTTTGTAGATTGGTCTGAACCAGCACATGTATGAGCAAGGTGTAAAGAGGATCAGCCAGATGATGGACATGCCAAAGTTAGTCACTCCCCCTCCAGCAAACATCCATGCAAGGCAGCCAATGAAATTGGCTGCCAGAGTAGCACTGTATACTAAGGGACAACACATTCATGTTTGTGACTGAGAGAGAGAGAGAGAGAGAGAGAGAGAGAGGGTTTTTCAGTGTTTCAGATGCAAGACTACAAGAAGAATTAAGATTTATGCTGCAGCTATAGATGGCTTTACTAAAGTAAACAACAACAAAAAAAAACACTGAAAATAAACTAAAGAAATATGACACTTATGTCAGGTTACAAATAAACACTCCTGACATATAAAATAAATTTTCTTTAATCTATACTATTATTCTATGGGAATCAAACATTAAGAAACAAAATCATATATGAGCATGCACTGGAAGACAAATATAGTCTGTAGAGTGTATGACCAACATGTGATTCAAACTAAAAGTATGACACCTCATTCAGCAAAGGGCTGCAGAATAATAAAGAATGCTGATGTTCAGCTATATGGTGGTGTCTGCAGTAAGTGATGCCTGTAAGTCACTGCCCATCCAAAGATATCTGACAAACATGATATAATTGAACATAGACTTTATTGAAACCTTATCATTTACTGTTATAAATCAAATAAAGTGGGGGGAGTGTCACCTCCACATATGTAAGAGAGAACATCTAATCTCAGAAACTAGGGCGAAACGAAGCACTGTTAATGGAGGATTATTTTTCTGTTAGAATCCCATGTAGCCACAATAGATGAGAATGGTGCTCACTCAGATACCCACATATCCAGAGGTAGTAAAGGCGCTTGCACAGGGTGCGGTGCTGATCAGGAATTTCCTCAAAGTCCTGGTAGAAGCATGGCTTCAGAGGAATAAACTTTGGCAAAGGGGGGAAATTACTTTCTGTTGGACAAAAATAAATAAATACATTTTTAAAAAAAAGAAGAAGAAGATGGTTTATCTTAACTTTAAAAAAATCAAACGGTAAGTGAATGTTTTAATACATTGATTTTCAGCCATTTGATTAAAAAACATACCTGCCATTTGCTGCAGTTTATGTTAACTTTCTTTCCAGTAGTCTGAAAATGAAGGATAAGCTTTAAAAAGATCAAATAATACAGTAAAACATCACTCTTTTACCAACAAAAGCCTGAAGTGCTTAATAAAATGTAAATGAAATATATATATACATACATTAATACATACATACATACATACATACATACATATATACATATTGATAAGGCGTGATGAAATACATGGTCTTATTCAAGCAATTTTCCTGGATCTCAGAATGAATCCTCATGCTATGTGAAAGTGTGACACTCTCTAGTTAATTTAACGCCTGCAAAACTTTTTACATATTTCTGCATTTCCAGCTACAAAGTGATTGGTTTAAATAAATAAATAATCAAAATCATCATCCTGAGTAAGTCCGTCATTAGAAGCGGCGAGGCCTGGTATTTACAGACTATGAATGAATACGTGAAATAATCTTCTTACCTTCTCAAACACGCTATATAGCTATCTGTAATGCAGCTGGGCTCTCGAACTGCATGCTATTACACTCATTCACGCGATGGCAACGTTTAACTCAAACTGGTTGAGGAAAAGAGATATATTTACTATGTTACTTTGCTGTAATCTTGTCCAAAGGCCTGAGTGACAGTTGGAATTAGCGTTTTCATGCTCCTCCCATCCACAAGGCAAACTTTTCTGAATGTTATACTATCCAATGAATGAACTCCTTCTTCTAGTGGTACGCCTTTCTTCCGCTTACATGGCCAATCATCTTATTGCTTTGAGGTCGCTCTCCAGGGTACTGGAGTCGCCGTGCATTCATTTCTGAAGCCGCGGGCTTGTTTGTTGAGTTTATGAGACGGGGGTAAAAGAATTGAAGTTGCGTCCATAACTCACAAAACGAGGCCACTGCCTGTGCATTCGCCTGAACTTTACAGCATCGCGTCCAAATGTAGCGTTATCCTTTAAATTAATTAAAAATGTAAGGCGATACTTAATTTACATCGATTCCATCCTAGAAACGCTTTTTTACTTCCGCCATGCCCTGGCTTTAGTCAGATTTTCTCATATACAATTCTAAAACATCCTGCACGTTGAAATGGCACATTTCTATATATTTTAAAGATACCATCTGAACTTTGTGCATATTATTGGTCCTATATTAATTAACCTCTAGAGGACAGTGTCGTTCCCACATCGGCGTTTTACCATAACGCCAGCAGGTTCCATAGTTTAAATATAAATTAAATTTAACACTGACCCTTAATACACTGGTCAGGAACAGTAAACTCCACAAAGTGTCTATAAAGAGTTCTGAAATGAATTTATAAATCTTAATTGGCAGTATAATGTTCGATTCGGCCATGGAGAAGAATATATGCATTCGTAACACATCAGAGAATCGACTGGAAACTCTCCGAGTAGATTTAGTACTGCAGTTTTCATACCTGCGCACCTGAACCGCATTTATTTGGGTGTCAGATAAGAGGAGTTCTACGTCTATTCACGGTGCGCTTCATTACACCGTGACAAGTATAATCCGCGGGATTAAAAGGTCAGTCGTTGCGTTTTGTTTTTTGTTTTTTTGTTTTTTTATGGCTTTCAATGGATACACGTTTAGGAATCGTGTACTGCGTCCCTGTGCGCAGAAATAACTTAAGCGGTATGTGAATATTTGCTTTGTACCGAATGAATTCTGAAATGTATTGCCAAAAATATGCGAAGATACAGACCGGTGAGTGTTTCCATTTTGTTGTTATTGTTGTTGTTGTTGTTGTTGCTGTTGTTGTTTTGGATTCATTCATCAGAACATTTATAAAAGTTTTCGTTCGTCTGATTCTAAACGTTGTAACATCTCAGTCAAAGAGAATTAAACAAATGTACGCATTTAAAATATGCTAATATGATTAGCACGAAATTCTATAATCCTAGATTTAAACTTTCCGCAGTTTCATTGTTGAACAATTCGTGGAAACATACCGTGAAGAGTAAATATAGTTCTTTTCTTCGTACAAGCGCAATGTGTGAATTTAGACCGTTGCAGAAATACTTTACCATCACAAAATACAAAAAAAAAAAAGAATGAAATGTGAATTAACAGAAATGTGAATTCCAGACGTTTATTTCTCACGTGTATGAGTGTTACGACCTTCCTGTGCGTTTGTAAAAAAATAAAAAATAAAAAAATTATAAGAACAGCATAAATTCGGCACACTTTGAATCCGAACTAAATACTTTAGCTGTTTTATATACAAAAGTATTAACATTATATGTAAAGTTATATAATTTAACCATTCACATTGTGAAGTTCATGTGAACCTGAACCGTCAGTATAATTTAATGTGAAATATGTCAGTATATTTAATATGATTGCCGTTTTTGTTGATTTGTGTTTACTGTAATGTCCGCGCAACGCAAACACGTTGGCTGGGTGCCCAAGGCGAGTGCAAAGATATACTGCACTGTATAACACAAGCTTACATCAGTTCCGTTCCAGTTTAGTTGTTGGTAGCTGGCAGTGGGCAGTGACATCACAGTATTATATCACTGAATGATATTTTTCATTCCTGTGCTGCTTCACAAGAGTGGTAGGAAGGCTGCAGGCTCATTCTCTGCTCTGCTATGTATAGTTACACATTATAGCATGCCACTTGACTTCACATTCCTCCAGAGTTGGTGTTGCACCACAAAGCATCTTCATCCCACCAATCCCTCCCAACCTCCTACTGCCTACTGTGCTGGGAAAAGATGGACTGTTCTAAGTATATAAGCATCTATAGCATCCTGGAAGTACAAGCAGTCCAGAGAGTATGGCACAAATGGCACAAGATTTTGCAGTATATTTTATGTGTGCTTTATTTTCAAGCTTTTTTATTTTGGACTACCATATGCATATATCTGCATGATCTTCTAGCAGAATAAATCTTAATTGCTCTTTACACTAAGTAAATTATTTCTCTCTCTCTCTCTCTCTCTCTCTCTCTCTCTCTCTCTCTCAGACTCCCATCTCTAACATTATCTTCTCTTTCTGTGGCACTGACAACTCATCTGCTTATAAGGTTGACAATGGGTTACTAAATGATGGCTGTTTTCTGGACGCGCTATCAGTTGTCCCACATGTCTTCCTTTTCTTCAACACCTTCACCATCCTCTTCATTGGTCAGTAAATGTTTTACCTGTAGGCACACAGAACTGTATTATATGCCTTGATGTGCACAGCTGCTGTCAAAGCTTTAAGCATTGCTGATTTGATTATCTTCTGTAACATTTGTTTGGTGGTTTAGTAGACCAGCATGGTATATCAGGTGGGTGTTGGAGTGATGTCATTCTCTGTAGGTTGGGGCGGTCAGAGCTCTAAGGCTCATATCCATCACAGCACATGGCTGCACTTCCCTGGTCATAACATGCGCTGGCTGCTCACGGCTGCCCTGCTGTTCGTGCTTGTGTGCAAGATCGCCGAGGGGATCGTCTCAGACGGGTAAGGCTTCCTGCCTACAGATACTCAGCTGCGTTAGTGTCTACACCCGACTCCCACCTACTCCGGTCTATGAAAATCAGATATAGGTTATACCATGAAACTATATTGCATTGGTGTTTGCTATGACTGCAAGTTGGATTATTATGTTATATGTTACCATGCCTGTGTTGAGACCTTGTTGCAGTGCAGTTCTTTTACACAAGCCTTCCTGTTCTTCTAGGTTTAACCAGTCCCGCCACATCCATCTCTACATGCCCGCAGGGCTGGGTATACTGGCTGCTATAACCTCCATAGTCTACTACCACAACATAGAGACCTCCAACTTTCCCAAGATATTGCTGGGTATGCATAGAAGAGATACATTTGTGTGAGAGATTAAATGGTGTTATTCAGGACACGTCTTTCTTTTCAGTTTCGATGAAAAAATGTATATTATATTGTTGGATTGAGTGGGTGTCTTAAACTTGCCATCACAAACCTGACTGTTAGGAAGATAATTTGATGATTTTCTATCACATTTTATGAAGTAACGCGTCGATAACAGTACAATCTAAAGCTGCCCCTTTTACTTCACATATCAGCAATAATGAAAAGTGTCCTGATTGCAGCTCCACTATTGAAACATGCCTCCTCCTGAGGTTTGCAGGAAATGATGCAATGTGGGCTGCATGTGTTTTCCTTTCACTCAAAGCATGCTCATCTACTGGATCTTGGCATTCATCACCAAAACCGTCAAGATGGCCAAGTACAGCGAGCACGGCATCGGCATGGGGTAGCTGCGCTTCTGCATCACAGGTCTGCTGGTGCTAGTCTATGGCCTGCTGCTGGCAGTAAAGCTCCATGTTATCCTGCGCAGGGTGAGGGCAGGCACAGTGAGCCACAGTGGGCCACATACGTGTGTTGAAAGGTGCGATGCGGGCTGCCCCATGCATGTATTAGCTGGGAACAGTTTGGTCTTCTAGTGAACTAGCAAACTAAGGCACTAATATGGAACCTTATTGATGTTTGATAACTGATAGTCCTGCTTGAAAACTGAAATAGGGAGAATTGGCATGCTCTGAAAGTTTAGAATCTTTCCTTTCTAGCCTAAATGCGGTCAATGCTTAGTAAACATTTTAACGTGCTTATGAATAGGAGCTTTGAAATTCCATTGAGGCTTATGTTGCAGGTTGCACTGGCATACAGTAGGCATTCAATTAAGCCTTTTACCTAAATTCTGATGTTGCACAACAAATTAAATAAAAGGGACACCAACCTGTGATGTCCGCCATGATGCTCCCTCTCTGATATGTAATTACATTCATGGAAAGCCCCCCCGTCTGTTTATGCGGGATTAAACAAACAGAGGCATTGGGTTAGCTGCGCTTTATCTTAGTCATATGGCACAGCTGCACAGGATGAATTATGAGCGGTTTGTCCTGTCTGACTGATGTTTCAGGCCCTGCATCTGCGCTCTCGGCCAGGGATGTGGGATAGCAGCTAAATCCCTTGCTTTCTTCCTCACTTTTTAAGCCGTTTATCTGGAGGTTAAAGCCACCAGGGTCCTGGGATTGTGCCATCCCACCACAACCCGTGTATGTTGTGAGGAAGTGCAGTGTCTCGAGCTGCAGACTCAGGAGATTTGAGCTGGGCTGTCTGAGAAATGCTGGGGCCCCTCTTTTTAACAGTGGCTCTGGAAAGAGCACGACTGGGTAATGAATGATAGATGTAATTGTAGAGCTATGAGCCAGCTTTTTGATGTCCACAAACATGTCGCTATTGATGTGCTATGCCGGTTATGCTACATTATGATTGAACCTCTGTCTAGGAGAGGCCTCTGTCCTGGAGTTGACTCTAATGAGCTGATACATGTGGGTAGGGTGGGGGAAACAGGCAGCTGCACTGTGACACCTTGTGAAGAGCATTAATATACATTCTGATGACATATCAAATAACAACTGACCAGTATCCCAGTGGTGCATGCACTAATGAGCCTGTAGTCCTGCTCTCCACACAAATATCCTCTTTAGGTGGTGTATCTAGTGCATGTGCATGTGTGCGCGTGCGTGTGTGCATGTGCGTGTGTGTATGTGTGCATGCGTAATCCTCCACTGTCCTCCATCTGTTGCTGCATGTTTCAGTGCTACATCTGCTTCCTATACCCCACCAAGGTGAAGCCACCCAAGGACCTCCAGGACCTGGGTGTATGCTTCCTCCAGCCCTTCGTCAACCTGGTGTCGAAGAGCACATACTGGTGGATGAATCCCTTCATCACCGCAGCCCACAGACACCATATCGACCTGAAGACCATCGGCAAGCTGCCCATAGCCATGAGAGCGCTCACCCACTACCAGAAGCTATGCAAGGCATTTGATGAGCTCAAGGTACTGCTGAGAGTTTATTAGGCCATGAGATGAATATTTTAAATGATCTCAACATGGGTGCTAAATTCTTTACTGGAGGGCTTAAATAGTGAGAAGACAAAGGTATATGTCAAAATATGATTTTCTAAGGGTTAAAAGGTCAAAACTCATCTCTGTTCAGTGTAGCTGTATATTTTAATAAAAGCGTGTTTAGCTTTTAATTAGAATTCCCAATATAACAAAAATCTCCTGCATAAGTTAATATGAGGAACTTTTTTCTCTTGAGAGTGATTGTGGGTTACTATGATGCCAGAGACCTGCTCCATCACTCTGCCACCTGCTGGACATTAGTGATACCTGCTGAAACATGTATTGAACTAAAGAGCAAACCTACCTTGTTTCCAAAGAGTGGGAGCTGGAGCTGCTCCAACCCTTGTACAGGTCAGAAGGGCCCATGACTGTACAAGGGTAGGGGGAGCTGCTGAAGAAGAACACCTGAGGAGAGAAAAGGAGTCAGTCAATTTGCATACTTACTGGTAAATGTATTGACGTAATGGGCATTGAACTGTACACCAGATTGACATTCAGGAATTTTACTGATTTCAAAATTATTTTATCATCCTTTTGTAAATTCACCTGCAGTATATTAATCTATTGGTCTAGCCCAGGGTGGGGCTTCCTGTGTTTAAGAGGGTGTAGAGTAGAAGCTGGAGGAGTGTTCAAGGGTGTTACTTGTTTGATGACTGACTGACCGACTGACTGACTGACAAGCATCCAAATCTGTTTTATTCTTGCATTCTTGCAAGTTTTACCCCAGACCCCAGTGCTCATTTACAGGACTGCCGATTAATGTCCGAGTAGGATTAATCTTGCTGAATGCTTTACTTTTAAAACTTTTGTTTGCACCATTTCCATCAATACAATGTGCATGTTAAACTAACCTCTTGATGCAGTGAACCCTGTACTTTGTACTTGATGCTAACCATGCATAAATCCTGAAATTCTCACGGATTATACCATCCTCCGATGGGGAATTATTACAGTTACCAGTGCAATTAGAGCAGTACTCTGAATGCATCCCAATGCCATTTATATCAGCATCCTGTCACGTTTCATTGGGACTTCCATTTCCATATGTGAGCTTTTAGTTGCTGACATTTTCACGGGCCTTTCCTCCTCCTAACAGGATATTAAACAAGAGCAGTGGTGCCTCTGAGTCACAGCTTCAAAAAGAGGGCATGGTCTGAAAAGAAGCAGGTTCTGTAAACATCTGACAAAGAGAGGTCATAACCTTACACCTCCATGTGATTGGTGGACATTTGGACTATGGCATTTCAATTTATTGGCAACTCAAAACCCCCCACAATCTATAAACAAAGGGCAACCATTTTGTGGAGTTAGTCAGTGTTTTTCCATGGCACTGATGTCTCTATGGAGATAATCACAATGAGAGTTGTAGTGCACCCAGGAGATGTGTGCACAGACTTGTGCCACATTAGGACCACATGGTCCTTCTTGCTCATTGCCAAACATGCTTGGATTTGGATTGGTCTTTGTTTTACAGATTTTTGTATGCATGTGCATGTATGTATTGTGTAAAATTACCTTTCATTCTTCATCCTTTGTTACAGATGATACAAGGTACTCTTTGTAAGACATCATTATAAGATGCATACATGAGTCTAAACTGCCTGTTTGTGGAACATTTGGACGCTTTGCATAAACATTGGAATATTTTAATACTTGACGAACATGCTGGCTGTTCAGTTTAAAATAAAATTTGAATAAACGCAAGTTATGCAAAAATACTATGAATGCTTAAACTGAATTTGCATGAATGCATATTGCATACTTATATGGGTCAATGAATAACAGTAAAGCAACATCAATTAAAACAATCACAAGCTGGAGTCTCTGGTCTAATATAACTTTTTGTACAGTTAACTTTTCTGTTTGTGTGTTTATCTGTCGTTTAGTGTGGGTGCACTTATCTTATGTGTGTGACTGTCTATGTGCTCCTGTGTAGGAAAGTGGCACGCTGCCTCCTAGTGGCTCAAAGTGGGTATGGCGTGCTCTGCAGCAGGAATTCGGCAGGCATCTGCTTCTCAGCATCACATACCGCGTAGTGCCTGATCTGCTGGACCCCTCTGCAAGACAACCATACCATCGAGCCCCCGGTACCAGCACCCCCAGTACACATGGGGACACTTTATATATGACGTGATAAAACAATCAGAGCTTGTACTGATAAAGACCTGATTAGTGCAGGTGCAGTTGCATTGGCCAAAATTACCTTAGTTTCCCACATCTCAGCATGTTTCACACTCAAAATGGATTAATTTTTTTTTACCATCAATCTACACAGAGTACTCTGATGGAGCTAAAATAGTTATGCTATTAGAATAGAATGCTTCTCCTTCAGTGAAACCCACATATGTCTAACTGATTGGATGTAATTAGGAAATGTACACACCTGCCTGTATAAGGTTTCACAGTAGCTGTTAAAGTGAGAACTGTCCATATAGTATGTCTGTTTGTTGAGACTGGTCACACACATGGGGATGGACACAAGAATATCTCTGCAGCATTAAAAGTGCCCTAGAGCACAGTAGCTTCTATCATAGAAGAGGTTGGGAACCACCAACACCAGTGTCTTCCTAGAGTATACAGATGTGAAGGGCTTTGGTCAGCCAGGTCACCAAGAACCCAACTGTCATGAGATCCAGAGTCCCTTTGTGGAGATGGAAGAACCTTACAGAATGACAACCATCAGTGCAGCACTGCAATATCAGGCCTTTGCAGTAGAGTGGCCAGCCAGATGACATTCCTCATTAAAAGCCACATTAGAGCCTGCTTAGAGTTTACTAGAAGGCAACTGCCAGAAGGCAAATCCTCTGCTCTGGTGAAATGAAGACTGCACTAAGCTCACTGGACAAAAAATGAGTCACCTGTGACTGAGACATACCTAACAGCATGTAATACCTCAATGAGCATGAATAACAGCTGTGATTCGATTTGGCATGGATTGGACAAGTTTCTGGAGGTAAGTGACCAATGTACAGCTGCTCTTGCATCAAAGAATTGTGCAGTTTGGCCAGATTTCATAGATGCCTTCACTGGCATCTTACTGGTTGTTCCAGGTAGTCTCGCAGATTTTCAGGAGGATTGAAATATGGGGATTTTGCGGGCCAGTGCAGATGTGTGAATGCTCCTTAATGTGCATCATGTCAACCAATGACATTTGCAGATCTGTGAATGTGAGAATTGTCATCTTGGAATATAGGGATAGGAATGTTGTGGTAATCGGTAAGCTGTTGAGCAAAAGGCAATACCTGGTTGTTGCACACCATACAGGTATTTATAGCCCAATCATCCTTGTGCAACACCATCTGCAGGAGCCTGAAGTTACTACCACGTTTAACATTTAAGGTGACAAATGTTTTGCCCAGGGAGCGTGTTTGGCCACAGTTCCCAGCAATGTGCAAGCAGGAAATCAGACACTGCGCATCACCTTATTAATACCATCCCTGCAGTCAAACCCAGCAGCAACATGCTGTGAGGATGTTTTTCTGTGACAGGGACTGGGAAACTAGTCAGGATTAAGGGAAAGATGGACACAGAAAAACATAAAGCAATCACTGGTGAAAATCTCATAAAGTGCCAAAAATCTGAGGCTAGGGAGAAGGTTTACTTTACAAGACAACGACCTGAATCATACCATGAAGTATACACAAGAGTGGCTTTGGAAAAACTCTGGAAGTGGCGCAGCCAGAGTCTGGACCTGAACCTAGTAGAGCATCTCTGTAGAAACCTGAAAACTACTGCTCCCCATCTAACTTGGCTGAGCTTACATGCTGCTCCAGCAAATAATAGGAGGAACAACTAATAGGAAGGTTTGGCAAACTTGTAGTACAAACTATGTAGTATAAGAAGACTTATATTCTTGCCTGCACAGATGCTTTAACCAGGTATTAAAGGTCTGAACATATATGTAAATGGAATATTTCAGTTTTTAGTTTTTAATACAGTTACAAAACATGTCATTGTGGGGTATTGTGCATAGATTGATAGTCTAAAACATACTAAATGTGGAAAACCTATGATTATATTTAGCAGAAACGTATCTCTTCACCAACTTTGATGAAACAATAATTATTTAGCTTAGAATACAAGCACAGAATTTTATTATATTTATTAATCATTAGAAGCAATGTAAATAGCTTATATTCATGCCATTATCAACAAGCATTATTGCTGCAATAGAATTGCATCCAGGGCCTTGTAGATTCAGCTCTATGTGCATACCGTTACATTCTGTAGGTCAAGCTGCTTGGGGTCCACTTCATTTCCTTTCAGGCATTCATAGCAAATGCCTATGTACTGGCTGTCCTGCTTTTCCTGGCTCTACTTCTCCAGCGGACTTTCCTGCAGGCCTCCTACTATGTTGCCATGGAAACCCGCATTAAACTCAGAGGAGCTATACAGGTTTTAATATCATATATTCAGAGAGTACTGATATTTTTTTCCAATTAAAAAAAGACAGTAATCCACTGGTAAAATTAATTATACATATTTCAGAGTAGAGTCTAGATTCAGAATATATCCAGTAATATAAAATAAAAATTTTAAGTTAGAATAATTTTTTTCCTAGTAATCTGTGTAATGTGTCTAATCTTTTCAGTGTAAGATCTATAATAAGATTATGCACCTGTGCACATCCAACATGTCTATGGGAGACTTGACCGTCGCTCAGATCTGTAACATAGTCACCAGAGATACTGACCAGCACATGTGGTTCTTCTTCCTGTGTCCCAACCTGTGGGCCATGCCAGTACAGGTGAGTTTACCAGTATGCATTCACTGAATGGGGCCCTTCAAGAATGTTGACTCATCCTGTTGTCCTTTTTCTCAGATCACCATTGGTGTGATTCTGCTGTACTACTTGTTGGGGATCAGCGCTCTGATCGGGGCACTAGTCATCAAAGTTCTGGCCCCCATGCAGTACCTAGTGGCCACACAGCTCTCTTGGGCACAGAAAAGCACACTGATGAGAACCCCACCTATGTTTGGACCGAGAAGAAATATTCAAATACTCAACACCATCAACAAAAGACAAAAAATACATCAACAAAAGACAAACCTTTTATTTGCTCATCACTCATTTTACTAGAAAAACCTACTTTGACACTGGTATTAGCACTGTTATGAGCGTATACACCATGACTGTCACTGCTGGGTGGAGAGTGAATGTGCAACCCCAAAATATCCAAGCAACATCTGTGGTCGGAAATTGATGAGTTGGGGGCATGGAATTGTACTGGAATGGATGCAATATAGTTTCTAACTGTATGCCTTCAAGTGTACAGTTACCTAATAACCTACTTATTAAATGTTTCTGATAAAATGGGTGATACATGTAGATTTACACTTGCTAGGTGTATACTTTTCTGAGATTACTGAAACCAGCATTGGCTGCACTTATCATTTTGAGTTACAGTAACAAGCGAAAAATGTAGTTGTCTAAATCTGTGTGTGTGTGTGCTTGCATGCCTTGCAGGAGTACTCTAGCAAGCGCGTGAAGAAGACTAATGAATTGTTGAGAGGCATTAAGTTACTAAAGCTGTATGCCTGGGAGCACATCTTCCGCTCCAGTGTGGAGGAGGCGCGCAGGAAGGAGCTGAGCAACCTCCACTCCTTCGCCCTCTACACCTCCCTTTCCAGTGAGATGTCTTTCAACACGCTTGGATCTGAAACACAGATACATGTCCGCTTCTAATCACAAACACAACGCAACTCACTTCTTGCTCTTGCAAAAAAAAAAAAAAAAAGATTTCTCGATGCTTGAACATGTCTTCTTGCCCTTGCGGACTTCATGAATGCGGCCATCCCCATCACTGCTGTGCTTACCGTGAGTGCGGTGTTCTCTCCTCTGAACCCTGCTGGCCTCGCACCTCCACACCGTACATAAACAATCTGCCTGTTGTCTTGTGTCTGTATACGTGTATGTCTTGTAAGCGCTTTGCACTGCGCCGTGTCTCCGCAGACGTTTGTGGTGCACGTGCATGTACACAGCTCCGCCAACGCCGAGCTGTCCCCTGCCGTGGCCTTTTCCTCCCTCTCGCTCTTCCATATCCTGGTCACACCCCTCTTTCAGCTTTCCAGTGTGCTGCACTCGACTGTTAAAGCCCTTGTAAGGTGACTGTGGAGAGTCTCTGGGCACAGAAGCACCGATCATGGGTCCTCTGTGTGCTGTTATATAACAGGGTGGTATTAAAAAGCCCAGTTAGGAACAGCTGCCAGGGCAGAGCCATTTTTGATGAATCCAAACAACAGAGGTGCTAAGATTTGTTTTAGTAGTGCTGTTTTTCATACTTTACTTTCTTCAATAATTTTAATGTTTAACTTATATAATTGTAAAATTTGAGAATTTAGCAAGTGCGTTAAGTAAATGTATTTTTTCAGGTATTGCAGATGGTGTAGCATTTTTGAGATTCTTCTTTTTCAGTGCACAGAAATTTTTCACCAGTGATGAAATTAAAATCAATCAAGAGCCAAAAACACCACCCCCAGTCAAACCAAGCAACAATGGCAACATCGAGTCAGTTGTGAGTATAGATGATAACGTCTTCATGTTCCATGTGAGACACGTTTACTATGGATCAGTGCTAAACTGGGCTGTGTCTATGGAGTGGTAGTCTGGATGTTAGTACTAAGAGGACTGACTGCCTGTGCACTACCAGTACATGCTGCAGCTCAAGGCTACCAGTCTGGTCAAGCGTAAGGGAAAAAACCAAGCAGGACAAGAACAGTAACTTAGCTCAGCAAGATCAGGAACTGACCTGCTCTGGTGCCAATGATGAGGAGAATCAAGGTCAGATTTTAGTTATTGTCAACTCTGAGTTAAAAGCTGGTGCACCACTGTCAATACATGTTACATGTTTGTGATGTTCATGTGCTTTAGATCGTAAATGGCTATTTCACCTGGGCTCAAGGATGCCCCGCACTGACCAACATTGACATAAGAGTTGCTTTTAGTAAGTCATGTATCATTTTATTAAATTGCTGTGACAGATTTGCTCTTTGATTTGTCATTGTGGGGTGTTGACAATGATTGTAGGTCAGGTAGGATGTGGCAAGTCGTCCCTGTTACTGGCTGATCTAAGAGAGATGCATAAGATCTCAGGAAGTGTCACATGGAACAGGTAACAGACAAGTCTCCTGATAATGAGGGTTTTATTCCTTAATCTGGTGGGGTTTTTTTTTTTTGTTTGCTTGCTTTGTTTTTTTTTTGTTTGTTTGTTTGTGTTTTGTGTTTGAGCTATGTAAGGTGTATATATTTACCTCACAGATTACCAGATCCAGATGATGAACCATATGACAGGTACAGTTTGCTTTTTGTGAATTAAAGGAAACAAAAACTACTTTTTGTAGATTAAGAACAGCAAAAACTATTTGAAAGTGCATTAAAGTGTTCAATTTACTCTTCCTTTTTCATAGACTAATTGTTAATCATGTAACAAAGCCAAAACCAATTGAGTATGTAATACACTTTGCACAATGTGAGAAAATTATTCATTGGATTGAAATGTTTCAGTGTGTTCATATCTGAATTTCTGATAAGCAGGATGATAAGAGGCTTACGTTTCTCAGAGGCCCTGGCTCCACAATGCCTCAATTGAGGAAAACATTTTGTTCAACACGGCCCCCAACCTGAGAAGGTACTGCTGTTTAATCCTCAGAAAGCGCAGAGGCTGTCAGCCTTTGTGTAGTTGTTCTCTTCTTGGTTAGTCACAGTCACTGCACACTTGGCTTTGCTGAAGCAGTCACACCACTGCACAAACACAGTGCCTCATTCTGAAGGCCACACTGGTAAAGGCAAAGGAAAAAATTAAACCAAGTTCTCTCCCTTTTTGTCAAGCTCTCCTGACCCTTTCTAATTGCCATTTTTCATGAAGCTGCGAGGGAGATGATGGTGGGTCTGTTTCATGCAGCCCCAGATATATTATGTAAGAGCAGTTGGATTGGCCGTGATGCAGAGTGCCCGAGAATCCCTCCACCAGCAGGAAGACCCTTTGTATGTCCTTTGTGACGTTTGGCTCCTTAACCGACCCACATGGCCAGCTAAAGCATAGCATTAAGAAGGGCCAAGGCCCGCTAGAGTGAAGAGCCACTCTTATATGATGGCCCTTAAAAAAAATAATAAATGCAGAGCCATCAACCTCCTTGGAGGAGTGGAGATGTAGCCTTGATGTAGAGCAATATGTATTATCTACAGATGAAACAAAAGTTTTTTTAATAGCTTGCATTTGCGAGTGACTGGACAGGTCACCGTTGTTTGACAAGGGTTAGTTCACTGACAGCAGGTTTGCTTGGATAATTCTCCTGGTAAATAGTTATGATGCATCTGGGTAAAAGATATCATTCCTATATGACTTCTCCATCTCCTGTATGTGTTTTCAGATATAAAGATGTGATTGAAGCATGCCAGCTACAGCCTGATATTGACATACTTCTCCAAGGAGACCGAACTGTGGTTGGAGAGAGGGTGGGCCTGTTTACACAAGATTAAGAGGATATATGTGTGTTCTCACACTTCTCTTATAGTGTCTCTCTCCCGCTCCAACAGGGTATTATTCTGTCTGGGGGTCAGCGGCAACGAATTAGTATAGCCAGAGCCCTCTATCAGAAAACTGAAGTTGTGTTCCTGGTGAGTTCAGCAGTAGACTACTGGCTTTGCTTTTGCATGTTTATTAATAGCCAACTGTACTACATCAGCAAAGGTCTATGACTTGAAGAGCGGTGCTTATGGGCTGTATTGTCAAGCACCCTGACCTAGAGGGCTTCCTCCAGGACATCTTATGTTGTCCTCAAGGTCGGATTAGAGCTGTTGAATTTTAAACAGGCACAACCCATGCCACCATATAGGAACAGATAAACTCACTTCTATAACTCACCTGTAGGACGACCCGTTCTCAGCCCTGGACATCCACCTGAGCAACTATCTGATGAAGGAGGGCATTCTGAAGCACCTCAGGCAGGAAAGGAGGACTGTGGTGCTGGTGACCAAAAAATTGCAGTATTTACCACACGCTGACTGGGTGAGGCTAGAATGCCCATTAAACACACAAAGCAATGTTGTCTGGGTCTCAAAGTTACACTGTGATTCTATTGTATGTTCTCCTAAAATCCCCCAGATCATAGCCATGAAAGACGGTACAGTGCAGACCCAGGGCACCTTAAAGGACATCCAGTGTGCAGAGCCTGAACTATTCAACCACTGGAAGACACTGATGAACAGACAAAACAAGGTTACTGGTACTAAATAGCACCTTAAATACACTGGACAAACAGTTTGAGTCTAAAAAGAACACCTCAGTTTACCATATATCTTAATGCCTGGATACAGCAAGCCATGATTACTATGGCTCATGACTCCACAACTGGTTTTGAGAGTCATCTCACTGGAATATCATGCCTTAAAATGATTTCAAGACAGGATAATCTTAAAGAAGTTTGTGTTTAGCGTGACATTTCTGCTAATACACAAAGCATTCTGTTCATCTTTGTACTGGCAGATATATCTTTCTAAACTGGATTTGGGTAAACTAGATTCTGGAGGAAGATTTTCCACACTGGTTGCAATATGATACTGATACAGGTTTTGAAAATACCCTGTTGAACTAAGGAGGAAGAGTTTCAGGAAGACACTGATATCTTCAACAGACACCCTTGACACAGAAGATGAAGATGAAGATAAAACTTCAGTCCCTGCAAGTCAGAGGGGATCTGATCGCTCTCTCGCCAATAAAGAGAGATGAGTGCCTAGAAGCAGAAGGAGTAGTAATACCTGGTTTTAAATGCTGCCAAAATAACACATCAACTTAGCTGAATTATGAGTCCTAAGAGCCTAAATGACTTGAAATGAACTTTAGCAAACGCTAAAGAATTTCAGGATTTTGTGTACTGTGCAAATATAACCAATTTTACCTAAAATATCCCTAAACAAACATGTATGTGAGTTCAATCCATAAATGCTTGCCTGTTTAGTACTGTACCAGAGGAGTGATGAATGCCATAGGCTGTATTCTTTCCTGTTTTAGCACCTTTTGACTTGTGCTGTGTGTGTATGTGTATGTGTGTTTTTATAACTGCACTCTGATCCATGTCTGTTCTCTTAATCCATAGTGGCTTCCTCTGTGCGGGCTTGTGGAATATCAACAGCCTCTCATGTTACTGTATTGGGCTTTAAAGGTCTGGTTTGAATGGCATGCTTTTCTACATTTTTAACAGAATGAATTCTGTCTAGAAAAAAAACAACAACTAAAAAAGCACATCTTCTTCCTGTTATTTTATTTTTAGTATGGTTCAGCTGTGTTTATCACAAACAGCTGTAAGAGGCACAGACTTTGTTTTGGTGCGCAAATCTGCTGTTAATAATTACCGAAAAAAACAGCAAATATGTATGCATTATTAATTTCATATGAGGCAAAGGCTACCACTAGTAGCCTGGTAATTACGATTTCTTTTTAATTTGGTGACTCTTTGATGCAAAAATATTTAATTTGATCTGCAGACAAGCGCAAAAAGAAAGAGATAACTATAGCCCATGTAAGAGATCGCCACAGCTGAGGATGGCAGATTGTACATGTCTGTCAAAAACTAGTTTGTTTTGTCTGTTTATGTAAAAGCTGTCAAGAACTACAGATGATGTATTGAGTTCTTGAAGGGTTGCTCCATTTCGTAGGGAAAACTTTCAACTACTACCCCATTTAATTCAGTTCCAAGGGACAAGGGGATGCTAAAAGACAAGCGGTAAGGGGTAAAAATAAGATACGGGAGTGGGCCTTAGTCCATCAGCAAAAAGCTTTTTCAAAATGGTTCAAAATCCTTCATAGTCAATGATGCTTTATTAATCAAACCTGTGAGAAGTTTTCAAATTCACCATGCTTTCGGTCCTGTCACCCCTTCGAAATCTATACCCGAACCAAACCCCACATGCACCTTGTTAACCAGGTGTGGGGTGACATCCACCTCACCATGGCGCCCATCCTACAGACAGCTCCACAAGCACAGATGAGGAGAGTCTGGCGACCGTGCTACAGCGGAGGGCCTCCATCCTGTGGAGCATGCTGGAAACGTACCTGCGGGCAGCTGGCCTTGTGCTGTTGCCCCTGCTCCTATCCTTGCAGTTCGCCAAACACTCGCTCATGCTGGCCATAGACTTCTGGCTCGCCCACTGGACCTCTTGGACCATCGGCGCACACACTGCACGATCTTTCTCTTGACCAGGAGTATACGTTCTGTCTTCTTCCATACCTGGGGGTCTTTTGTATGCTGTGCTGTCTGGGCATAGTGCTGTGGGGGTCTTTTGTATGCTGTGCTGTCTGGGCATAGTGCTGTGTCTTGTCACCTTTCTGCTGGTGGAGTGGACAGAGCACCGGGCAGCCAAGGAGCTGCACAGCAGTCTACTCCGCATCATCGTCCTCGCCCCTATGAGGTGTGTGTTTAAATTGGGCTGCCCCTCCCACTAGTCTGACCTTCTGTCCTCTTTCGGTCAATGTCTTTTTGTCTGAGTACATTTAGTTTCATTTTTTGTTTAAACTGGAGTACAACAAAAAGTGATTTGTAGCACTTTTGGGAATATTTACTATTCTTACATTTTTTGCAGGTTGTTTGATACAACTCCACTCTGCAGTATTCTTAACCGATTCTCTGCTGACACAAACACTGTGGATCAGGTAATTAGAATCAACTATACCCTCATGTAAAACTTTGCTTGACTGCTTCAATTGAGCACAATCTAATGTAAATTGAATCCATATAACATTTGTCAAGAAACAGTGCGGGATGAGTTGACATTTGTATCACCATCTGGATTTTGTTCTTTATCACTGTTACCCTTGTCTTAGCCATTGGGGTGAGAGGGGTGCTTGGAGCGCAATAAAACATGTTTCCCTATTAATTTTTGGGACAATGTTTTGAAAAGCCAGAATAAGTGATGTAATCTTGCATTCCCAGCACATCCCAGTCACTGTGGAGTGTTTCAGTCGCTCCAATCTGCTATGTTTGTCCATGGTGGCCATCATCTCTTATGTTACACCAGTCTTCCTCGTTGCCCTTCTGCCATTGGCCATCACATGCTACTTCATTCAAAAGTACTTCCGTATGGCATCCCGGTGGGTGTCCAGACAATCAAAACTATATTCAATGTTCCATGGAAATGTCAGCTTATAATATAAGATGTTTAAATGATATATTATTGACATATGATAGTTGCATTATCAATATTCACATTTAGTAGATGGTAATCAAAGTGTGTGTGAGTGTGTGTGTGTGTGTGTGTGTGTGTGTGTGTGTGTGTGTGTGTGTGTGTGTGTGTGTGTGTGTAGGGACCTCCAGCAGCTAGAGAACACCATCCAGATTCCCCTCCTCTCCCACTACACTGAGACCATAGAGGGCCTCTCCACCATCCGAGCCTTTAGGTACAACACAGACAAACTTACAGGCCAAGAAGAACAGCAATGCTATCATTCTGTATTATGTGTTGTATATTTTCTTATCTGGCAGCCATATACTTGGTCCATATACTTTGGTTGCAGACATGAACAAAGATTTAAGAAGAAACTTCTAGACTATGCAGACGCCAGTAACATCACCTCCCTCTTTCTTACAGCAGCCAATCGTTGGCTTGAAGTTCGTATGGTAAAATAAAATACGGAAAATTTGTTTCTGAGACTACTGTTGCATGACTGCTTGTCAGATCCCCTTTCCTATATAGAAGACCTGAACCATTATATAATGATATTCAAAATTGTAGTGAAGTACACAATTTCTAAGATAGATCTGAAACTGGAGGGTACCATTTCCAGTTTAGTCATTCAATTAGCTAAATGTACCTGGACTAAGACCAGACTTACCAGTCATATTACCTTTATTCAAAGATATTTGAGACATCATTCCAGAGTTGTTTCAACTCAAAATTAATTCCAACAAAAATAAGCACTACGACAGGTCAGTGCTATCTACTCTCTTTAAATACAGAAGGAAAATTACGAGACAAACAATTCTGTACTATACGTAAAGAATCAAAAGAACTCAAATTTGTACATACAAATGCTTACTTTAAATGAATGTCCATTACAGACATTCTGGCATTCAATACATGTTCATTTTAAAATAGCCAGGACCCTCTATACACACACACACACACTAACACAATGACTAATGGAAACCTTGACTTATCTAAATACATCTCATCCAACACTTCTGGACACCTCCAGGAAATCTGGAGCAGTAGATGTAACATTGTGACCCACTATGAGCTGGATTCCTGAGCTGTATACAGGGGACCTGGGTAAAAGTGAGAGCCACCAGCAGGGGCAAGGACCCCACTGCTAGAGATGCTAAAGGGCTTGATAAACTAATACAAAAATAAAAACTGCTCAAAAAGGATTTTCCAACCAAGGAAGTAATGCATCAACTCAGTGCTGTAGAGAAGAGAGCAAAAAAGACCTCATCAAGAGGACCCAATAGACAAGCCTTGAAGTCCCCACCTGGATTACCAGCTTTGTCTTTCACCAGAGCGCATGTAAGATGCTCTTAAGTAGGCTGGATGACTGGTGCATCTGATTGCCTCTAAAGTGTTTCTATGCCTCCCTCTGGTGGCCAAAGATGGCCTAGCCCCAGAGCTAGCCTATTGCACTAGGTTTTTGTTTGTTTTTTATATCTGCAAAAGAGAAATTAGTATCATAAATATCAACAAACCTACTAAAAAACCTAATCTACCAAATGAAGAATATTATAATATATATCAGCCAGCTGATATGGGTGGAGCTGTTGTCATTTGGAGGAAGGACATTTACAAGAGGAAAGCAATCACGCAGATTTCTGATTTTTATAGGCTGTTTTATAGGCAGAATAGTTCTGACATCACTCCACAGTTATAGTCTTCCACTGAGTCCACTATTAAACATGCTATTTCAACAGGACACCTTCCTGATTCCTCATGGCGTCTTATTGTAGATAAATACTGTAGCCATTTATATCTAACTCCCTCAATTTCATAAGAAAACAATATTGGTCATCCTATTGTATCTTCTTGTTCCTTTCCAACATGCATTATTTACCCATTTCTGAATAACATTTTTCAACCAATTGTTCTTACCTACATATGTTAAAGACCAACCGGTACCTGCCAACTCCTTGGTTTTTTTTCGGTGGGCATTAAAAGTTTATACATGGTCAACCCTAATGAAGATGAAAATGAGGATGAAAGCTTTACAGCATTTTCATGATGCAAGACCTAAGAAGAACACTCCCATGGGTAATCTGACCTTCAGAACTTATGTTAATGAAACTGCTTCACCCTTGACTCCAAGAATTATTCACAAATAAGAGGAGTTAATATTGCTATTAAAATTGGACAATCCTATGCAAACCTCATTGTTGGATTTGTTGAGAAACAATTTTGAACAAACACTGAACATGTACCCTGAGTATTTCTGAGATACCTTGCTGACATTTCTGCTACATGAACATTTAAAGAGCTCCAAATGTTTATTTCTATTTATTTTCTGGTTTAATTAGCACCATATGTTACAAACCTACACATTACAAGACTTGCAAGAACTCTGTGCCTTACTCACAGCTACTAAAGCATACATACATTTGCAGTGAGAATAAAGACTTCCTCCAGAAATGTATGGATTAATAGTGTGGGTTTCCTAAGGATGCCATAGGTGGTGCCTTTGCTCATATTGGACCTCTTTAGAAAGTGGACACTCTGACCTATAAACAATCTACAGTTCTAATTCCTTTGGTTCTCATTTATCATCCTACAAGTGAAACAGTAGCTAATATGTTGACTCCAGGATGATGCAGATATTGCACCTTTTTAAAGACCAAATACATGCTCATCAAGAGGGAGATAAATGGTTGTTAACTGTGGTACTGTAGCCTGCAATCATGCTAGATGTGCTACGTATACATTTATTAAGACAGCCACTAAAATAACTAGCATGAAATGCATTCTTCCTCATGCATTAGTCATTTTAAAACTAATAAACACTGTCAGTTGTTGCTATGGCATCAATGATGTTAGGAAACTGAAAAAGGAAGAACTTGTATACACTTTTGGAACTTTAGAACCCCATGAAGTGAATGTTATGACTTAAATATCTATTTTTTCATGTATAAACTGGCACCTCTTGCTACTCAGAAGCACCTTTCTTGTACAGCCAATCTCTGTTGGATCTCTGCTGGAAATGTTCAGTTTCTCTGGAGTGTTTGTGTAGTTTACTGCAATTTTACCTTTGTCATCTTTATGCTTTTAGATCTTTTTATGACTTTGCCATAGCAGTATGATTGGATCTTTAAATTTAAGTTAAATTATGGCATTAAATACACAAGAATGCCTTTAGGAGACAATATAGAGGTGTTATTAAATTCCATATTTTTATAGTAGAACAAAAAATGTCACTTTTTATGGTAGCACAATATTAATAGCTTCATCTCTGGGTCTGCAGGAGTACTTTTGGACATTTGTTGTCCTGATAGCAGCTGTAGCTTCCATCACCAGAGCTCTATACAGCGAGCTCTCAGCAGGATTAGTGGGCCTGGTCCTAACATATGCCCTCATGGTAAAGCCAACTTAACGATCACACATGCACACTCGTTATGCAGATTGGTCTGCTAACCCTTCCCTTGCGAATTGTAGAACTGCCCGTTAGTTCTGTGTTTCACTGAGTGTTTGACTTTCACTCACACATTGTGCGTGCACAGGTGTCAAACTACCTGAACTTGATGGTACGTAACCTAGCAGACATGGAGGTGCAGCTGATCTGTGTGACGAGAATAAGCAGCCTACTGCACACACAGCCAGAGAGCTACAGCGGAGAACTGAGTGAGTCACTGGAAACAAGGCTTACATGTGTATTATACAAAGCAATTTACATGTACACTGTACATGGTTTTAAACCTAAATCCAAACAAAGTGTATTCAGCAAAGTGGATGCAAGTAAACTTAACTTCCTACTTATTTAAAAAATATATAAATAAAAAGATTTTTATTTATGTTGTGTTCTGATGTTCTGTTGTAGCTCCTGCTCGGCTTCCACCAGGCTGGCCCTAACGCGGTGAGATCCAGATCGAGAACCTGAGTGTGCGTTACGACATCAGCCTGAAACCTGAGCTAAAACACATCAATGCCCACATCAAGCCTGGACAAAAGGCAATGCAGACCAAGTGGCCTCATGCATTGCATTGCTTGCTTTGCTACACAGAAAGTTGTTCGATCATTAACATGCTTTATTTTTTTTGGCAGGTCGGCTTGTGCGGAAGAACAGGAATTGGAAAGTCCTCCTTCTCCTTGGCCCTTTTCCGAACGGTGGACACATTTGAAGGTACAAAGCTTCTTTTCTGCTTTGGAGCTTTATCGTAGTTGTCCTTCACATCCTTGGCTGGTCACCATCGTGAGTTCATATCCTGATATTTCCTCCACTTAGGGTGAATCATTATTGACGGCATTGACATTGCTAAACTACCCCTTCAGACGTTGCGTTCCAAGTTTTCCATAATTTTACAAGACCCCATTTTGTTCAGTGGGACTTTTCGGTATGTTTGTCAAGTTCAGTTCTGCATTGTTTGTCTTGCATTGTATGTCCGTGGTTTTGAGAGGAATGGCTTTTGCCTTTCACCTCATGCCTTGCAAAGGCTACAGCCAAGCCACAGCACAGAGGGTACCACAGTGTCAGTGGGTGACAGCGGGCCACACAGGCTGCATTAGTAAAGGCACCGTGTCTGATTTACTCAGCTTTAATCTGGATCCAGAGAGAAAGGCCACTGACCACATGCTGTGGGAAGCTCTGGACATTGCTCAGCTCACGGCCATGGTCAAAGCTCTGCCTGAGGGGCTAGGTAAGAGACTCAGCTCTTTGAAAAATGAAAAGATCGTTGGCATGGCAATCTGTTTTGGCCCTCCTGTGTAACTCCTATGTAATTCTGGCAATGGATAGGATGGAAGATAGAATAATTTACACAGCTAGCTTGGATATGTAGGTGGAATTTGAAGACTGCACTGGGGTTTATTTATTGATCTTTTTTTTAAACTGGATCCCTCTGTCCCCTTCTGCAGATGCCATGGTGACAGAGGGAGGCAAAAACTTCAGTCACGGCCAACGGCAGCTGTTCTGCCTGGCCCGAGCATTTGTGAGGAAGAGCAGCATCCTCATCATGGATGAAGCCACCGCTTCCGTCGACATGGCGACCGTGAGAACAGCAATAAGTCACAATGCTCAGGTTCAAAGAAATGCTCTCACACTCACTTAGTCCCTGCTCCTCGTGTGACCTTGCACGCTTCCACAGCAGGGTCAAGCACATTAATATGTTTACTGACCCACACAAATCTCTCAGCTTATCTGCGATGTCACATGGTCATCCCCTGCAGCAATTTCATGGCTCTGAAATGAAAAGCCCATTATTTATTTCATAGTATTATCCTCTTGGCTTTTTATACAAGCAGAAGGATTCTGTACTCCATCTCAACTGTTAGTGAACCCACAGACATCACACCTGTTGAGTATCATCGTCCTCTGCAATATGAGAAAAACAAATTTCTTATACACAGTAATTGTCTTAGTCTGTGCCTTAATGCAAATCTTATATGTATGCTTACACATTATATGTATATAGTGTAATATGGTGCTTTCTTTAGAACCCTTTGATTCGTCTTTGTGGGTTTCTCTCTTGCAGCACCGCGTACACACAACCTTGCACTCGGACATAATCATTGTGATGAAGCATGGTGCCATTGTGGAGCGTGCCAGACCAGACGTGCTGCTCAAGCAGGAGGACAGTGTGCTTTCTTCATTCGTCCGAGTGGACAAGTGAGCAGTATTGGCTGGAGTACGAATGTGGTGGGATTTGTATGATCTGTACATTGTAAAAAAAATTGTTAAAAGGCTATTTACTAAATACATGACAGATACAACCATTTATAATTAGTAATAAAATGTAATAGAAACCTAAAAGGTTTGAAACAGTTCTTGTTCATGTTGTACTTAATAAAATCTCATAATTTTGGAGTTAAGAAGATAATATGGAAGAAGTTTAAGATGATGGTACATTAAAATGAACATGGAGCAAAATACAGCTAACTTTCTGTAGTCCTCAAGCTTAAAACACTGATATCATTAATTCATTGAAAATTTACTCTCAAAAATAATGACAACAGCCCAAAACTTTGTAACCTTTTAAATATTTTATTAGGTTATAATTTGCAGAGCTTAAAATATTAAATCGCTTTTAACTTAAGTATTATTAAAATACATAAAAATGAAAGCCAGGAACTGATGAGCCCTGAAAAATGCCAAAACTAAACTGAATAAAAAATGATAAATAAATTAAAATGAAAAACATCCAACCCTCTAAGAAGAGAACCCTCAGTGTAAGAGAACTCTCTGAACAGTGATGAAGGGAGGACATTAAAATATCATTCTCTCTTTTGTATTTACTTACGCTTTATTTTCTTTCTCTCTCTCTCTCTCACTCACTCTGGGTAATAGACAAACAGTTAAATACATAAAGACTAGATTTACATTCTTTTCCACTTTTCTATTCAGAAAATGTCCTTGTAAGGCGAGCTGAGCAATACGTTCATTTTGCCATGATCACGTGTTGTCCCCCACGAACCCAACCCAGTCGTTTCCTCAGCCTCATTTTTGCATTCAATGTTTTTGCTAAACCTGGGAGGGACATTGTAATGGACCTTAATGGGACTTGCTAGGGGGCCTGTAGGAAGCTGGACTTTTCTGCCCATGAGCACGGCATTAAAACATAGCAGACAAAAGCAATGTCTTTGTCATTGTGCTGCATGAGATGGGAGAGCACCATGAAGCACAGCCTTCTGGCCATTATGGCTCCCTGGATCGAGCCAACATGGCTGCCTGCAGTAGGATCCAGTGAAGGAGAAGGTCTTTGCTGACCACATGACCATTGAGGAGGGATTAAGGTGACCTTACATGGTAATGCCATGGGAAAGCAAAAAAAAAAGGTGCAGCTGTTTTGTCAGATAAAGAGATAATGGATAATAGAGAAATGGGGCAGAGAGTCTGTCTGAGAGGATTAGGTATGAACAAGCATCATGGACAGATACCTCAGGAGCTGGGGAAAGCTTGTAGGTCTGAAACACTAAAGTTCCCAAATAATAAAAAAGAAAGAAAAAAAAAACAAAAACAAAAAACATTATTTTATTAAGGACACCCTACAGACAAAAGGGTCAACAATTCAGCCTCATTAAATCAAGTAAACCATGAAACAGTTCTGCTGCCAGCTTCCTTATGTTCAGTTACTCTAACAGAATAAAACGTTGACGGGAGCTACACTGAGAAGACAAGGGGAGAGACAAAATAAACCAACAAGTGTCCCACAGCTACAATCCAAACTCATAAGTGCAAATGAAAGGAAACAAACTGAAACAAAAGGGAGGAAAGTATGACTCGTTCCCAATTAAAGGGCTAGCCTCACAGACAGGCTGCCTCAGGGAAAATTCAGCAATGTGCTACCCCCTGTAGGCCTGGCTGACCACTCCTGAATGGGTCCTAAAAGAGAACAATATTCCGGGAGTCGGAAGGGCTGGGAGCCCCGGCACGGGCGCCATGGCCGTAGTCCTTCTCTCCTCCCTGGGGGCGGTATGCAGAGGGGAGACCCTCGGCTTGGCAGGGACAGGGGGGAGGTGGGATTGGGCCTCATCTTTCAGTGACGTGGTTCTGTGGAGCAGGGGGCAGGGGTGTACAGAGCACCTCTGTCAGGTCATCCATTATGGCAATCTCCTTAGGGTCCATCAGATTGAATTCCCTTATAAAAACAATGAAATGTGTGTAAAGCGTGTTCAAGTGTCCATGCAGGTCCATGGCCACGGTCTCCTTGAAGTGCGCCCAGTAGATGTGAGCCAGCACATGGAACAGGTATCTACAGATCTTCTTCACCAGCGAGTCGAAGGCATTGGGGAACTCTTTCCCTGCAGAGAATGAGGGAAAGCACACATCAAAGGCGAGGGCTTGGATTAGTCCTCAATTCTAAATGATCTCCCTTGCATAAAATACAAAAACATTAAGTTACAATTTTATAGTCATTATCTCAGCCTGCAAATTGAAGAGACTTTTCTTTCAATTCATTAATTGATGAAAACAGTCAGGAGTTACACAGAAACATGTGGATCTGCAACACTCATGTTTTATGCCATTTCAGAGAGTAGCATGGAATATATTCCCATAAACCTGGATCTAGGTATGCTAGGTATCCTAGGTATCCTAGGTATGCAACACATAGCAACACATGCCAACACTAGATGGCAGTAGAGGCCCATACATACCATACTTGGTGGGAAAGTTGTCTTCATCAGTGACAAGTTTTTGTACTGAACTCATGACAAAGTCCACATACTGTGGTGCTGTGCATTTAGTCTTCTTTCCCTTCTCATCATACCAGTAGTATGTCCTAAAAAACAAAAAGAGAGGGCGTGATTTGTATCGCAGGGATCAATGCTTACCAATGCAAACAGTACTGTCACAATACCATCCACTGCTCATCACCTCATATAACTGGACACCAGGATGAACTGATAACAATGCAGGCCTTAATCACCCCAAGCAAATGCTGGTGGATCATTCATCAAACGCATAGCTCTCTATCTGCTTACTAGGAGGAGCAGGTATATCGACAAGCTGTCTGGTTGGCTGGCCAGGGCCCTGGCCCTACCCTCAGCCTTGGTCCTCCTGGCAGGTGAACTAAGCAAGTGTGAAAGCACCGGCAGCAGCTGCCAGGGCTTGGGCCGGGGCCTGTCACAGAGCACAGCTGTGCTCTCTACCCACCTGGCTTCACTCATAACGAAACCCAGAGAGCAAGCCACGTTGAGCCAAGCCCAGGGGGTGGTTTAACCCTGAGTTGGTGCTTCTGCATATTTCTGTTCTCATTATTTTTTTCCTTTCTCTAATCTTAATCTTGGCTACTGATATACTTTTTGTTTTTGTATGTCAATTACATTTTGTTTATTATGAATAAGTGAGAATAAATGTGGATTGGAGGTTTGCTATGGACTTGAAAAATACTTTAGGTTTCAAAAACCTAGACAAAATCTAGGAATGCAATTTGACCTGTCTAGACTGAAAAACTTTAGTCTAAAAACCTTTGACTCACACGCACATGCGAAAACATGCCTTTTGTATTCAGCACAATTTAATCTCCCATGTATCTTCTTTATCAGCGAAGGTCAAAACACAAGACCTCCTACACAAAGCATGCTGGTGGGCTTGACCGCTGCCCTGGGTCATGACCCCGAAGAGTCACCTGTCCCGGGTCTGTTGAGTTGCCTTTGTGGCATCTCTGCCTGCAGCTGCAGGATGAATAAAGGATGATAGCCTGGGTTTGAATAATGCAGGACGACACGACGACAGAGGCACTCACGTATTGCAGGCGGACATGACAGGACACGTGTCTCCTGTGCAGAATTCGGAAACCGTGCTGTACTGGAGGTTGATGAGATTGAAGAACGTGGTGGCTGCAGGGATAAAGAGGCATTAAAAAAAAGAGTTAAATCAAAATCTAACTGGGTGCTAGTATTTTGTCAGCTCTTAGGAGCATGGCGTGTGCAGAGAGTAACCCTGCCCTGTTCTGGAAGCAGCTGTTGCCATGCTGTTTGTGCACAGAGAGGGCTAGGGTGGCCAGCGCACACAGCACACACAGTCTGGCCTTGTTGCGCTGAGGCTGGGGAGCTGCTGTCATGCCCTCTGCAGGGGCCAGCAGGACTGAACACACAGCAGCCATACACCCAGCCTCCTCTCCAACCTGACCGCCAACCACCCCCACCAACAAACGCCCCCAGCACCATCCGCAAGCCCTGCTCACAATGAGAGTCTATAGCTTCAAGCACTTTGCATCAAGAAAGAGAGAGAAAAGTCAGAATTTAGCAGTGTGCAATTATATATGATTTGTAATTATAGTAGAAGCTGCCATCATGTTAGATGTACAGAATGGTATGTTACAGAATACAGCTTAGTACAGAGTATTCAAATGCTTATAAACTTCCGTTAATAAATAGCCAGTCCTATGCAGAAATAAACATTTTAATTAAATGTTAATGTATAACTAGTATGATTAAATGTGTTAGTGGAACATTAAAATAAATAAATAAATAAAACATTTAAAAGGTTATTAAAATAATCACCAGTTTGAAAACTGGCAAAAACCGCTGTGAACCCAGTTACATTTAGGGAGCATGCAGTAATGGCTCTTAACCATAATAGGCTTTGATATAGAGGCATGTTAAAAAGTGTTTGCATAGCCGTTGATTTCATCTTGCAAAAACACTCTGGTCCCGAAAATAAGGCCATGTTTTTTGTCTCTCTATGCCTTCTATTCAGAAAGCGCCAACTAAAGATAAAAATCAAGGGAAATGCAAACAATGGTGTATAATCTTGGGAATTGAGGAATGTTAATTGAAGTTCAACCTTTCATTCAGTTATGTAACTGTGAAATAATGTACTGCTTCTTTTCCTCTGATGTACAGTTGTCCAACAACAGAGGGGAGATGTAAAATATTACCCAGTGTTAGGCATAGCAAGACCATGGAGCTTTCCAATGGCGTGATACCTGAGAAGACGTCTTTTAACTGAGCCCGTTAAGGAATATTCAAAGGTTTTATTTTCAGTTGTGAAATCTCGTCTAAGCTAGGAAAGGTGAACAAGGCCTTTTGGGACACATACTGTTGCTGGCGAGCCATTCGTTCAGGTCGATCTCCGGCGGCAGCACCACCAGCTCCTTGAGGTCAAAGTCGACGACCCTCACTTTGGTGTAGTCTGGCTCCAGGTAGGGCTTCTTCTCCTCCACTGGTGGCTTCTTTCCGTTCGGCTTCGTCTTTGACTTCCTGTGAAGGGAGCGAGAGGAGTGCATGGGTCAGTGGTGCCCTAGCTGCATGTTCCATTAGCCTCCCCCTCCACTTTTTTTTTCGATCTCTTATAATGCCTGGGATTCGACTTTGCATGTTTAATGCCGCCATTTCGCTTCTGCTCGAATGCACACTTAACCTTGGCCTGCAATTACGCGATGAGGCCCCAGACACGCAGACTTTTCCTGCCTGGGCTATTTTTAGTGCGTGAGGGTTATGTTACCAGTAGCCCCCGCTCATGCTCCCCTTTCCAGCCCCTTTTACTTGCCACCACACCCAGTGTAAAACATCAAATGGGCCCCTGTGCGTCACAATGCAATCGGCCAAAGACAAACTGGATCCAGCGGTGGGGGGGGCGGGGGTGGGGGGGAGAATATTTGCATTCACCATTTTTCTCATTATCTCATTTGATTTGACATTCATGTATGTGCTATTCGGCTGAGCAAGAGACGAATAAATACACAACTATTTAGGTACAACAGAATGTAAAAAGGGACAGAATTTCTAGCTACAGTGGCACTACAAAGGCCAGTGTGGCAACAATGAGCAGCAGGGGGTGGCTTCCAAGATGTTAGAACACAAGGCTGGGTGCTTTGTGGGTATGGCTGCAAGGCCTGTATCAATACAGCTCACATCTCAAGACAGTATTATAAATATAATATATAAAACAGTAACAGTAATATAAAACAGACTGGTTCATATGTAGAAGCCCAAAATGTTAAGGAATTGAGAAGTTCCTTCCTTCTCTTATGTATGCAGATCATGAAATTTGTATGTATGTGTACTTCTTCCTCCTGAAATCCTCAATAAATATGTTAAATGTTCACAGGCATTTTAATTCTAAATTGTTGCTTTGATGCAATTACATTTCCTTAGTTTTATTTCTGCGTGCAGTTACCATCATCCTATTACTGTGGTTAACTGTGATGAAGCAGGTGAGTATACCAATAAAAGGATCGCTGGAAAGGGAAACTTGAGAAGCATTTGTGCTCGACATGCTATAATTTCTGCATCTGTCCCAAGTGCTTGTGGGGTCTTCTCTACCTTCGCTAATCCTTTGCAACGAAGAGTTCTTCTCCAAGTCAATGACTCTTTTCACTAAGAAGAGAAATCTTGTTTTGCCCTCAAGCTGTTGGCATCTTCCTTTCTCTTTTTTTTGGCTCTTGCCAAGCATACCAATAACACAGCTCAACTGTATAAAACTGTGTGTGTGTGTATGTGTGTGTGTGTGTTTGCAGGCAACCCAGCCCTGCTCTGGAAGCAGCTGTTGCCATGTTGTTTGTGCGCAAAGGGGCCCGGGGTGGTCGGCTCTCAGCGCACACAGCCTGGCCTTGTTGTGCTGAGGCTAGGAAGGCTGCCGTCTCGCCCTCTACCAGGGGCCAGCAGGGCTGAACACACAGCAGCCCTACACCCAGCCTCCTCTCCACCCTGACCGCCAACCACCCCCACCAACCAGCGCTCCCAGCACCATCCGCAAGCCCTGCTCACACCAACAGACTCCACTTTTTGGTTAGCTTCTGTCTCTGCACAGTACAGTTTTAGTCTGTGACTGTAATGGAATTTAACATCTTGTTGTGCTAGTCCCACATCACTTAACTGATTGCATCAAATTGGGGGTGAGCAGCAAAATTTGGTTTAGAGGACTCACTCATTCTTGGTTACCTCTGGCTCAGAGAATGAAGCTGTGTGAGGACAACAGTGAGTAAGCTGTATTTGATTTCCAGCATGGGACGTTTGTCTTCACAGGCCTGCTTCTGGGCCGCCACGAACATTCTCTATTCCAGCACAAAGCTCCGCCCCCACCAGTGGTTTCTGGCTTGTTTCTCTCCCTTGTCTGCCCATTTAGAAAAACGGCTCCCGATTCCTGGAAAGCCATGGTGCTGCAGCCAAGAGGAGGCCACTGATCGCTTGCCTTAAAGAGGTAGCTCATGGCCTAATGGTGCAGTTTTACGGGTTGAGCACTGTCTCTTTCCACAATGTAAAATAAGAACCAGAAGTCCACAGGACTCAAGCAGAGTTGTAGAGGCAAGCTTTTAAAATCTATACAAATGCAAAATAGAAGAAAAAGTTGCATGTGAGTCTGTAAGGGAATGTTCACTTTAAAGAAAACAATCTGTACTTGAAATTCTTACGGCAGGTGGCAGCTGGGGCAGGGGAGAGGGGCAGCTTGTAGAAGAGGGAAGGGAAGAACGCCATCCAGTGCCAAGCACAGGACAAAAGACGTATATTGTAAAGAACAGAATCTCTTCAGCTTAGAGACAAACAGTACTGCACAACCTGATCCAAAAACATTGGACAACTGGAAGCCTGTTGCACAAACCCCAAAAATTACAGATGCTGAGACAGAGGATTCCTTCCCCCATCTGTTCAATCAATCCTGCACCACTGCAGGTCTGTTGGTACTATTACTATTTCTACACCCAATTACTCTGAGTATTATTACTACTACCTCAATACTATTATTACTACACACCATTACTATGGCTACTATTATTACTACACTTGCATTACCATTATTGTTATTACTACACTCCCATTACTATTACTGTTATTACTACAACCCCATCACTATTACAGTATTATAGCTTTTAAATATGGTTAACACCTTCCCTCAAAAAAACACTACACAAATAACTGGATTTTGCTTTTGGAAAATCTCTTAAATGGACATCATGCACTTGAACAGTGAAAGATCAGTCAGCAATCAGTTCATTATCAACAACAACTATTAAGAAAACTATTCAGGAGTTTATTACCATAGAATAATGCATGCAGCACATGGGATGAGCAGTAACTGAGTAAAGCTCCATATACATGGGCCAAACCTTCCGCTCGCATGGCATGATGGGCCAGACAGCTACAGCACTGGGACTCAATGATGCCTAAATTGGGAGGAATCACTCATTCAAAGTCTTGACATACCTAAAGTCTTCATAACAGACATCTACATAGCTTGGCCATTTCCTGGCATTCGCACACACTTCTGAGCAGAAGTTGCTCACATTCCTCCAAGATGAAGCAGGGCTTTCACAGGCACGTTTGGTCCTGTGTGTTTCCTTTCCGTGCAGACCATCCAATCTGTCTCTCCATTTCCTGTTCTTAACAGGGGAAACTCCAACGCCCAACAAAAAGGGCAAAATGAGAAACCGACAAAGACAAGGCTGTGTTCAGTAACCTGGCTCATATCTGGGCTTTATGGTACCTTCAAAAGGTTTTACATTGGGACCCTGCTGACCTGAGGGTCTCCAAAAGAACCACACTGATGTTGACAGTGGACCAATCGTAAGAATTCCTGCGAAAGGAAAGCCTGGCGTAACATGGTGTGACTCAAGCATGTGTGACGCATGATTTTCCAAACCCAGGAAGCCACCAGTACTGAACTGCAAGACGCTCGAAGACAGAACAGATTTTCAAGTAGAAGTTACATTACAGCTCAAGATTAGGAGCTCTCTGTGTTCATACGGTTTTACTCGTTATGGTCGGTGAACCTAGTAAAGCAGTCCACAAACGGTCTAACCACAGCAGACACTTGAGGCTAACACAGAGATGCACCTGGTGCTCCCGGTGTCAGACCCAGCTCCATTTAAGGCTCGTAGTTGAGTGCATGGGTGGAAGGGCAGCTAACAGGATAAGTCTTGGCACTGGGGGAAGTTTTCTTTTCGTCAGAATAAACTTGGAGTTAGGGCTGGAATGGGAAAGTGAAACACAGCAAAGGTTCAACGTAAACTGCAGCTTCCCTTTCCTTGACATAATGTCCAATGTGATACACAGGGTACATAGGCAGCTCCCTCCCGAGAGCCACCACGAGAGCCAAGGCTTGGTGAAGCTTTTGAGAGAACCAGACTGGCCAGGGGCAGACGAATGAGAAATTGAAAGTAGGTGGTGGGAATGTATAAGCTATTCTGATCTCCATGCAGGTGCAATGAGGCTGAATTTGTACAGGCAGACTGGAGTTGAGAGATGAGCAAGCTGATTATAAAGATAATTCCTCACCCAGGAATGTGAGCAGCTGCTAAAAGTTAAGGAAGAGGATATGTCAAATGTGTTATTTAATCAAAGACCATTTGTTCTGTCAGAGTGATATTTCACTGTCACCTGCAATGTAAGGATAGATAAATCTGTACTTAGCTTAAGCCATTTCGACTGAATGACTACCATTCATTACCCTTAGACTTATATGAATGCTTATGTCAACAACCACTTAGGAAGAATGGATGTGTATTAAATGTTTAATCAAGTTCTTAACCTAAAGTGTTGCCAGGAATTTTAGGTTATAATTTAATCATTATATCTTTTGCAGAATCACAGCCAGTGTATGACTGAACTTGGAGTTCCAACTCCATGTGCTCAAAGCACTTAAAGCATATAAGCATTATGAGCCAGACAAATTCAGAAACATTCCACTGGCTTTGCTGACGCACTTTCTTACTTAAGATGTCAAGAGCAATGACAAAAATGCATTCCTTACTTTATTAATGCATTATAGATCCCCCCAAAAAACAACCACAAATTAAATGTACAAATAGAAATGTTTAACACATTAGGCAAGCAATTACAAACCATTATGATGTGTTTAAGAAAGTTGCTACCTTCCTGAATTATGAAATATACTGACTTATGCATTTAAAAACAATACAAAGGTTTAGTAGAATCAACATTAACTGCTTTCCAGAATGCTAACTATTTCAACAATCCTGAAAAACAAGCATCCTACACACTGACCTTCATGTTTTAAAACAAAAACAAGGAGGATAATTTTAAATATGAGTGAACAAACTAAAAGAATCAAGAAAGAAAGAGGTCAAATTCAGAGTCCAACAAGCCTTGTAACCTGGGGTGTCCACTACAGACTTGATCCCCCAAACTACAAGGAGACAAAGGAAATATTAAATAGAAAAAGAGCTAGCTACCTAGCTAGCAAAAGAGAGAGAGAGACTCCCAAAAAAGAAAAACTTTTTTTTAAATAAAATAAAATGGGGAATGCCTTTAAATAAAAAGTTTAGCCAAAAACAAAGCCAGTTTCTGAGTGTGATTTTTGATGGCTTAACTGTATATATCTCAATTCAACCAACCAATCAGATCCGCTTCAGCTTTAGTCCTAGCACTGAGCTTCATTTAGTAAGGCAGACTCCAGTCTGGCTGCGCCATGACTGGCCTCTAGCACTCTGGGGCCTTGAAACCGCCACTTAAATTCCGATTATAGAAGCACCAAATCAGTCCTTTCTCTGAAAAGCCACAGAGTGTGGGAACAGTTGGGCCTAGAAGAAAGCCAATACTATTATTGTAGATGGCAAAAATGAGAAGGATGACCCAAAAGTTTGAATACATTTAACAAAATGCGTAGGACGTTGCTACAACGCAACATTACAATTTTCTGGAATTATAAAACTCATCATTTTGACCTAACAATTTTGAGCACTGCAGTGCAGATGGTTATTTAGAGTTCAAACTAAATGCTGAGCATAGGGTTGTTTACAATAAGTGTACCTGTAAGTTAACTGTCCTTACAGAACCTCTGTTACATATTTAGGCATAGGTCAATAAATCTCAACATAATTATTTGGCCTTTCAAATGAGTTATGAAAATTAACTGAATAAATTATTGACTAAGAGAATAAGTAAATAAATAAAAGATGTCAAAAGCATAGTACGCATTGTTGTTATCTGACAGAGGCATTGGAAACACATTCCTGCACAATACAGCATATGGCATTTAGTTCTAAAGTGTCATTTGCTACTGATGTTCTGAATGTATTCACATTTGATTGATGAATATTTCTCACTCTGTGAAAGTCATTGCTCCTCTCCATTAAGTTCTGAAACCTGAACGGTACGCTGCCATTGGAGCTGGAGAGGAAGTGGCAGTACTTGCAGTCTTTCAGATCTCCACTGCCCACCCACAGTGTCTGACTCAATGGCATCAGCCTCTTCCACGACTGTGGTCACTGTGTGCCAAACTTTCCCATTTCCCCAGAGCCTGTGTGCTTTGTCTAGTCAAGCCTTCTGTATGCTATACTTGCACCGCACACACTGAAGAACATCATTCACACTCAAAGTGTAGCGATCATGGACTGATTCTGAACTGATCCTGATGAGCAATGCCCATTTCTTTGACTGCTCATATCTGATGCTGGTGCTGATGTCAGCCAGGGCAATGTAAAGAAAATACAATCCATCTGTTTATGGGCCTGATACCTGGGTAGTACATGTATATTCTAGATTTATTTTTCATTATTATTTTAAGATTTAAGATTTTAGGACATCTGAAATTATTTTTGCTGGAAATGGAAACTGATGTTCTTTTATCCATTACAGGTATAAACCCAAACTTGTCACAAGAAATTGTAAATAAAAGTTATTATACTGTATTTTTTAAATAATTTTTAAAGTGTTTTGAAGAACTCTGTATTTGTATTAAGCTGTAAATCCTTTTAGTAAACTAAATTAAATTCCAAACCTGAGATTATACACATGTTGATTTGAATCAGATGCTCACAGCAATGGGTTGCACACGTCAGAATACAGCCCTATATCAAAAGCTTTGTTGAGCATTGTAAAAGGACTCGATATCGTCAACACAGCCAACACAAAAATGAAAGCCACAGCGAGTTCCAATGTTATGATATTCTAGTGAATTATCCTAGGGGTAATTCTGAGACATAATTGATATGCTCAAACGGGAAGATAACACACCGCTCCATATCTAACCTGAGGCCAAGTTCACAGATCAAAGAATATCTTTAAGCCCAAACCAAACAAAGCAATTAGCCTGCATTCTAATTCTGATAACGAAATCAATCACTTCTGACTCTCACCTGAACACATTTGAGGTGCAGTCCACTAGTAATGTTCCTGTTTGTGCTACTAAACATTTATTCAGTAACATAAAATGCACCAAATACAGCATCACAGTATTGATCTATACCTTTAAAACATGATACCGGGTTGAAGCCACGTTTGTGTTTTACTCTAGCTACATAGTCAGTACAGTAGGCTGCCAAAGTACTTATTAGGCTGTTATTATCGATATAGAAAAGACGTGGTTAAAGGCTACTATCGTTAGTGTAAACTTTCCATTCTATTCAGACAGGTCTCGGTGCTATACAGTAAACAAAGACATTGCTTAAATAATTTCAGATGAGCGTCTTTGCAGTAAACACAGTACGGCGCATGCTGGAAAACACAAAAGCCAGGATTTACCTCAGAACTTTACCAACTGCTTGAAGGACCATTTTACAACTTAATCCATTTTTAGAAGACCGCTGAGAGAGCGTGTTGTCTCCAGATATGGTGTGATCTCCGACCATTGCGGACAGACCCCTGCTTTTACCTTTGACAATACTGACAGTTCGGTTCCGATCACAGAATCCGATTGAAGGAATACAGATTGTTCTGGTTACATTTCATCTCGTTTCATTGCGGGCAAAGCGGAGGCTCACCGGCCCTCCGGTCCAACTTGTAGCCAATCATAGAAAGGATAGGAGGAACCAAGAGAAAGGATGGGAGGAGCTAAGTTGCAACATTTGGAAGACGAAAAACTTTGGCGTCAAAGCGCCAATTTCAGCAAGCTGGACAGTTGCTAAGGCGGGAAGAAAGACTGCTCAAAGCCTCCGTTACACTGAGTAACCCAATGCAAAAAATAAATGTTGACACAGATATTTAGACTGTTCACAAAAAGATAAACAAACAGATAAACTATCATACACCCATAAGAAAGATATGGAAAATGGAAATTTCTTAATGAGACCTGATATGGTTCGCAGCCTTATAACTTCCTGAAACAATCTTCAGTTTCCAATAGTTTATGTTGGAAAAACAGGAACTCATGTAGGTTTACAGTTAACTAAACTTCTCCAGTAAAATCGTTTTTAACGCCTTTAAAGAAGTAAATCTATTAACAATGCGTTATATGGCAATTTTCGCCGAAGCGTAATCCACACCACTTCGTATGCCTATCAGTGTTTTGACTACGCAGACATGTTATGACAATGTCAAAGTTGTACAACAGACTGGAATTTCCCAGCAGTGCTATGAGACGTGTTCAGACTTGACAATAAAGGGTTCTGCCCTGGGGAAGCGCATTTCCACAAATCGAGACACAAATGCTAACGACTTGCTGGCCCGTTAACATACATTTAAAAAACTGAACATTTTAAGCCAAAGCATGGAGGCGGGTCTGTTTGCAATGCTAAAAGAACAGAAGCTGATTAATTACAACAGTAACAGAAGAACATTATGCATTAATTAGTGTGCTTCAATTACTGAGCCAAAGCATAGCAGTAAACGACTGAACACAATTTACCTACTCATCTGCCCACTTTAATTAGAAATACAGCAGCAATACTGGCAATGCAATTAATAATGGGGAGGATTCTATAAGGAAACAAACCACCATGGCTTGCAAAATGTGCCATCAAGCAATATCCTAGCATTAATATACATGTCCAGTAATTACAAGACCCAAGTCCTGCTCCATGATGACTCTTGATTATAAAGCATTCTCGTGTCCTCTCCTGCAATCCTATTTTTAGAGTAAAACATGTCTATAGGCTGCAAGACCCATATGCTATAAATATCCCTAATGCAACAGTGTGTGAAGGTTGACAGAGTCAGTTAAATATATACACAGTTTTAAAATAAGAACTGTAGGATCAGCATGTGGGCACAATAGCGAAATGCCATGCGACTCATCCGACTTTCAGGAACATGACATGGTTTCAGCGTGGCCGTAGCCATCTGACCGTTATCGTCGTGGTAAAACCCAACCAATGAGAAATGAGCCGCATAACTCTCTTTGGGTCCACCCATAGTATAAATTCGGGGGGCCCTTTGGAAAAAGTGAGGTTTCTTGGACGAGGTGTGGAAGAACATGCGTGTGCGCTTGTGCTGAAAATAATGCAAGACTCTGTGGAGAGAGAGGAGGGTCAAGAGAGCCTCACAGCCATCGGCCAGGTGGGATAGGCGCAGAGAGAACAGAGGCCTCTTTCACTGCAGCCACAGGTAAAAGAGCATAATGAGCAGGACTACGAAAGCAGTGACGGCAGATGGAAGGCAGACAAGGGCATTCAGTATTTTCTTTGTAACCGTAATTCTTTATAACTACAGCATGTCTAGCACCTCATCCAATATCCAGGCTCATAAATATCCGGAAGGGTTAGTGCCCACAGCAGCCAGCTGAATCGCACATAGCCCACACTCACAGACCGCGTCTGCAAAAGTGCAGAGTGAGACTTCTAAACATCATTTAAAAACTTAATAGGCCCATGAATGACTAATAGTTGAGCATTGAAAAACAATCTTTGAAATGTGAGCATAGTAATTTTCAGGTGACTCTAGAAAGACAATTTTTTTCACCTCGTAAAAACATCTGAGAAAAGAGACAGATGCGGAAAGAAAATGATCAGTTTGTAAGACACAAGCTGCATTTCAGACCAGTCAGGCCACGAGTACCTGTAAAACAGGGTGCTGAGAAGACCACGAGAGTGCCCCGCTCTGCTCTCGTCACACGCTGACTCTCCCTCCGCCATTTTGGCGTTCTCATGGGCATACCTCAAAGTGTGAACGACCGCTTCCTCTCCACATTTCTCCGCAACACAAGAATCAGTGAATGCATGCACCCATAATGCAAACTGTGTGGCAATCCCTACATGTGCCGCAGAACTCTGGAGGGACGTGAGTGCTCAACTCAGTCTGTGGTGCTTGGATAAGTCTCGCTCTTGCCTGATTGAGCTGATAAGAGGGTCTTTGGGAGGTCCAGGTCTCACAGATTAGTGCCTGTCACATTGGCATGTACAAGGGATGGCTACTTCAAGAGTAGCAACAGGCTCTTACTAAATTACACAATAAAAATCTACATTTTCTAGAATAATTACCACTTGTAAAAATTGATATTTTCTTTCTAAAACCTTTTTTTTTTTTTTTTTTTTTTTTTTTTTAAAGAGTTAGTAACATGGTATGCAATAGGCAAGACAAACAATACATAAAAAGGAAAATGCATTGCCATTCCAGGACAAATTATAAACAGTGACTGCTCTGCCAAGCCTGTGTATGTTAGCCATGGAACTATGCTGCAAGTCTTACAGTCACTGGAAGCATCCAGGTTCTGGCTTTTCTCTATTCCAATTGCTGCATTACTAAAATGTATTTTGTTTTTACTGGCCATCTACTCATCAGGTTCATTAGTCACAATCCTGGGACCCAACCCACCTGACTGTTTTCATGGTACATCTCGATCTGACACACCAAAAAGGCAATAATAGTTGAAAGCACTAAATTGCGCTTGGTCATTGGGTCCCAAAACTGGTACGACAACATTTATACTTATAGCACTTACAATTATGACTGAGTGCATCTTAAGGCCCTTGCTCAGGGGCCCAACAGTGGCAGCAGGGGTTGGGCTTGAACCAGCAACTTTCCAATTACAAATCAACTACCTTAACCACTGAGCTACATGTACATTGTTTCATCCCAAAGAAAGAATGTCATCACATTTCCAAATGTCTTGTATTCACATGCCAGGCAACCACAGGCATTGCATAAGAGCATGCTCACATCTTTTTTCTACCAATATTTGAGGTAAACCTTTTGTGAAAACACTAGCTTGACAACATACTTATGCATAACATCTCTGTGCATTTTTGCCACTCTTGTGGTGTTATTAGAATATTAAGAATTAAAGTTGGGCCCTGGAGGTCAGCACCTTCACCAATCCCTGCCCCTTGAAGGAAACAAGATTTGAAAGATGCAGGAATCTGCACTGCATTGTGTGCTACTCAGAACCATTTCCTTTACCGAGACATTCTCATATGCGCAATCAGCTTTCCTGTGTTTATGGGCAGCTCCGATAACGTCCTGCAAAAGGCTCTTGGCATGATGGGAAGCAGCCAACGCACCTTCCTCAGATGTTGTTGCTACAGAGGGCTGGGTGCTTCCTGCCAAAAGAACATCACACAGAGGACAGAATCTGTGTACTACACCTGTGTCACCATGCTTACATTTATTATGACCAAAATAACACATAACCTCAATGGTCTTGTACAGTTACCCCCCCCCCCCCAAAAAAAAAAAAAAAAACAACAACAATAAACCAAAAACAATGGGAGTGTGAAAATTCCAGAGTCCTTGAAACTCTGAATGTGGTTAATGATAATGTCCTTGAACATTTTACTAATGATTTATGTTTGGTAGAAAATGTGTGTAGTACTAATGCTAGCATTTTAGAGAGCTTTGGACCTAGTAATCTAGTACCGCATTCTCTTACTGCTACTTTGGCCTTGGAGGAACACTTGTTGGCAGCTACTTGGATGTTTGCTGTAGAAGCTGATGATTACGTTAATATATGTCCACAAAGAATAGATACGCAATTACAAAACATGCATAGAATAAAATGTGCATGCATACGTATAAAACATGCATAGAAAACATGCATAGAAAATTTAAGGGAAAAAAGAAAAACACAAACATCTTAACCAGTACATGAAAATCCCACATCCCTCCTGAAAGAGCCAATAGGAGAATGAGAAAGCTGAACTCATGGAAACAAGGAGCATGCATATCCTCGTCATGTTGGGAGTAACATAAATGACTCCTGGGGGAAAAATGGCACAGCACTTACTGAGCTCTTTCCTTCTGTTTGAGCTGCACAGAACTTTTACATATGACTACACAGAGCAGTCATACGACTAGAGCAAGGTTACTGTAATAAGCTCATATTTATGGCATGAGTACATTTACTGAGAGCATCGCGAGAAATGCATGTCTCCTGCTGGCTTGCACAGCTAAAGGCTCTCTCATACAAGAACTGCTCCCTATTGGCATGTGCCCCTGAACAGTGAAATGCCATATATCCAAATGGCAATGACTGTTTTTATCTAAGGAAAATAACAAAGCAGTAAATGTATGAATCTAGTGACTAACATTTTGCAAACCTGGAATTGTGTAATCGATCCATGGTTCAGATGGAATTCTTTTGCGTGAAAGCAAACCATTGATTGAGAGTTCTGCCCCCAGACGAGCCCAGAATCAGTCCTGGGTGTGGACCCAAGTATTCAGAGAAAGGGGGAAAAGGCCCTTAGCCATGTGATGAACTTACTGATTCTTCTGAATCCATGGAAAGGATGAAGGAATTAAAAATCCTTTGAAAGTTTGCACATTTGCTCTCCAATTAACACTCAACTAGAGAATGAGAGATATATTCAGCAGTTATGTAACAATCCAGTGAGGGACTCAATTTACCAGCAGAACTCCAGCACCTGTGCAGAAGTGACATAGGGGGGCCTGGAATGAATTCTAGTTCTTCACTAAGCAGTACGTTATAAGACTATATAGTGGGAAAATCAAAAGGTTCACCTATTAAGACAGTAGGAGTTAGTTCTTCTAAATTTCATTACAGCAGAGAAGACTTGGATTAAATCATCCAGAGGTTACAGTAAATGGGCTATCCAAGTAAAATGGCAGTTGGAGGATTTAGTGTGAAAATGGATAAAATATAGGCAAAAAAACAAACTTATTTTCCATTTCAACAAGTCAGTCAGGCAGCAGTTCAACAGAAAAAAATCTAGACAGTAAACTGACAGTAAACATCTAGAAAATAAAACAGTAACCATCTAGACATTAAAACAGATGTAAATAGATGTATTGGGCAGTATGAGTTGACAATAGACAAAGCAAAGGTTTCCTTTAGAAACTTGTGACACTGTGCCACACTAGATGTTACACATACACAAGCACACCTAGACACCTTAATTTAACAAAATCCAATTAAGATAATGAAACTCGATATCTATTCCTCTTCCCTTTTCGAAGCCCACTGCAAAGACTCCAGACAAAAGAATAAATCAGTCATCTCCTTCCATCTCCGTTTTTCTAAAAACCTGGCAAAATCTACTTCCACTGTGTCATGCTTATGTGCATAAAGGGACGTTAATGCAGTCCAGTGCTCTGTGGGCCCATTTACACGTCAGCCAAACCGAAGGAGGCAGACAGATGCTAAGAATAGACACAGCCATGGCTTAACCCCTCATTGCCCCGACTCTGCTTACACTGCAAAACTAATCGCACCACTTTTGCTTTTGTATGCTGGCACCAAAGGCCTCTTTCAGAAAGATTTTATTTGTCAAAGTGAGTTTTAAATGCCACCCTCTCTCTATGCGTGTGCAAATACTGGGAGTTTTGTTTCCCAGGTCTGCAGAAGACGAGCCCTCAGTACACACTGAACACTTTCTTCACTTTGAACGGAGAAGCTGGGGTTTGGTTTAGGGGTGTGGCCTATGGCTGTGCTCCACCCAAAGCAGCCTGCGGTATAAAGCTAGATACAGTAAATTTTAGCCTCAGCAGTGCTGGAACAGCCACTGAAGAAGAGAGGGAGAAACAGAGAGGAGAGAGTACAGGCAGACGCCAGAGACTCTACAGTCAAGGTCATGAGGTGCAATTTAGTGAAGATCCAAACAGTAGTCTTAAATATGCTAGGAACCCTTACTTGAAAATAATTGCAGTGAAAGTAAAAGGTAGGTGCCAGATGTAGGCCTTTTAAAAAGGTACGCCTCATTGAAATCAAGACTGCACTGAAAACAGCACTTATGAATTATTGGCCAATCCCAGCCTGGATATGCACGTGCAACTGACAATGTCGAGATGGATGACATGACGAAATCCACCCACCCCCCCTATTTTTACAGAAATGTGGCAGACGATCGTGGCATTACAAACATGACATTGACAGTGATTTCAACCACTTTTTCAGCAGCTGTTCTGGCCAAGGACTTTGGAAAGCACACTGCTGAACGATATCAGCCCAGGCTCTGACAGCTGGGGTCAGAAGACAAACTAGTCAAATGTGTCCCCCTACCCCACCACAAACACACGTTGCCCCCCCAAACCTGCCCACCCTCCACACACACACACAGGCCTGCTCCATCACTGGTCACACACCATGCTCCCCAGGCACAGCTGGGTTTAGCTTATGATGAATGGGCTGGGACATGGCGGGCTCAGCCAATGGAGCGCAGAAGTGACCCCGTTGCTTTCGGGGTGAGTGCCGCCGCCATCGTGAGGGCCGATGAATTCAGCCCCTAGAGTGGCCTGCCATTGTGCAGGCTGGGTGCTGGATGGGTTCTCTTTTGCCGTTAAAGGGCTGTGCTCGCTTGCTCAGCAGCTGCTGGCTGTGTTCCGGTACATGGGAAAGGTTTTAATATTAAAGCGGACATTCTCCATTGCTTCATTTCAGATGCAGCATACTTAAGCCAAAAGCAGTTGGTTTTGCACTATATCCTGTTGTCAAAGTCTTTGAAAATTATGTAATTTAATTTTCTCTCAATGTTGCTTCTAATAAGAAAGCTATATTCTTTTTTTAGGGATCAACAGGATATAGAAGCATGACACGAAAAAATGAAAGGAAGTCATGTTGAATTCTATCACTTAAAGCTGGCGCACACCCTGTCAGTGGGTGAGCTGGGTACATGGGCACAGTTGCACAGCCACTAGCCTGTGGGTCGCAACATTTCCCTTGGGTCTGCAGGCAGTGCTTTGCCATGCCTCACTAATTGTTTCGGAAGGCAGGAGACTCCTGTGGGTGTATGTCTACTCCTTCCTCCCTTGGCCACTTTCTGTCTGCTACGCCACCCAAGATGCAGGCAAGGCCACTCCCGACTCGAGGAAGTGGGGAATGAGACAGTTGCGACTGGTTCACGGCGCTGTTAAAATGAATAATTCAACATTTGAATTAAACGGGGAAAAGCATTATTACATTTCTGAGTGTGTTAGTTATATGAGGAGCTTAAGTTTTGGGTTGTTTTTTTTTGTAGAAATACATACAATTGGCAGCTAAACTTGGAAGAATGTTACCTATAATAGGTGTAGAGGTTTTTTCTGTAGTATAATAAATGTGCGCATGTGCAAATAAATTACAGGACAATTTAGAGGCATTAAAGTTAAAGTTGCTTCAGGCTTCATTTAAAGCTCTGGCTCCACCTACTGGGTAAACCCCATAGCACATTACAACAGCTAAGCTGCCACGATGACATGATTTGCTGTATATTGGAGGTTTGGTTATTTTAATGTTTAAAAAAGATAAAGATAACACTTATCAGCTCATGTCAATATAAGGTGTGTGTGTGTGTGTGTGTTTGCTGGCCAAAACTAGTAGGGGAGTTGAATGCAACTGGCTAGAACGTGCACGTGTTTGTGTGTGTATGTTAACTTGTTAATAAACAAGTAAATGGCCCATACAAAAAGACAATACAATTAATGATCAAAATTCTCATACAAAATCTGCCCAGATTTAATGACCTACAAACAATATTTGCATGCGCTTCAAAGGTAGATCATTTTAGAACTCGGAGTCATCCAATTTCACGGCCGGTAGCTCATCCACATCATCTGACTAGACTGAACTTAGCTCATGAACTATCTTGAACTAGGTTGAATTAAGATCATGTCAGCATGAGTACACTTTCTATAACGCATTTCTTTCCTGCTGAGCCAATGTCTGCAAAGTCAGTGATTTATCAAATATCAAATCAGCTCAATTTTCACTCTGACGTTCACTTTAACACAGAAAATAGCAGCTCAGCACCATCGCACAGAAACACAAAACATACCCAAAAACCAACACCCCATCTTAGGCATGTGGAAAAACACCCGACAATACTGCTCGTGATGAAGTACAAGATTGGGATTAAGATTTCGGAAAGACGAGTCACAGGAACTGTCTCTTCACATGCCACCACCAACAGTGGTGCTCATCGTGCGCAGAAAGACCTCGCGAGGTACCATTTAGCCTCATGTGCCATGAAAAGTCAGCGCTTAGCTATGCGAGTCGGTTACGGCCAACCGCAGCACTGCAGTGGCACAAAAGGACCGACACGAGAACAGAACAAAAGCAAGCAGGGCTAGAGTAGAATCTCCAAACAAGACAAACTTGATAAAGACCAGCTTTGCACTTAGACAAGTTCGCACAAGATTCTAGGGGGTGTGTGTGTGTGTGTGCTTGGTGGATGGGTAAAGTGAATGTGAGACACAAGCAAAAACCCTGAGTAAAAATGGGGGGGGGGGGGATCACGAGGTCACCACTGCAGGGACGGCTCCGTTCCCTAATCCCGGAGGCAGCTGGAAGATGGAAGCCCTATCCCTTTATCCCTGTTCTCCCTATCCAGCATCCATGCTGTGGGATTACTCTCCAATTAGGTAGAATGCATGCCACAGCTGGTTTTTGCTTTATGTAGCATACAGACGACCTCACAAATGAAGCCAGAGAGGACTCGGCCCCCCAACTCCATGCTAGCGCAACGTACAGTTCTATATGTACACACCACCACACAAAACAGAAAACATGCATGGAGGAAGAGCATTGAGTCAAAGGTAACCACTGTAGCCTAGCAAAATACACTTCAGCTGAGACACAGCCAGCTTTTAAAACAGATTTCTGCACAACTGCATCATAGCATGACACCAAACTGAGCCCGTGTGCAACAATTCCATGCATCCATCTTGCTGTCGGTTATGCAGTGCAGCTTGGAGACCTGGTTTTCCATGAGTGCACATGGCCTGAGGTCCTCACTGGGTTGGCCATTACCCAGCAGCATGCCTGTGGAGTGCACCTGACCAAGCCCAAATCCCACAACGGAATCCTGCCATGCTGAAGTTAATGCCTACAGCATTTTTATCTAGGCCCAACTGAACACTAATGAATGCTGTAGGGTCCCATTCAACACAAGGCATTTATGTACCAGCTCCAGGACCCAGGATAGCCACCCGAACATAGCAGGATCCTCCACAAGAAAGACTGACAGTCCTGGTCCAGTTCCATCTACCGATCAGGCAGTAAAAAAGTCTGGGAACATTCAGCACCACCACCAGGGTAAGGTTCCTCATTAGCGTGCCTTGTTTATGTGAGTAATCGTGAGAGGGAGATATGTGTGTTCTTTGGGACCTGTTCTGGGTGCCATGGGCCTAGCCGCAGTGATGTGGGTAGCGTTCTGGTGTGGTTTTGCATGCTTGTGTGGGGGGATTTTTTTGAGGAGTTGCAGGGTGCCTCGATCAATCTTTTGATCTTCTGAATGCCTGTGTGAGAGTGTCTGCATGCACGTACACGTTCAGGTGCACATTAATGCATAGCTGGTGAGAGTGTTGTACAGAGTGTTCTAGTTATGGGGAAGTGGCTAACCTCTACTGCTGAGGAGGCCGGATATGATTTATAATGGCTTACTGGGAAAGTCTGGTCTCAAGAGCCAAGCAGGGCGAAGTAGACACAGCATGCAAACACATGCACATGTGCACACACTCCAGCATGTTGCATCCCAGCTCTCCTTAGACCTGAGAGAGACCCTGGTGGGGGGGGGGGGTCCTGCGAGAAGATTGATATGACACAGTAATCAAACTGCATCTGAGCACTTCTTCTATGAGGGCAAGGCCTCTCTCTCTCTCTCTCTTTCTCTCTCTCTCTCTCTAGCTTTATGCTAAAGCTACGCATTTGGTCTGCAGTGCTGAGAGACAGAGAGAAAGTTAAGCAATCCCCTACAAAAGGGAGATCCTTTGTTGACCCCTTGTGCACCCCATCACTAGCATCACTACTACTGCCACCGCCTGCCAGTGTAAAGCACTCCGGTCTGGCCCACTGCCCAGCCTGAAAGGTGACTAAGATGCAGGGGCGTGGACGGGCCGGAGGGATTGAGCGGTAAAGGCATCTTCAGTGAGCCAGAGTACTGCAAACACCCAAGCACATAGGAATCCGGAGGGGAGAACCCAAACAGAGGCTTTGATGTTTCACATTCTGTTTGCCCTCCCCCTTCAGCAGGGTCTCCTCCGCTCGTGCCAAGCACCGAGGCTGCGCTGTGGAGAAAAACACAGTGGCAGCTAGGAGGGCTGGGTGGAGGGCAGCTCCTCCACATGCAGGCAGCAGGGGCCCTGCCCATAGCCTTGCACGCACACCCGTGTGGTGCAGTGACCACTCACGGAGGGATGGGGGATGGGAGACAAACAGTTGATGAAAAAGAGAGAAAGTGAAATGGAGAGTGATAGAGGAAGAGCAGCACGGGGGGGGGGGGATGAAGGCTGACTTACACACTTTAGAGCTTCTGTCTATCTGCACAGCATGAGCTGAGACCTTACGAGGCAACAGCACACCAGACTACTGTCACTGGGTGCCAAAATAAACAGACTCTTACAAGGCACCCAGTGACCTTAAAACAGCACAGACCACACACGCAAAGTCTACATGCTAATGCCTATAAGACTGCAGTCCAATCTAGACAGGACATAACAGCAAAAAAAAAAAAAAAGACGAAAACAAAACTACAAGTGAATCTCTACAATAGGTGAAAAAAAAAAAAAAAAACCTTTGCAAACTTAAATGCAATATTTGGGCAACGAAAATGGAAAGTAAAACACACGGTAGCCACACCCACTAGGGGACCCACCGCACCGGGTGCTTTCTTTACCCGCTTCTACAATTTAAAAAGAGTCTGTAGTTGATGTAAGGCAGGATGCAAGAAGACAAGCGAGAGAGAGAGAGAGAGAGAGAGACATATTGTACCCCGCCCAACTACCACCATGACAGCAAGTGAATAGCGGTCCTTTCCTCAGCTTTCCTCACACCTCTGAGGAGAATCCGGAGTGGCGGAGAGCTTTGCATTGACAGATCCCTTTTCAGCTTGCGCTAAAAGATGTACACAATGTCAAATGACTTCAAGTGTCAACTTGGATCTGTCTAGCCTAGTCAGTTATTCTTAAACATGCACTGTGAAACACTGAGGCTCTGGTATTTTTGAGTGAACATGTTCACCATAAGGCTGTAAATGGAATGCTTTGTGTGAAAAGCACTTTGGGCCATTCTCACAGAGTTTGTGTTGGGTCTACCTTGAAGTAGCACATGACTGCAGGCGGGTCCAGGTATTGGTTCTGGTGAATGACCTCCAGACTGAGTGCGGGAGTTCGTTTGCCTCCAAGCCATAGGCACACACAGTAGGGTGAAGGCTTGCCTTCCTCATGCCTACCCTGCTGCCTCGAGTCCTGGTGTGTGTTTCCTGGTGCCTAATGCTTGCCTCTTCTTGCTCATTAGGGTGGCAGACCAAGATTTCCTGAAGCTGCTTAGTGACAATATCAACTATATGAAGCATGATATGGACAAATCTAGGGCAAACTGAACTGAATGAAATTTTAATTGCACTGAATTGATGTGTGCAGGGCAACCATGGACACCTCAGTGTAGAAGGCAGGACTTCTGTGGAAAGCCCTCAGTGACTTCATAGACATGCACCTGTAGTTCATAAGAGCTTTGAAGCATACAGAAACAGTACCCGGTTGAATGTTTCACAAAGAACATTCAACTTCTGCTCAAAATATCACCAAACTGAATAATATAAGATCATAAATGTTTATAGGTGCAATTCAGGACAGAATGCAGAGGTCACCATCAAATATGTTGCAATAACTATAAATCTATTAATGTGTCACAAAAGGAATGATGGTGTTAATTGGACCAAAATTTCTTTTACCTGAAATCATGCTGACTTTGACTAATAATTGCAGTATCGCATCACACAGCAGCAACTTCAACAAAAAGGCACTGCTTGCATGTTCATTAATGTTTAATATGTTTAAATTGGTAAGCAAGTTTTAACATGGCCTGCTTAATGTATTCTTCCACCAGCATTACTGCACTTTGGGAGTCTTCAATTGTTTTCGCTTTTTTTTATTACAAAACTTGTTCAGCCAGATAACTGTTCTTTATTAGAAGATGTTTCCTTGTGTCATACACTGACAATATACTCCGATCTGGTGGCCCTGGGAACTTCAAATGGGATTGAATGTTTAGGGCCAGAGTTCCTCAGCCATGCTGATCTATGATCAGTAATTACAACTCAAACCAAAACCACTGCAAGTGAGAAGTATAGGCAAAAACGGACATGCCTGAAGCATGTCAGAACAGCCTTGACCAATAAGAAATATGAAATAAAGAGGGCTGAAAAAGCAGACCTTATAGACTGTGATTACCTGCCACATCTCTAAGAGTGTGACCTTTAGTCGATTTTCTAATGACACACTCTTCTGCTGAGGTAAGTCAGGAAGCATGCAACATGTGGATCTAACAGTGATAAGCCAGTTCCTACACACAAAACTCTAAAGACGAGTGCGAAGACTAGTCCTTCCTGCTTGTGTTTCAAGCTTGTTCTGGGGCTGTAAAACTTAAAGCATGTCATGTCAAAAGACAAAAGACTAAGTTGGTTTAAAGTTTGGGCCTTTTCTCTTGACACATGGCCACTCATAGGTTCTTGATCATACTGTAACCAGTCAAAGCTGACAGCTAGAAAAGCACAACTAGGTTGTGGGCCTGCCATGTATCAGCAGACACTCATCATATAGAGGTTCAACTCTCCTTTCAGTCATGCCAAGCAATACATCCACATCCATCACAACTCACCCCGTTTACCTAGCGCTAAGAACAGGACAAGGCTCTGGGGTCCCCTTTGAGCTCCATGAAGAGAGTCTGAGATGTCTATTTTGTATTAGGGTCATCTGAAAGAACATCCTTTAACAAACCAGGAAGCAGAAGAGGTGGCTGGCTCAAAACTAGAGAAAAGGGTAGGATCTTGAACAGTTAGGAAAAGAACACACCAACAATCCTTTTCTGCTAATTTCTGTTTCTGCTCATTTCCACCAAACAGTAGAGTGTCCCAAGCATTAGTTTTAAGCTCTTCTTTCCAAATGACCCAGACAAGACCAGAAGGTACCACTGAGTCTAATTACTGCCTGGCAGTCGTTCTCAGCAGAGCCAGGTCTTAATTTTCACCTACCAGTTCTTATTTCTCTACACACACCCAACTAGACACATCCACACACACACAAATCAGTTTGCTAAATACACCCAACACTGCACCCCAAGCTGATCTGTGTGCATCAGGGGTGAGTCCTGGTGCATTGTCAGGTGTGACTCAGTGGATGCTGCTGCATGGATGCGAGTGGAGCAGACTGGATTGCAGTGGTGGGGAGACGGAGGAAAAGAAGCACCAAAGCAACCGGCCATGTGCCTCAATAAGGGGTAAACAGTCCAATTCAGATCACCTCTTCTGGTATTCTAGACTTGAGTCAACAGCTCATGGGAGAGGATTTCAGGTGGAAAAATATTTTTTAAGATTGTGGTTATTTATGACAGGTAAAATTAAATAAAATCAGTTGGCAATATCTGATTACTTGCACAATATTCACCTGACACCCAAAGTATGATTGCTAGAGTTCTTGTGCTAGCTTATCGCTTATCTGTCTGGTGCAGTGACATACATGGTGACTCAAAAATAAATGTCAGGACATTCTCCAGACACCTTCTGAAATGTAGCTTCAGACTTCACATCTGTTGACCATAACATGCAAAGAGCATGTTAAGCTGGTTCACACTGTTGTTGGATTACATTCCAGTTCAGTTTCAAGCCACCAGTGTCTCGTCTACGTGAAGCACATGTGATTAGCTAAATGTGCTTGTAACAGGACACTGAAAAAAGTTGAATCAAAACTTGCAAGAATTAAAACAACTGAAGTTTAAAAATACATTTATTATGTCCCTTTATGTTTGTGCCTAGTTTAATGCCATCAACTTTAGTATATGTCTGAGGAATCAGCAACCAACTGCTGAAACAGCAAACTCAGTTGGTAACATGGATCTAGACACGCAATCCACTTAAAGCCTATAGCAATTTACGACGTAAGTGCAACTTTCTGAAAAACGCCGAGGCATATAGTAAATACTATTACAGCTGATGAAAATAAAAGGAGACACATACACCTAGAGAAAGGAAATAAGATATCTACACTATAAATAGCTATCGAAGGCTATGGGACGCTGTAACCCGCCACTGACTCCCAGTGGGAAGCCAAAATTTGCGAGACAAATAGTCTTTACCTGAAAAGATGAAAAATACATAAAAACAGGTGCTTCGTTAAGAACGTCATATTAAGTTCTGAAAGCTGTTGTTGTTTTTTTGCCTGACATGAAAAACTGGTTGTTTGTTTTTGTTTTTCTGCTTACCGCTGTAATATAAATAATAATTGTGCTTACCCCATTAACCAGTCCATAGTTACTGAAAGGGGTCAATCCAACGAGAGCTGGCG